>NC_092343.1:405696736-406016181 GCF_046630445.1 Rutidosis leptorrhynchoides
GTCATAACCCGTCCTTAACCGTAAGAACGTGTTAGATAACGTATGATTTCATTGAGAGGTATTGACCTCTATATGCGACATTTTTAAAAGAAAAACTGCATATATTATACATTACAAACCATGATTCTTATTTTTGATACAAGCTTTGGACAAAATAAAGATGATTATCGTTTAGCGATAATCTTTGACTTACAAACTTTACAAATGATGATAACAACACGATTTCTAGCATATTTTACAACACAAGTTCTTGGATATGCAGTCTTATTTTTGACACAAATATGCGTACGCAAGATCCTGCTCAAATTCAACATAATGCAGCGGAAACTTCTAATTATCACCTGAGAGTAAACATGTTTAAAACGTCAACATAAAGTTGGTGAGATATAGGTTTAGTGCCGGCAGCAATATATATATAGACCACAAGATTTCATATATAAACAGTTTAATAAAAATATTCTAAGTGGTTGAGCACTTGGTAACCATACTTAACATTTAATCACGTCGCATATTCCCTTTATTATGAAATCTTACTACACCGTACCAAGTGTAGTCACGAAACGAAGTACTGTGCAACCGTTGAATACTGGTCGTCCAGTCCGGTTGGGGTTGTCAGGCCCGATAGATCTATCAACAGGATTCGCGTTTACAATGTCGCTGTAAATATTAGTTACCAAGCTACAGGGAAGTATGCCAGTGGTACAACTCAACGTAGAATATATTTTTCAGTTACTTGTGTCCATAACGTAAAACATAAAATACATGTATTCTCATCCCGAAATATTTAGAGTTTAAAAGTGGGACTATATACTCACTTTCGTCTTGAAGATATGTAATTTCGACTTGGTCTCCGATTGATATCACGAACCTATCCATATATAGTTTATTAATATATTTCTATTTTAAACAATCGTCACATATATATACTTTTTATACTTTTAATAGTTTTAATAATTTCTTAGTCCGTAGTTAGCAGTCCGATGTTAGTAATTCAATTTTAATGGTTCATTTTTAGGTGTTTAATAAACCCCCAATGAAATAAATAAAAACCCCCATCGTATATGTATTGGTCGAGATTAATCTTGACCCATGGTACCGGTGTTGTCAAATAACGTGTTGCGTACATAAAGTACCGGTGTTGTCAAATGATGTGTTGCGTACAATCATGGGATCTTATGATTAATCTTCTCGTATTGTTTACGGGTGATCCTGAACCATATAAAATTAAATTATGAGTACATATATATAAAATATCATGTTATTTTAAAAAGATGTGATTTATTTAATTTTCTCCAATTATTTTCGTAGCCAAACTAGTCTTAGATATCCGATCTCGTTTTGGTCATAGTTTCTTCGTTACAACTCCGTTTTCGTTGATTCAACTTGCCACTTCCTTGGATCGAGTCCCTCTTTAAGACTATGAACTGTAAATACCTTAGTTTGTATTCGAAATCACAGGTCATAGGTCAAACTTTAGTAAAACTTATGAAGTTAATCATTTTCCATCATGTAAACAACCTTAAATGATTATTTTTCTAAAAATACTTATACTTTGAGTTAAATCATGAAATTTTTATGTGTTATCATATTCATAGTAAAAATCATTTTTCCAGAAAATAAACCTCCAATTCAAAGTTTAAGATGGTTTTTAATTATCCAACCCAAAACAGCCCCCGGTTACACTCCGACGTCGTAAAAATAGTTTTTAAGGTGTTCTTTGAAAAACCAAGTTATACCTTGTTAAGTTAGCATATAATTAAGATATGTTACAGGTCTTGAAGTATTTTAAAAGTTAAGTTAGAAGGATCTATTTAGTTTGCGAACAAGTTTGAAATCATTCAAACTATGTTCTAGTTTATAAACTCTTATATATATAGCTATAAATATATGAATTGAAAAAGAGTTGAAGTAGAGTTTTTACCTCAAGTTTAAAATGTAAAGTTGCTGGAAAGAAGTAGTAAAATAAAAGTTGAGAGAGTTCTTGCAAGTGTGTGTGAAAATTGGAAGTAAAATTTGGAAAATGAATGTGTAAAAATGAGTTAGAAATGGTGCTTATTTATAGGCTTGAAAATTTGGTTTTTAGTGAAAATATCTAAGATAAGTTAAAATTTATTATGTCATGAATGACATATTATTCCAATAATTGAAGATTTCTATTGGTATATACCAATAGTAAATACTTCTAGAAGCTGTGTATAGTACCCTAGATATACGTATAGGATTATTGAGGAAACGGAACGAGAATTCAAATATAACTATCTTTTGTAAATATACTTATATTGTTTTATGTATAAAAGCCCTTTAAAAATGATTAAATACATTACTTATACGATATATGTATAAACATTATAAATCATCAGTATTTATGTCAAATAACGTTACGTATGGTTATTGTTTTGAAAACTTAAGTTAGTAGTTTCAAAATATACTTATGACTTTTTGTTATTAATACAAAATGAGATATTAAAACATCCTTAGATCATGTTAAATATGTATGTATAATTATCATATATTATATAGTTCGTGATATTATCGGTCAAACTAGACGGTCAAACGTTGTGTAAAACTCTTTTCAAAAACATAAATCTCAACAATTTGGATTGCTTATCATGTTGGTAAGGTTTAATTTATGTAAATATTAATCTTACAAGTATAGAATGATCGAAAAAGTGCGGGTCATTACAGTACCTACCCGTTAAATAAATTTCGTCCCGAAATTTTAAAATTGTACCTATTTTGCGTCATCGGGAAACAAGTGTGGATACTTTTGTTTTATTTGATCCTCTCGTTCCCAAGTAAACTCGGGACCCCTTCGAGCATTCCAACGAACCTTAACGATCGGTATGTTGCTCTGCTTGAGCCGTTTAACTTCACGATCCATGATTTCGATTGGTTCTTCGATGAATTGTAGTTTCTCGTCGACATGGATTTCTTCAAGAGGAATGGTGAGGTCTTCCTTTGCAAGACACTTCTTAAGGTTTGAGACGTGAAAGGTATTATGTACTCCGGCGAGTTGTTGCGGTAACTCAAGTCGATAAGCTACCGGTCCAATGCGTTCGATGATCTTGAACGGGCCTACATACCTTGGGTTTAGTTTACCCCTTTTTCCAAAACGTATTACACCTTTCCAAGGTGACACCTTTAACATAACCATGTCACCGATCTGAAACTCTAATGGTTTCCTTCGAACATCGGCGTAGCTCTTTTGGCGACTACGGGCTGTTTTCAATCTCTCCTTGATTTGTACTATCTTCTCAGTCGTTTCGTGTATGATCTCGGGACCCGTTAATTGTCGATCTCCTACTTCATTCCAACAGATAGGAGATCTACACTTCCTTCCATACAATGCTTCGAATGGCGCAGCTCCAATGCTCGCATGATAACTATTATTATACGAGAATTCTGCTAACGGTAGATATTTATCCCATCCGTTTCCAAAATCGATCACACATGCCCTGAGCATGTCTTCAAGAGTCTGAATTGTTCTTTCACTCTGCCCGTCGGTTTGCGGATGATATGCGGTACTCATATCCAAACGAGTTCCTAGTGCCTCCTGTAGTGATTGCCAGAACTTTGAGGTAAATCTACTATCACGATCAGATATAATGGAAATAGGTATTCCATGCCTTGAAACTATTTCCTTTATATATAATCGTAATAATTTCTCCATTCTATCCGTTTCCTTTATAGGCAAGAAATGTGCAGATTTGGTAAGACGATCAATAATTACCCAAATAGTGTCGTATCCCCAGGCAGTCTTTGGTAACTTCGTGATGAAATCCATGGTAATACCGTCCCATTTCCATTCTGGGATTTCTGGTTGTTGAAGTAATCCTGACGGCTTTTGGTGTTCTGCTTTGACTTTGGAACAAGTTAAACACTCCCCAACATATGTTGAAACGTCTGTCTTTAAATTAGGCCACCAATAATGCGTCTTAAGATCTTGATACATCTTTCCAACTCCAGGATGTATCGAGTATCTTGTCTTATGTGCCTCATTCAATATCAACTTCCTTAATCCACCCAACTTCGGTACCCAAATACGGTTTGCAAAATATCGAATTCCGTCTTCCCGTATAACGAGTTGCTTCTCATACTTCTTCATTATTTCATTTCTTATGTTTTCTTTAGTAAGTGCTTCTCGTTGAACTTCTTTGATTTGTGAGTTGAGATTCATGCGAATTTTTATGTTCATCGCTCGTACTCGAATTGGTTCTCGTTCCTTTCTGCTTAGAGCATCGGCCACCACGTTCGCCTTCCCGGGATGATAACGAATTTCACAATCATAGTCGTTTATCAGCTCGACCCACCTACGTTGCCTCATGTTCAGCTGTTTTTGATCGAAAATATGTTGAAGGCTTTTATGATCAGTAAACACAGTGCATTTAACCCCATACAAGTAGTGTCTCCATATCTTCAATGCAAACACGACTGCTCCCAGTTCTAGATCATGCGTCGTATAATTCCGCTCGTGAATCTTTAATTGTCGGGATGCGTATGCAATAACTTTCTTCCGTTGCATAAGAACGCAACCAAAACCTTGTCGCGAAGCGTCACAATATATTTCAAAATCATCGTTCCCTTCTGGTAATGATAAAATAGGCGCCGTAGTCAACTTCTTTTTCAGTAATTGAAATGCACTCTCCTGCTCGGAAGTCCATTCATATTTCTTCCCTTTTTGCGTTAACGCTGTCAACGGCTTAGCTATTCGGGAAAAATCTTGAATAAACCTTCTATAATAACCGGCTAAACCCAAAAATTGGCGTATCTGCATTGGTGTCTTAGGAGTCTCCCATTTTTCAATGGCTTCAATTTTTGCTGGATCAACCTGAATTCCTTTGCTACTAACAACGTAGCCAAGAAATTGCACTTCTTTCAACCAGAAAGCACATTTAGAAAATTTAGCATATAGCTGTTCTTTTCTCAACAACTCTAATATCAACCTTAAATGCTGCTCATGCTCTTGCTCACTCTTGGAATAGATAAGAATATCATCAATGAAAACGATAACAAACTTATCTAAATATGGACTACAAACTCGATTCATGAGGTCCATGAATACAGCTGGCGCATTCTTCAATCCAAACGGCATGACCAAAAATTCGTAATGACCGTAGCGTGTCCGAAAAGCAGTTTTCAGTATATCTTCTTCTTTGACACGTAATTGATGATAGCCCGATCTTAGGTCAATTTTCGAGTACACACATGATCCTTGGAGTTGATCAAATAAGTCGTCAATTCTCGGTAGTGGATACCGATTCTTGATAGTTAACTTATTTAATTCACGATAATCTATACACATTCGGAAAGATCCGTCTTTCTTCTTGACGAATAAAATTGGAGCTCCCCACGGTGAAGTGCTTGGTCGTATGAATCCACGGTCTAGTAATTCTTTTAACTGACTTTGAAGTTCTTTTAACTCGGACGGTGCAAGTCTATATGGAGCACGAGCCACTGGTGCAGCTCCTGGTACTAAATCTATTTGAAATTCTACAGATCTAAATGGAGGTAATCCCGGCAACTCTTCCGGAAATACTTCAGGAAAATCTCTTGCCACAGGCACGTCATTGATGCTCTTCACTTTTTCCTTCGTTTCGACTTTATTAACATGTACTAAGATAGCATAGCACCCTTTCTTCAAGCACTTTTGAGCTTTCAAATAACTAATGAGTTTTAGCTTTGAGTTACCCTTCTCTCCATAAATCATTACTGGCGTTTTATTCTTACGAGGAATGCGAATTGCCTTCTTGGCGCACACAACTTCAGCTCCTATTTTGGACATCCAGTCCATGCCGACTATTACATCAAAACTTCCTAATTCTACGGGTATTAAGTCAATTTTAAACGTTTCTCTGGCTAAATTTATTTTACAATCACGGCAAATTTTATCGGCTTTAATTAGTTTACCATTAGCTAACTCAATCATGTACTTAGCATCTAGAGGTAATGATGAACAATTCAATTTAGCGTGAAAGTCTCTACACACATAACTTCTATCAGCACCAGTATCAAATATAATAGATGCGGATAAGTTATTAATGGTAAACGTACCCGTAACAAGCTCCGGGTCTTCACATGCCTCTCTAGCATTAATAACAAATGCTCTCCCACGTGCAGGTCCGATATTCTTCTCTGGATTCGGGCACTGGCTCTTATAGTGACCTTGTTTTCCACACCCAAAACAAGTAATGGTAGCCAAAGCAGTTCTATTTGCATTGGTGGCAGGAGTCTTGGTACCATTTGTATTTGTAACGAGAGCCCTACAATCTTCAGCAAGATGACCCTTTCGATTACATTTGTTGCATACCACATTACAGTAACCAGAGTGATGTTTGTGACATCGGTTGCATAAAGGATTTTGTCCTTTGTAACCAAAGCTTAAACCACTACCCGCACCTTGCGTGATTTCTTGTTTCTTAAAAGATTGTTGTTGGTTACCTCGATCATAATTTCCATTCCACTTTCTTTTGTTACCTGATACCTTCACATCAGTATTGGATACTTTCTTATCCATGATGACCTGATCCATTAGTTCGTTTGCCATGGTTATAGCTTCATGAATTGTCTTAGGTTTCGATGCTGTAACATTTGCCTTGACCTTTTTGGGCAAACCATCTTTGTACATTTCAATCTTCCGTTCTTCGGTTGGAACCAATTCAGGACATAGCAAAACTAATTCCATGAATCGCTGATTGTAGTTGGTGATTTCAGTACCAATAACCTTCAGACTTCGTAACTCATCTTCCAACTTCCTAACCTCGTTCCTTGGACAATATTCGTTGATTAACATTGTTTTGAATTCTTCCCACGGAGTATCATAAGCTACATCTCCTCCTACAGCCTTCACATAATTTTTCCACCACGTGAGTGCACTATCTTGTAAAGTGCACGATGCGTATTTGGTCATGTCCTTTTCAACACAACCACTGATTTTGAACACAGTTTCCATCTTTTCTATCCACCGGGTTAAACCGATCGGTCCTTCTGTTCCACTGAATGATGAGGGCTTGCAAGCTTGAAAAGTTTTGTAAGTGCACCCCACACGAGGATTTGGGTTAACTGCAGCACCTCTTGCAGCCTCGACCCATAACATTCTGTCGTTCACTCGCTGATTGATGAGTTCCTGGATTTCTTGTTCCGTCATTCGGTTCAATCTTGCCATATTCTTCTATAAGAATGAAAAGAAAATAATTATTCACATGGAATATTATAGATGTAGTGTATATTTACAGTACATTATAGCTTATTAATAATATGAACCAGGTATTATTATAAAAGCCTTTTCTTCTTATTAGCGTTTTATAATTATATCTAGGGTAGTACCTACCCGTTAATGTCCATACTTAATAGCTTAGTACAGAATCAATTACTACCATCTAAATAATACTTAACCATGGAAAATTATTGCATTTCACACTTCACTATCTTACATATGCTTATCTTACATCAAACATTAAACAAACCACACTAATAATATTGTACAAAACATTATATGATCCCATGGTTTAATACGGCAGCGCATCGTTTGGTCTATTTTCTAGGACGTTTAGGTTCAAAGAATCGCTTAACGCTTATCCTGGCTGTCTGCCTATATTTTGGCTGTGGGACTGAAGAACTGGATGCCGGGATAGAATGAATAGGAATAGGGGTGGTAGTGTCTAGTGGAGTTGGTGCCACATCATCCTTATTAAACTCAGGATTTGAATTTTCTAATTCATTAGCCTTTCGTTTCTTTCCTAGTTCGAACTCTTCTTTTGTAATTTCCTGTATTTCTTCCTCGGGTTCACTTTCCTCCTCGGGTTCACTTTCCTCCTCGGGTTCACTTTCCTCCTCGGGTTCACTTTCCTCCTCGGGTTCACTTTCCGGGTTCTCTATAGTCGGTTCATCCGGAATTTGTGAGTCTTCCCCAAAGATATTATTTTCATCATTGGATAGGTTAATGACTGGAACACCATCTGAAGATTCTGGTTCGGAGTCGCTGAATGTGATAACAAGTTTTGAGCCCGACATCTATCACACAACAACTAACCCATTAGTACTACATAATATTTACATATAAATTTTAACCAACAATGATAAGCAATGGTTTTTAAATCAAACCCGGTCAAAGTCCAGACTTACTAATGTATCCTAACGACTTATCAGTTAGACACACTAATGCAAACCTGGTTCGCTAAGACCACCGCTCTGATACCACATGTCATAACCCGTCCTTAACCGTAAGAACGTGTTAGATAACGTATGATTTCATTGAGAGGTATTGACCTCTATATGCGACATTTTTAAAAGAAAAACTGCATATATTATACATTACAAACCATGATTCTTATTTTTGATACAAGCTTTGGACAAAATAAAGATGATTATCGTTTAGCGATAATCTTCGACTTACAAACTTTACAAATGATGATAACAACACGATTTCTAGCATATTTTACAACACAAGTTCTTGGATATGCAGTCTTATTTTTGACACAAATATGCGTACGCAAGATCCTGCTCAAATTCAACATAATGCAGCGGAAACTTCTAATTATCACCTGAGAGTAAACATGTTTAAAACGTCAACATAAAGTTGGTGAGATATAGGTTTAGTGCCGGCAGCAATATATATATAGACCACAAGATTTCATATATAAACAGTTTAATAAAAATATTCTAAGTGGTTGAGCACTTGGTAACCATACTTAACATTTAATCACGTCGCATATTCCCTTTATTATGAAATCTTACTACACCGTATCAAGTGTAGTCACGAAACGAAGTACTGTGCAACCGTTGAATACTGGTCGTCCAGTCCGGTTGGGGTTGTCAGGCCCGATAGATCTATCAACAGGATTCGCGTTTACAATACCGCTGTAAATATTAGTTACCAAGCTACAGGGAAGTATGCCAGTGGTACAACTCAACGTAGAATATATTTTTCAGTTACTTGTGTCCATAACGTAAAACATAAAATACATGTATTCTCATCCCGAAATATTTAGAGTTTAAAAGTGGGACTATATACTCACTTTCGTCTTGAAGATATGTAATTTCGACTTGGTCTCCGATTGATATCACGAACCTATCCATATATAGTTTATTAATATATTTCTATTTTAAACAATCGTCACATATATATACTTTTTATACTTTTAATAGTTTTAATAATTTCTTAGTCCGTAGTTAGCAGTCCGATGTTAGTAATTCAATTTTAATGGTTCATTTTTAGGTGTTTAATAAACCCCCAATGAAATAAATAAAAACCCCCATCGTATATGTATTGGTCGAGATTAATCTTGACCCATGGTACCGGTGTTGTCAAATAACGTGTTGCGTACATAAAGTACCGGTGTTGTCAAATGACGTGTTGCGTACAATCATGGGATCTTATGATTAATCTTCTCGTATTGTTTACGGGTGATCCTGAACCATATAAAATTAAATTATGAGTACATATATATAAAATATCATGTTATTTTAAAAAGATGTGATTTATTTAATTTTCTCCAATTATTTTCGTAGCCAAACTAGTCTTAGATATCCGATCTCGTTTTGGTCATAGTTTCTTCGTTACAACTCCGTTTTCGTTGATTCAACTTGCCACTTCCTTGGATCGAGTCCCTCTTTAAGACTATGAACTGTAAATACCTTAGTTTGTATTCGAAATCACAGGTCATAGGTCAAACTTTAGTGAAACTTATGAAGTTAATCATTTTCCATCATGTAAACAACCTTAAATGATTATTTTTCTAAAAATACTTATACTTTGAGTTAAATCATGAAATTTTTATGTGTTATCATATTCATAGTAAAAATCATTTTTCCAGAAAATAAACCTCCAATTCAAAGTTTAAGATGGTTTTTAATTATCCAACCCAAAACAGCCCCCGGTTACACTCCGACGTCGTAAAAATAGTTTTTAAGGTGTTCTTTGAAAAACCAAGTTATACCTTGTTAAGTTAGCATATAATTAAGATATGTTACAGGTCTTGAAGTATTTTAAAAGTTAAGTTAGAAGGATCTATTTAGTTTGCGAACAAGTTTGAAATCATTCAAACTATGTTCTAGTTTATAAACTCTTATATATATAGCTATAAATATATGAATTGAAAAAGAGTTGAAGTAGAGTTTTTACCTCAAGTTTAAAATGTAAAGTTGCTGGAAAGAAGTAGTAAAATAAAAGTTGAGAGAGTTCTTGCAAGTGTGTGTGAAAATTGGAAGTAAAATTTGGAAAATGAATGTGTAAAAATGAGTTAGAAATGGTGCTTATTTATAGGCTTGAAAATTTGGTTTTTAGTGAAAATATCTAAGATAAGTTAAAATTTATTATGTCATGAATGACATATTATTCCAATAATTGAAGATTTCTATTGGTATATACCAATAGTAAATACTTCTAGAAGCTGTGTATAGTACCCTAGATATACGTATAGGATTATTGAGGAAACGGAACGAGAATTCAAATATAACTATCTTTTGTAAATATACTTATATTGTTTTATGTATAAAAGCCCTTTAAAAATAATTAAATACATTACTTATACGATATATGTATAAACATTATAAATCATCAGTATTTATGTCAAATAACGTTACGTATGGTTATTGTTTTGAAAACTTAAGTTAGTAGTTTCAAAATATACTTATGACTTTTTGTTATTAATACAAAATGAGATATTAAAACATCCTTAGATCATGTTAAATATGTATGTATAATTATCATATATTATATAGTTCGTGATATTATCGGTCAAACTAGACGGTCAAACGTTGTGTAAAACTCTTTTCAAAAACATAAATCTCAACAATTTGGATTGCTTATCATGTTGGTAAGGTTTAATTTATGTAAATATTAATCTTACAAGTATAGAATGATCGAAAAAGTGCGGGTCATTACAACTCCATTAGAATGTATATACATGTTGTGTTTTTATATGTATTCTTACACTTTTGAAAGACTTCAATACACATACCAAAGTACTTCTACTTAACAAAAATTCTTACAATTACATCCTCGTTCAGTTTCATCAACAATTCTACTCGTACAATACACAGCTTTTAGATGTATGTACTATTGGTATATACACTCCAATGATCAGCTCTTAGCAGCCCATGTGAGTCACCTAACACATGTTAAAACCATCATTTGGCAACTAGCATGAAATATCTCATAAAATTACAAAAATATTAGTAATTATTCATGACTTATTTACATGAAAACAAAATTACATATCCTTTATATCTAATCCATATACCAATGACCAAAAACACCTACAAACACTTTCATTCTTCAATTTTCTTCATCTAATTTATCTCTCTCAAGTTCCATCTTCAAGTTCTAAGTGTTCTTCATAAATTCCATAAGTATAGTTTCATAAAAATCAAGAATACTTCCAAGTTTACAAGTCTACTTCCAAGCTTTCTAATCCATTCCAAGTAATCATCTAAGATCAAGTAACCTTAATTATTTACAGTAGGTTAGCTTTCTAATTCAAGGTAATATTCATATTCAAACTTTGATTCAATTTCTACAACTATAACAATCTTATTTCGAGTGAAAATCTTACTTGAACTGTTTTCGTGTCATGATTCTGCTTCAAGAACTTTCAAGCCATCCAATGATCCTTTGAAGCTAGATCCATTTTTCTTATTTCCAGTAGTTTTATCCAGAAAACTTGAGGTAGTAATAATGTTCATAACATCATTCGATTCATACATATAAAGCTATCTTATTCGAAGGTTTAAACTTGTAATCACTAGAACATAGTTTAGTTAATTCTAAACTTGTTCGCAAACAAAAGTTAATCCTTCTAACTTGACTTTTAAAATCAACTAACCACATGTTCTATATCTATATGATATGCTAACTTAATGATTTAAAACCTGGAAACACTATGAACACCATAAAATCGGATATACGCCGTCGTAGTAAAACCGAGGGCTGTTTTGGTTTGGATAATTAAAAACTATGATAAACTTTGATTTAAAAGTTGTTCTTCTGGAAAAAATATTTTTCATATGACATGAAACTATATCCAAAAATCTTGGTTAAACTCAAAGTGAAAGTATGTTTTTCAAAATGGTCATCAAGATGTCGTTCTTTCGACGGAAATGACTACCTCTTTAGTAATTGACATGTAACTTAAATTTCTGACTATAAACCTATACTTTTTATATTTGGATTCTTAAATTAGAGTTCAATATGAAACCATAGCAATTTGATTCACTCAAAACGGATTTAAAATGAAGAAGTTATGGGTAAAACAAGATTGGATATTTTTTTGATCTTTTTAGCTACGGGAAATGTTTAATAAATCTATACAAATCATATCCTAGCTAACTTATATTGTATTATACATGTATTCTAATATATTATGTAATCTTGGGATACCATAGACACGTATGCAAATGTTTTGACATATCATATCAACCCATGTATATATATTTTGTGGAACAACCATAGACACTATATATGCAGTAATGTTGGAGTTAGCTATACAGGGTTGAGGTTGATTCCAAAAAATATATATACTTTGAGTTGTGATTTAGCCTGAGACGTGTATACACTGGGTTGTGGATTGATTCAAGATAATATATATATCGATTTATTTCTGTACATCTAATTGTGGACAACTAGTTGTAGGTTACTAACGAGGACAGCTGACTTAATACACTCAAATCTTTAAAACATAATAAAAATGGTTGTAATTATATTTTGATCATACTTTGATATATATGTACATATTTGTATAGGTTCGTGAATCGATCCGTGGCCAAGTCTTATTTCCGAGGAAGGAAATATCTGTGAAAGTGAGTTATAGTCCCACTTTTAAAATCTAATATTTTTGGGATGAGAATACATGCAGGTTTTATAAATGATTTACAAAATAGACACAAGTACGTGAAACTACATTCTATGGTTGAATTATCGAAATCGAATATGTCCCTTTTTATTAAGTCTGGTAATCTAAGAATTAGGGAACAGACACCCTAATTGACGCGAATCCTAAAGATAGATCTATTAGGCCTAGCAAACCCTATCCAAAGTACCGGATGCTTTAGTACTTCGAAATTTATATCATATCCGAAGGGTGTCCCGGAATGATGGGGATATTCTTATATATGCATCTTGTTAATGTCGGTTACCAGGTGTTCACCATATGAATGATTTTTATCTCTATGTATGGGATGTGTATTGAAATATGAAATCTTGTGGTCTATTGTTACGATTTGATATATATAGGTTAAACCTATAACTCACCAACATTTTTGTTGACGTTTAAAGCATGTTTATTCTCAGGTGAATACTAAGAGCTTCCGCTGTTGCATACTAAAATAAGGACAAGATTTGAAGTCCATGTTTGTATGATATTGTGTAAAAACTATATTCAAGAAACATATGTCGATGTAATATATTTCTATTGTAAACCATTATGTAATGGTCGTGTGTAAACGGTATATTTTAGATTATCATTATTTGATAATCTACGTAATGCTTTTTAAACCTTTATAGATAAAATAAAGGTTATGGTTGTTTTAAAAATGAATGCAGTCTTTGAAAAACGTCTCATATAGAGGTCAAAACCTCGCGACGAAATCAATTAATATGGAACGTTTATAATCAATATGAACGGGACATTTCAGATTGGGAGGGGGTACGACATATGTGGGGACTTGTCATAGTAACCGCACCCCGAGCTCACCCTAATTAGCCATGTATAATGTATGAACATTAGAAGGTTGTTCAGTTTCCGAAAGTTGACCCGTATCCCGTACGCTTTCATGACCGTCACTTATCTCTTTCATCCTTCACCACTGCTTGATGATTTAACGATTCTTCTGGACTTAGATCCCTAACACTCTTAGGCATTGGAGAAGTTGGGAGGACATCTCCTTTTCACAAGGTCAGAGTGCCTTCTACTGATGCTCAGTCATACCCAAAGACTCGGGAGTCGCCTCAAGACATATCGTATTACTACTTACTACGCATACAACTCAACGCGATACCCAGCTTGAATTCCTAGAAAGGAACCTAACGACATTACCTGAACCCGGACATTTTGAAAAACAATTCCGGGAATTTTAGGCAATGATGCATGATCTACGGAACCTACGCACCCACACCGAGAAACCGTGAGATTGATTATGTAGATTTTGTTTTGAGATAGCATAGATAAAGCGTCGTTACATGAAATTGAGTAGAACTTGAAGTGATCACGTTACATTGACCGTATGGGGTGATATTGGAATGAACGTACGATTTAGTACAATATAATGACGCCAGGCCAGCGTGATTATATTGAAGTAAATCATGCAGAAGTCCCAATGTTACTATATAACGAATATGAAGTGATTCAGAGAAAATTTTGGTAGGAACAACTTGAGTATACGCATTATGGTCTATTAGAGGTAGGGAAAGAATAACCACTTAGCCCAGATACTGTACAAGAAGGGCCTTGTTTGCAGAATTGATAACCCGGAAATTTGTTATAGATATAGACACCCTGGATACTTAAGGAAAAAGTTCTCAAATAGGAAAAACTTTAGACTTACTTGCGGTAGAGCAATCGTTATCTCAGCTATGGATTCTGATTATAGTTAGGGTACGATTCGACACAATGTTTTATTGTCTCGAAGTTGTTTAATACCAGAGTAATAGAAACCTTATATATAAGGACCTTAGTGTTATAACTAATAAGCCGTTAACAACCATGAGAGTTAAGTATTCTATAGGACAAGCTAATGGTAAGCTGACAGAGATAGAGGAATAATTTAAGGTAGTACCTTAAAATTTACAGGTGGGTCAATGACCTCATGTCAATAAAACTTGGAAGTTTTAAAGTAGTATTTGGAAAGGATTAGTTACCTACGCACAAGCAGATGTTATTTGAGAAGGTTGATAGAATTTTTCGCGATAGTATAATAAGATTTGGTTGGAATGAACCTTAAGATTAACCTAATACTCATCAAGTTAGGAAGCTTGATGTAATGGCTGGAATGGACTTTAGGATTAACCTAATACTCATCAAGTTAGGAAGCTTGATGAAATAGTTGGAACAGACTGGCTTTCAAGGATGAAAGCGAAAGTTATTTATAGTAAGAAGATTATTCGTATACCTCGCGAGGATGGTGAACTATTACGAGGAGAAGTAGCCCGAAGCTGAACCTTATTAGTTGCATGACAACAACCCAAAATCCCACAATGGAAATGAGAAGGAATAACAATGGATTTCCTCACGAAGTTACCAAAAACGGTAGGCGTTTAGGACAATATCTGGGTTATTGTTGACCATCTCACCAAAATCTGCTCACTTTCTAGCCATGAAAGAAACCGATACAATGGATAAACTTGTACAACGATACATAGAGGAAATTGCATCCCGTCACTTCAGCGATTCGAATTCTATAATAAGGACTACCCAAGAATCTCATTTGATACTCATTCTTACGCGACTCTGAATCCTAACTTATTCCGAGAGAATACTTAATCGATGATAATCACACCATCATCCTTCTTACTTTAATATTAGTCATACCAGTTCGAGAGATTCCAAAATCAATGGGTGGTTAATTCTCATCCTCATACTCTCCCTTTCGTATCTCACTTATAAGCAACAACTTTACACTTAAGCATTTTTGGTCGAAAGACTTATGCTCTACCAATAGTCATCAACCACATTTAAACTCAATGGTTTTTAGCACCTCAAAGATCACCCGAAATTTTCAAAATCTTTTGCTCAATCCTCATCAATCTTTTTCCAACTTGTAACCTCCGAAATATGAAAATTTTGTTTGCCAAAAATTTTCACACACTATTTTACGGTACGATCCTCTCAAGGTTTTATAAAAGTAAATTTATTTTATTTACCATTCGTGCAAATTTTTGAAATCATATATGTTATATAAAATAAAGTAAATGATTACTTATTTTTGACAAATACATATGAAAATTTACTTTCACTTTTACAAATCAAATCTTCTATTCAAAAGATATCTTACTTTGAAAGGTACATTTTGTACATAACCCCAGTTTACTAAGAACTTCGTTTCTTTTCTTACGTTGTCACCTTAAACGATTTCTATAAAATTTTCGTTGCTTATTATATAAAATTTTTCGTTTCTTATTCGTATCCAAGTCATCATGAAGAATGACAACCGTCGAAATTGAGAAATTCATGTGTGTGTGTATGTGATGAAGGCACTTACTACCACGTCATGCAGAGCCTTCGGGCATCCACTAACACTTAAACCATTCAAAGCTATTACGTTACAACAAGGATCCACCTGTTGGAACGATGCTCTTTCTTACATAACTCGAGGTCCTGACTTATTCCAGGAGATTCTCATCTAGCGATATTAACACCATCAGTATTCCGACTTTTGTATTAGTCATAACCTGTTTGGAATTTTGCAAAGTCAAGAAGCGATTAACCTCTCATCCTCATGCTCTATCCTTCATACCTCACTTTTCAGCAACGGTTGCACACGCGAACATTTTTGGCCCAAAGACTTGTGTCCTGATAATTAACAAAACTACATTTAATTCATTAGTTTTCGTTACCTAGTAATATGTCACCTGATGATTCAAAGATTTTTCACTTAATCTTTTTCAAATCGTACCCTCTGAAATACGAAAAACTATGTTTATTAAAATTTTTATACGTTGATTTTTACACGTTGTTTATTTGTGCGGTCCTCACGAGATTTATGGACAAATGAAAGTCATAAAATTTTTCTGTCACTGATACGGTTTATAAAATCATATATGTATGTATATGATTAAGTTAATAAATTCACTTTTACTTATTTTGGTTAGTACATACTAAGTTATACCTTCAAATTATTTAAAAATCGCTCCTTTATTGAGCTGTTTAACTTAAGTCAAATAGTTTTGTGCAAAATGGTACACGTTGTACATATTTCTAAATTACTAGGAACTTCGTTCCGTTTATGTTGTCACAACAAACGTTTAAAGGTTTTTCGAAACTTCCTTGGTTGACTTTATTAAAGGTTTTCGTATTGGACTACACCATGTATGGATCACACTTCTTTTCGCCCTCCGTTAGGGACAAAGCTTACTATTAAGATCTATATTAAAAAAAAAAAAAAACTCTTGAGCCACTTTGGATGGCAGATTTATAAAATTTGTTAGGAAGTCTTTGCGCTCGTAAAATATTCCTTTTAAGGTTAGACTTGGAAAAAACGCGAGCCGATAAATCAGTTTTCTGGGAAACACTCAGTGGTCACCCTATCGTAGGAAAGGCACTAGGCGGGTTTCTACTCTCAATATTTCACGACTAAACGCAACACCCTCGTAAACATCATCTCTATGAATCAGTATGTTGAGGTACAAGAATCATTTTTGAGATTATTCACTCGGAGAAAACCATTCTTTATGGCCTAGGGTCCACATATCTTATCATCCGCGCATCCTCTTAAGTATAAGGATAAATTCAGAATGAACCGCTCGAAGAGTTCACTCTCGTTCAAAGATCACACCTTTCGTGCGATTTTCTTTCGGAAATGTAATATAAGATACCTTGAGAATCTATGAATCTTGTTATCCTCTTGGAAGGGGACTGCTTAACGTTTACGACACTGATGTGGAAACTCTACATATTTCTTCCTTCGTTGATTGCAACTATATGTTGTTCTAGTTAATGTTAACTCTAACTTCAACATGTAACTGAAAGGATAAAGTTACATTATGGAACTGTGCTTTCATTCCATCTAAGGATAAGTTCACCTACAGTATGGTAAACTGGGTAATATCCTTCATTGTTCGTTCAGACCGTCCTGAAGACACTATAAATAATTATGGCTTGCATTGCATATAAGTCCGATTAGTCACTTTCAGCTAAAATTTCAATTCATTTAGTCAAATGAGACGTTCTTAAATATCGGGTTCTTTATGCCTATGGTCTCCTTCCGAAATCAAGGGGTTAGTAAAATCCGTGGCTAACACTATCTAGACATCAAATCGCATGGTTGTGATCACCATGTTTTCCATTCTACCTATCAGCTTGGAATTGCGACATAAGCGCTCAATGTTGTAGAGGAGTTTGGTAACATTCATGATGCATTTCATGCATCCAGCTTACGAAAGATGCCTGTAGGGCTAAAAACATCATTTTTCCTTTTGTGGGATTATATTCGGATGACATACTCATGTTAACCAGAAACGAAATCAGTTTGTTGATCTCTTAGGACAAGAGACTTAATTAATGGCATATACCTATTCTTACTTTTATGGGCCCAAGTACCTTTCAAGGTAAATAGCTCACTCCTGAGCCCACGAGTCTCTCAGAACTTTGATACGCTTCTTCTTATGCAAATATGGTACCATTGTTGGTCACTCTTCAAAATTTCGGGACGAAATTTTCTTTAACGGGTGGGTAATGTAACGACCCGGCTTTTTTGACTTGCTTTTATGCTTTGTGCTTTCACGAAACTGCGTATATGTGCGTACTGAGCTAGTTTATGCTCTGGGATCTTATTTAATGATTAATTACTTTCATTAATGCCTTACAACGTGCTATTAAGTGTGTAATCACTTAACTTGATCCCCGAATGCTTTTACGACCGTTGGTGTCACTTGACGTTTGAAACGAGCTATGTACTTGGTACACGTTTAACTTTGGTCATGATCGGAATATTATGACTACGTAATACTAATTGTTATTTTATAATAACAATTACTTGGATTTTTGGATGCTTAATTACGCTTAGTAATTTACTAGAGCACACTAGTTGGTCTTGTTGGACTTTCTACCTTGTTAGACCTTAGCCCACCCTACCCTAGGTAGTGGACTATTTAATTAGCCCAATTATAATAAGTTAGTGACCTATAATAATGAAAGACAAATGCCCATTTATTAGAGGGAACATACTAGCATTTTTGTTAAGCATTATCCTTAATGTTGCATGGGATCCTAACATAAGCACCAACTTTAGACAACTATTAAATCAAAAAGCAAAAGTTGGTCCCCCTTGTCCCCTCCCAAAGGCTACGGTTTTGGAGCCTCCCCACCACTCTCATTTCCTATAAATACCAAGCTATTTCCTCACAATTCACACTTGCTCTCATTTACAAATTACACACACTTACTCTCTAATTCTCTCTCTAGTCTTTCTCACTCTAAAAAGTGTAAGTTTTAAATTTTCTTCTTCTTCTTTTCTTCTTCATAAAGTCGACATCATCATCATCATTTAATGTATCTAGCTTTTAGCTTTTGATCATGTTATATCTTGTAGATTCAAACTTGGATTTGAATCCTTCAAGAACATGAAAGATTCAAGATTTCTAGCTTGAAATCTTCATTTACTTGTTAGATCTAGCTTGTGATTTCTTTGTTTTGTTATAAAGATCAAAACTTGTGTTTATGATCTTCATGTATCTTAAAGATCCAAGCTTTATGCTTCAAGATCTTCAAGAACACTAAAGATCCAAGCTTTCTAGCTTAGGGTTTCATTATTATGTTAAAGATCTTAGCTTTTTAGCTTATGGTCTCATTACTTTCATTATTTTGTTAAAGATCTTAGCTTTCTAGCTTATGGTCTCATTAATCTTGTAAAGATCCAAGCTTTCTAGCTTAGAGTTTTCTTAATACTTGAGATCTAAGTTATTATTGTAGATATCACTTACTTGGAACCTTTTTGTGTTTGTTGTGATGATAAATATCAAGTCTTCATCATCATATATGATGGAGATACATAAACTTGTGTAAAATGGACAAATGTTGAAGCTTTATTGGATCTATGCAATAAAGAGGCAATCTTGATGTTCAAAACTTGTAGAATGATAGATTTTACTCTTAGTTGTGTATTGATGGTTGAACCTTGGTCAAAGTGATGCTAAAACATCAAAGAGTTGTACACTTAAAGCTTACAAGCATCAAGGATGAGAACCGTGATGAGCATCAAGCACCAAGAATCTCATCGGAGCACTTGTTTGCTGTTTTTCGGGATCTGATCAGACTCCTGGACTTCTGAAAAATAGATTTTCAGATAGTTCGTTTTGAGATGAATTTTCGTTCAGGCCTCGACTTAATCCGATATACGGTTTAGGATTTATAGCCTTCCGAAAGTCACTACGCCTTTGTAACGTTGTGCTGAAATTTTTGACTTACTCGCACTTAAACCGTCGCCACGGTCAAACGAAGACGAGTTAGGTTCTGAAAATTGGTCAGCGGTTAGAGGACTCACATACGGAGCCATGGCCACTGACTACACGTCTTTTCGATTTGTATAGAGGTCGTAACAGCTGTTCGAAGTCAGCCTTTTGTTTCGATCTCTATTCTTGTTAAACTTACCTTAGTGTTGATGAATGATGATGATAATGATGATGTTGATGATGACACTTAAACTTAATTTATTCACTTTTAAACTTTTGGGACAACATACTGACCTAGTGACCTTTGACTTAGGTTGACGACCTTTCGGACCGACATACTACTTGCATACGTTTCATATTGACTTTACTGCTTATTCACTGTGAGTTATAGCTCCATTTCTACTTTACTATTTTTGGGACTGAGAGTACATGCGCTTTTTATGTTTTACATAATAGACACGAGTACTTAAACTTTATATATGTGTGGGTGACATAACGGCACAAAGATTTCCCTTAGCTCGGTAACGTTTAGTCATTGGTTTATGAACCGGTGAACGCGAATCTTAGATATGGATCCATAGGGTTTGACATCCCCACTCGGGCTAGTCACGCTAGCATTCAACGGGTGTTTAATACTTCGTAAACATACGCACTCGCCAAGTGTAATTTTAGGGGGTGATATATTACTTGTTAAGTTAGTTACCGGGTGCCCACGGATAAGCATATACTTCATCATACTGATATGAAATACTGATTTGAAACGCTTGTTGAAGCACTGGAATCTCGTGGTCTACATTACTGATTACAAACAAACTATAGCTCACCAACATTCGTGTTGACTTTTTAAGCATGTATTTCTCAGGTGCTTAGACGTTGTTGTTTCCGCTGTTAGACTTGCTGTCTTGGTGTTATAGACTTGCTGTTACGGACCTGCTGTGTTAGATTTCCGCTGCATTACTTAGAGATGTCTCAATCATGGAACTTTTCTTTTGCATTCGTAACTTACATTATTTTTCAAACAATGGCTTTGTAACGACCTTTGGGTCACATACTTATGTTAACGCTTCTATTCATAAGAAGCACGTTATCTTTTGTAAAATGCTATCTTTTAATGAATGCAAAACTGGTTTTCAAACAGCATATAGTGTTTGACCTTGTAATGATCCTGTTGTTGATGAACCGTACACGATGATTTTGTACGGGGCGTCACATTCCAGGTATAAAAAATTCATAATACAGAGTAACTGATAAACAAATTCAATTGTTAAAGTAAAATCAAACCAAGAAAAACATTAAACTCAAACAAAAACAAATAAAAGATAAGTCATACTTAAAATTCAAAATAAAATAAAATAAATATTAAATAAATATTATTTAATATATATATATATATATATATATATATATATATATATATATATATATATATATATATATATACCATAATTAAAAGTATATTTCGGTTTGAAACCAAATGTTTATTTTACAAACTAAATCCAAAACGAAATCCATAAATATTTTCGGGTGAAAAACCGACCCACTTTAAGCCAAATCAAATAAGCCAACCCAGTTTAACCAAATCAATTTGGATTGGTTGGTTTCGTGGTCGTAACCGTTTAATGCACACCCATAATAATAACTCCGCCCCCATCGCTGCCCGGGAGGAAACCTTGAAACCGATCCAAGGGCACGGCCAAGTAAAACCCCCTCCCCTTTACCCACCCCCCCCCCCAAAAACGATATGGGAAAGGTGCCATGGGTGGATACTTCATGGCAGGGATGAAATTGTATTTTTAATATGTAGCCAACATGGGTCGAACTCCTGACCTACCCAAAAGGAGGCAGGCCACCAACCGTTGAACCACATCATAACTTCGAAAACGGATATTACATTGAACCTAGCCTTGCACTAATATTGAAAGAGTCCTTCAATATATATGATACAATACCGACGCAACGTTCGTCCAAAAAAGTAAAACAAAACTAAACTATAGCCCAAAAGAACTAGAATTATCTTCGCGCGAGTCGTAACCAAACTACCCGAGCAACTTAATATTTAGTACTCCTATGTCTCAACTTAATACTATTACTTAAACAAAAAAAAAATATACAATTTAAGAAATTTCATTATTACACTGTATTTTTTTAAATATATTTTTACAGTTTTACCTATAACTTATTACTTATGCTTTTTGTTCAACATACATAAATTAAGGGTATAAGAGAACTTTAACTCATTATTTTTATTCATTTATAAAAAGTGACAATTAATGTCAGACAAAGAAATACGATCAGGTTGTGAGAACTCCTTTGGTGGTCCAGTCAGTAACTCCAATATCGCTTTTAATAAAAATGTGAGACAAACAAAAAAGGAATAGTATCGGGCCCGTTGTTGGACCGTCGTTGGTTGCGCCCTTCAACATCACCGATACTAGCAAGCGTGGATCCCTCCACCGTTGAGTGCCGCGATTCCAAATGTCGTTGTTCGACATTTTCCAAAACGTGGGAATTGTGTGTTTTACTATTAAAAAAAGAAGAATATAGCCGTTTGAAACGTCAACAGTTACTTTTTTTTTAAATTACAATTTATTTTCCTATATGTAATACTACTCTTTTTCATACATTTTTTACTTCAAACCACCACTCAAACTCTTAAAAAAAATAGATTTGTATTAAACGTTCGAGAATTGATCACGAAGATGAAAATTACGAAGAGGCCGTAGCAATTGCAAATGCATACAATCCACTTCAAGCACTTGAATTTATCGATTTTTTAGAACAAGATGAAGCCGATATGAAGTTATATTATACTTAGAGCTCCCATAAGACATTTTCCTAGAGATCAAAAGGGAACCACTAAACGATTGTTCGATGATTATTTTTCCGACACACCCACCTTCCCCGAGGATCATTTCCGGAGACGATTCCGTATGAGCATTGTAACGCCCCTAACTTACAAAGCTCTAATAAATCGTATAAAAATAACTTAAAAGACAAAAGGGCGTTAATCTTATTCAAAGTCAAACCAAAGTCAAAGCTAACGGATATTAAACCAAAATTTCTAAAGCTTTACAAAATTCTAAGGCAAAGGTGCTAAGTCCACTTCAACTCTACACTCTTCCCTCGATCCCAAAGCCACTGATCACCTGTCGTATAAGAAAGAAAAACGGAATACGACTGAGCCAAAGCCCAGTGAACGGATATAACAAACGCAGAGTATAGTATGACATGCAAAGACACTTTACAAAAAGAACTTATTTTTAATAAACGTATTACAAAGCAAACTTATTTTGAAAGAAAATTACGAATTAGTATAGTTCTAAAATACAAAATCTGTCAAACTTATATTAACACAAGCTTATTTTAAAAAAAAAATAGACTTATTCCAACACACCTTCTTTTTCAAAACGAACCCATCTTCAAAGCAAAGTACAAATAGGTATAAGTCTATAATACCAAAGATGACAATTTATCAAAATATGGTACCAATACACAAATTTCATAAAATAATGCACTAAGAGTCAAAACAAATAACTTACAAAGTATCAAAATGAAATCATAGGGTAATTACTCCACTAATCATTCATATCGGTGACGTTTCGTATGACACTACAATAAACGTTCACCGTGAAAACAAAATCCTAGGATCGATCCATACGCCTCCTATCAAAATATAATAACAAAGAGCTCGTACCACCACTGGGAAATCAAAAGGAGACGCCGTAGATATAACAAAATACATCGCTACGGTCGATGCCACGTTACCGGTGTCACAATAACGCGCTCATGGGACCTCCATGAATAGGTTACTCTTAGGCAAATTTTAAGAAACCGTTTTAACCGACATTGGATTACAATTTCAAAATAATTTTACAAATGATTAAAGGACTTGAAAAGAATTAATAAAATGAACTTAAATAATTTTACGCTTGAACAATACTTAAAATATTATATATATAAAAAAATAATATGTCCCTTTAATCGAAAATCACGTGTCACCCTAACCATACGGTCTAACTTTTATCACAAGTCATGCTACATTATATTTCAGCCCTTTACGAATTAACAAATTAAACGGGACTTAACGGGACATGTAAAGCCACGTGGAATGAGGGACACCCGATACGAATCACCGTACCACTCGCCACATACACACACGTTCTTTATCGGGCTGTTTAGGGACATATTCGAGGCTGTTTTCGGGACCTTTTCGAGCTGTTTCGGGGCTGAAATTGCAGCTGATTCGGGACTGACCTTGGGGCTGTTTTGGAACTGATTTCGGGCCGTTTGGTTTGGGTTTTCGAGTCACGGTTTTGGTACAATTTTCAAATACCAAAATATTATGATTTTCTCAATTAACAAATATAAATAGCAACCTCGTTAGTACATCCAAAATGGGGAAAACATAACACAATATATATACTAACAAATATAATGAATTTCCAAATAAGCATGTCATACCAATAATTTTTTATACACAATTCGAAACAAAGTTTTGAGATGAAAGATTTACCGAAGCGATCCTAGAACCACTTAGAATATCCGTACCTTATGTTGTTGAATGATGAAACTCCAAGGACAACAAAAATACTACCAAAAAGATGCGATCACCGAGCCAAATCTAATGAATAAACACGTATAAGCACAAAATGCTTTCAAATAGGGAGTATGAAATTAGTGTTTCCATATAATTCTTATGTGTAAATTTGATACATTAGTCTAGAAGCCATAAATATAAATAAATTAGTAAAAGTAAAAGTTATTATTTCAACATGAAAATATGCATATACATCAGGGGTTAAAATGAAATATAATTATATCATGTATCTGTCTCCTTGGATTTCAGTTTGAAGATTTTTAACTAAATATTAATTTATCACTTTTAGTTCTTGTGATGAAGTGTAATAAATCCTAACATATTATAACTTATTTCTGTAAATTCTTGGATCCCAATTCGTTGACATTAAACCCGAACCATCCCAATGTTTTAACCGATTGAAATGATAATTAAACGATGGATTTCACAATTTAATCTCATATAAAACTATAAAACTATATAGTAAATATACGAACACCCATATTAATATTCAAGTTTCGAAAAGTACCTTCAAATGAAATGAAAGTGAGGTTGTACCGATTACGATCGTTAAATTATTCCTTCCGCTCCTCTGTTCTCCCGTCACAAGGGTAAAAATTGTCTTTTGGTGACAAAAGAGTGTACAAAATGTGAGGAGTTTCATTCACAGAGATTTAAGGATTATCACACAATTGTTGAATTCATGTTTGATATTTATATCATTAACTACTACGTATTTGAAGTTGAAAGAAATTTAGAAACTGAAACTCATTATGGTTTATATTAATATCATTTAATTACTTGGTAATGATACGTTGTCCATTTGTAACGATCATAAGTCTCATTTGAATGACAATTATAATTTTTTTCATTATCGATATTAGGGCTAATCATTTAAGTTAACCTTAACAATTATCTAACATATATAGTGTTAACATCATCGTTAACTGTTACTATGTCATCGTATTTAATAATACATATAGATAGATTTATAGGTGTAGCTATTTTTATTCTTGTTTTATCGTACATCACATCCATTATGTAATGGTTAGCTCATTGAAATTATGAGTATTACAAAACATGTCTCAACAAATCAATTATTCAACTTATGCTAAGTCTATTATTAAACAATCTTAAAATTATATTTACAATATCATTTTAAACTTAGGATAAAATGTCACTCTTTACTTGATAAGTATTATCCATCACAAAACATATGTCTTAAATATTATTAAAGATATAGAATTAATTTTATGGGGTATTACAACTCTACCTCCTTAAAAAATTTCGTCCCCGAAATTGAAAGAAGTTACGAAATGAAAACACACACAATAGCAAACAAATGAGGATTTTTTTGCGTAGGTTTAACTCCTAAAGAATTAATGATACCGCAACCCGCATGCGCATTCCATACGTATGCGAGCACTCGCTAGCATGCGTATGCGTGTACCTTGTATGCGGTATGATGCATGCTGTGATGACCCGGGAATTTCCGACTAAATTTAAACTTAATCTTTATATGATTTCGATTCGATAACCAAAGTATGTAATGTTGAGTCTCGAAAACTTTGGAACAGTTTACATGAATGCATTTGACCTTTGACTGATCTCGACGATTCACGAACAACTATTTGTAAATAGATAACATATATATTTAAAAAGATATTTATAATTTGAAATATAATTTAGAATATTATATAAAATGATTTTTAGGATTTATATTGTAAGATAAATAAAATAAAATGCGATTAATGGAAACTATATTTAAGAATATATAGATATATATAAATTGTATATAAATATTGCTTTTAAATATATAATGTTATATTAAAATTAATTGTTTAAAAATATATATATTTGTTTTAGTAATTAACGTTGCAATTTAAAACTATTTATATATAGAAAGAGAATATATTAAAAATAATTAATTTTGAACCTAATTAGTAAACGTCAGGGACACTCGGTTGACGTTTCGTTAGTTTTGATATAGATATATTACATGTTCATGAATGATTAAGATAAAAGTTAGATTGTAAATTGATTACGAAGATTTTAGATTTATTAAAAATATTTTTATATTTTTAAGTTTAAATATTAGTACTCCGTACATATAAATTGGAACACAACATAAATAATTATTGAACCTTTTTGATCAGGTTTCAAACAATTAATGAGTGAAATAATTAAATACATTTAATCTAAAAATTTGAAATTTTTTTAGGAACTATTTTATATATTAACTGTTTAGCATTAGACACGATAGTACACCATTTGAAAAATGTCGGTAGGAAGAGAACAATAATTATGGCTGCTAACTGTTTAGTTGTTGATTTATATTACATGTTACTGTGCTTATGATCGAATCCATGATTTGTTTTCTTATCAAACAACTTACATCATAGATATAGATATATAAATAATATATATCACTTATTATCACATATACGTACGAGATATATATCTATCACCAATCTATTTCTTCTTCATTGTAAACCACACCCACATAATCACTTGTGATCACCACCACTAAAATAAACCACGACACCTTGAACCACCGTTGAACCACCACCTTCTAACACCATAACAAACCACCACAAGTACCATCGGTTTTATATTTCTGTTTTTCTGGATTAATTCACGAAAACAAGACCACAACCACCCTTATAGTTCTTGAACCACCACCCATCAACCACCATAAACTACCATGACCACCACTCAAAAACCAACAAATCCACATACGTTATTATAATTTCCTTCTTCTTTCGAACTTCTATAGCTGCAACTGTATACGGTTTCTAATCAAGGTACTATGTTACTGCTGCAATTCCTTCTAGTTTTTGTTTCGTTTTAAAATCATCACCACAACTGCAGTTACTTTCATACTGCTACTACTACCTAGTTGCGTTTTTAATTTTTGTTTTACTACTGTCACAATCCAACCTTAGAACACTCAACAATCATCACTCTTTATTATTATTTCTGTTTTGCTATTCGATAAATCAAAACCCACTTGTTTTACTACGGTTACTGCTCGTTTACAGCTGCTACTGCAGTTTTGTCGTTGTCAGTTGTTGATCAAGCAAGAATGAAGAAACAGTGAAACCAAACAAAATTTTCTCCCTTCTGTTCACTGTACGATTATGAAAATAATAGTGACGAAAGTTATTGCCTCCTGCTGCTGTTTCTAATTCAGTGACGATGATGAATCCATGATAATGATGATACGATCGATGATGCGTGATATACATGATGAACGAATGATGATAATATAAGTAGAATAATATCAGATGTTAATGAAGATGATGATTCGAGAACGATGGTGATAGTGATGAATGATGAAGGTGACGAGCTGCTACTCGAAAGCGATTTTATGTTTTTGTTTCAAAAGAACCCATCAACCACGACAACCTACACATGTTTCTGTTTTAGATTTTAAGAAGATAAATGGCAGCTTTGGTTACGGTTAAATACATTTAAAGTCGGTATATTATCAGGAAAGTAGCACTGGCTTAATGGTTCTAAGGGAGTGAGGATAACCGGGAGACCAGGGTTCGATCCTAGGCTACCTAAAGAGAATTTTTTTTTAGTTAACTTACTGTTGGACTATAATGGACTTTTAACTTAGACATGGGCTAGTACATTTCTGATATAAACTTGGGCCGAGAACTAATACTAAATTCCAGTTGGGCCGTGAAGTTAATTAGGATGTTGGACCGAAATCTTGTCTCTCAAATTGGGCCGAAAAGAAAACAAGAGAGCTAAGTAAACTTCGGGTAGGATGTACTTCTGAAAGAATCGGATGGATCAATGGTTAGGGGTGTTGTCACAAAACGAGAGGTCGTGGGTTCAATTCTCGTCCTTGGCAACTTATTTTTTTTATTACTCCTAAGGTATTATTTGACATTATTAAAATTATTATTAAGTATTGTTATTGTTATAACTATCTTTATTATTATTAATAATATTATTATTAATTCTATTGTTATTATGGTTATAATTATTATTAAGTATTATCGTTATTACTATATGTATTATTATTATCATTATCGTTATAAAATATGACACTTTTAATATTATTAACTATGTTATTATATATACAACTTATATATACAAATAGATATATGAAAAGTATCATGAATATAAATATTTTATAAAGAAGTATATATATGTTTATATATGAAAAATATTATTATAAATATATTATAAAGACATAAATCTTAATTCATTAGATTATTAATGAAAGACATAGGTAAAAATAATAATTAAAATCACTGATAATAATACATATATTCGATTATGATTATATATGTATTAATGAATATACAAATGTTATAGGTTCGTGAATCCAAGATCAACCCTATACTTGTTCAATGACGCCATATGTATTTTTACTACAAAATACATTAGGTGAGTTTATTTATTCCCTTTTTCTCATTATATTTTTGGGACTGAGAATACATGCGCTGTTTTTATAACTGTTTTACGAAATAGACACAAGTACGTGAAACTACATTATATGGTTGAATTATCGAAATCGAATATGCCCCTTTTTATTAAGTCTGGTAATCTAAGAATTAGGGAACAGACACCCTAATTGACGCGAACTCTAAAGATAGATCTATCGGGCCCAACAAGCCCCATCCAAAGTACTGGATGCTTTAGTACTTTGAAATTTATATCATGTCCGAAGGAGGATCCCGGAATGATGGGGATATTCTTATATGCAGATTGTGAATGTAGGTTACCAGGTGTTCAATCCATATGAATGATTTTTGTCTCTATGCATGGGACGTATGTTTATGAGAATTGGAAATATGAAATCTTGTGGTCTATTAAAATTATGAAATGATTATTTATGTTAAACTAGTGAACTCACCAACCTTTTGGTTGACACTTTAAAGCATGTTTATTCTCAGGTATGAAAGAAATCTTCCGCTGTGCATTAGCTCATATTAGAGACATTACTTGGAGTCATTCATGGCATATTTCAAAAGACGTTGCATTCGAGTCGTTGAGTTCATCAAGATTATTATTAAGTCAATTATAGTTAGATGTATAATGAAATGGTATGCATGCCGTCAGCTTTCGATGAAATGAAAGATTGTCTTTTTAAAAAACGAATGTAATGTTTATAAATGTATCATATAGAGGTCAAGTACCTCGCGATGTAATCAACTGTTGTGAATCGTTTATAATCGATATGGACTTCGTCCGGATGGATTAGGACGGGTCCTTTCACATGCGGTGATGTATCGAATGCCTTTGTTCCCGGTACGGTGGTTACTTGGTCATCAAGTCGATATCTTTTCCATAATTATATCCATGATTCGGGGGAGTTAGTTATGGACGAGATTATCATTATCTTGGATGGTTCTAGAATTAGGGTTTGCCTATATATACAAACCCTAATTATCATTCTAGGGACAACCGACATTACGTAACCACCACCTACTACACATCCTACGTAACAAGCTATCATCGTTCATCTTCTCAAGGTTTACATGTTAGTTTCTTATTGGCTAGCACCTACAACCTTGCTAGGGGCCTTTTGATCAACGACTGTTATCGAAGGTGGACTTAATCACTTGGCCACCCTGCCGACATCATCATGTCGGTCAGGGTTATTCACGGTAGCCAGACTGGAGAGCCTTGTTCTAAGATCCTTAAACCCCCCTTTTTACATATTGAACAGACATATTGACCCTATGGAAAATATATGCATGATCAGGTGGTGCTTTCATTGAGAGTCGAATTAATTCAAGACATATTTAATTGTTTTTTCTTTTAAAAAGTTTTGAATTATAAGGCGCATTATTCACAAAATTTCTAATTTTTTTGTCTCTTTTACAGTATCATGACTTCCGGGGACTCATCAGAACGTACTCAAACAGACAATCAAAACACACCATCTGGTAATCAGCAGACGCAATCTATGACTATGTGGGCGGGATATACGCCCTACCCTCCACCAGTGTCCGGCGAGCCTTTCCAAGGTACAAGCCGATATATCCGGATGGAATTACACCGCCAAGGGTAAACTCACCAGTCACAACCACGCGGCTGGATTTTTCTTCGGTAGATCCAAGGGTCATCTTGGTAGGCACCAGCGGTGAAACAGAAGGTCTGCATGTGGTATGCCACGGCCAGGTACCTATTTACAGTACCAGGGTTTCAATCCCTCTGCATACGCAGAGTGTTCAGCAAAATTCGTCGTTTACACCATTGCAACCTTGGCAAGCGTCGCGTCCAGTATCGCAGTTTCTGACCCCTGCGGATGCGCAGACATTACTTAATAGTTGGGGGTTTGGTGTCATTCCAAACGCAAACTCTCATTGGACGCCAATCACTGCGCAACAGCAAAGTACTGCACATACAGTTGGGCTATTAACGGCATATCCTCAGGTGTCGCAGGCATCTGCGCCACAGGTTTCGGCACCTTTTCAGCTACCCGTATACTCTGCGCCGTCAAGCCTGCCTTCTTTTCCAACGCAGCAGCCTTGGCTATATCCGCAGATGCCGGGGCAACCTTGGCAAAATATTCAGGGGCAGGCGAATCTCGCAAGCCAATTTATGCAGGCTGCACCCCCTGACATGGTTCATTTATTTTCACAACCCGACTTTGTTCAGGACATGATGAAGCGTTTTTTCGCAGGGCTCAAAGGTGACCCTGTTAAACCACCTTTTGAGCTACCAACTACTTTTGATAAGTTTCCTCCGCATATAACTGCATATCCGTTTCCATCGGCGCCGAAGATACCCCACACGCTGGGTACCTATAATGGCTTGACTGATCCAGATGATTTCTTGCAGCGGTTTGAAGGCGCAATGCGCACCCATGGATGGGTAAACCCAGTTGCATGTCAGATATTTCCCATGACACTACAGGGTATTGCACGCGAATGATTCAACAAGCTACCAGCCGGAAGTATATCCGGGTTCATGGATTTGCGAACGAAGTTTCTGCTGCAGTATCAAAATCAGAGGCCGCACAAGCGCACTCACATTGAATGTCATGATATTATACAGAAACCCAAGAAATCTTTGGGTGAATTTCTCACGAGATATACTAATGAGTGCTTGCGCATACTAGACCTAAAGCCAGAACAGCAGATTTCTGGGCTGATACATGGTATAAGTACAGAGCGTCATCTAACGCTGGTAAGGCGTCTGTGCCATACAGTGCCAATAACTTATGTTGAAGCGCTTAATGAATGCCATGATTATATGCGGAGTGGTGAATATAATGATATTCCAACAGCTAGCTCACGCAACGAAAGGAAAGACGATGATGATCGTTCGCGCGATCAAAATTGCGGTAACAGCTCTCGCGAAAGATACCCTAGTGGTGGACCTATAAGAAATGATAAAGGTCGAGCAAGTGGTGGTTTTTGAAACAATAATCAGCGCAGAATTAATAATCAGAATTATGCGTTGCTCAAAAGCTTGTCTGAACACCAAAATAAATTTTGGCAACCGAACCAGTATGCGCAACCTTTGCGGTTCCAACTCCGCTGACAGAATTTGGCAAGCGGGATAAAACAAAATACTGTGAGTTCCATGACAATCATGGCCATGACACCAATCGGTGTAAAAATTTAATGGAGCGAGTGCTGGAAGCGCTACGCGCAGAAAAATTAGATCATCTCAAGCTGCCAAAGAAAGATAAGGGAAAGGCTGCGGAAGAGAGTTCAAAAGCCAAAACATTCGCATGGCAAAAAACAGATAAAGCTAAAAGCGCCGATGTGACCATCAATATGGTTGACGCAGAAAAAGTTGGCCAGCGAAGGAAATACGACAACTACCAGGATTGGGAGCTCATTCCAATTTCATTTCCTCCCGTAATGGCGATCGACACAGTTAATGAGCCCATTATCATCAAGTGTCACATTCCTAATTGTGGAATACAGATCAAACGCATGCATGTTGACACCGGGAGTGGCGTCGACATTATGTATGAGCATTCCTATCGTTTCCTTCCTACAGAAGTTAAATCGCAGTTACGCCAGCCCGATATTACGCTATCAGGGTTCTCAGGAGAAAGCTCATGGCCGCTAGGCCGGATAGAGCTAATAATAGAGCTTGTGGACGATAAGAATCCGCAGTTGGTCAGACACGAGTTGGTTGACTTTTATGTGGTTCGTTCGACTTCGTGTTACCATGCGCTACTTGGGAGAAATTTCATACGACGTTTTAATATTATACCATCGGTAGTGCATGGCTTGATTAAGTTTCCTACATTGGGAGGAATTGCCACGATTACGTCTCATCAAACAACTGAGTTATGTGGTTCAGTTGTGCCTATAAACATTCCCAGCATGGGAGAACAACTTGCAAGCAGTACGGTCATAGCTAACCGTTTGCACCCGGATAAGCGTATCAAAATCGGTGCAGGCTTGTCAGCCGAAACTAAGGCTAAGTTGCATGGAATATTATCCGCAAACGCAGATGTTTTCGCATGGCAAGAATCAGACATGACTGGGGTTCCGCGTGATATTGCGGAACATAAGTTGAATGTTAATCCATCACTGTGACAACCCGTAAATTTCCGGCAAAATTTAAACAAAAATCTTTATATGATTTCATTTAACCTCGACTAATTCTGACGATTCACGAACAATTATTTGTAAATAATTACGCATTAATTTAATATATTAATATTATTATTATTAATATCCTTTTTAAACAAGATATCAATAATTAATATCTTTATTATCAGTATTGTTATTATGAATAAAAAAAATATTGACAAATATTCTTGGAAAAGTAGTAAATCAATTTGTTTATTTAAAAAAAAAAATATATATATATATATATATATATATATATATATAAAATCTTAAAATAAATGATTTTTTTAATAAAATAAATAAATAAATTACTTTTTAATTAAAAATTATAATGGAAAATGCTTTTATTATTTTATTTTGTGCATTATTCCATGACCTAACATTTAATACTTTTGAATTTTAAAATCCCATTAAAAATTAAAATATTTCTTTTTCTTTTAATTATTTTATTCTTTTTACCTAATTTTTTTAAGTATAAATACCCCTCATTTCTCATTCAAACTCACACCAAAATTTCTCTCATTCTCTCTTTGAAGAATTACTACTAGTAAGTATTCTTTTCTTACTTTTTACTTTTTACTTTTTACTTTTTACTTTTTACTATTTACTTCAGTTTATTATTTTTTTTACCGAAACATGTAAATAATGTTATAAATTATATGCAATTAAAATAAAAATAAATAAAATGTTATAATTAGTAATATATGTTACTAAAAATTATAAAAGTATTTTTATGAATTAATATATAGGAGTTATAATTAAAATCGAATTAATGAATATATATGTATATACGCACCTAACGTGAAGGTTATAATTAAAGATAGCGTAGAAAGACTACAAACATCATCGCTACTTGTGGCCTAGGGTGATCCTTGTTACCATTATGAGACGCTTGTGGATCTCGAATGCCAAGACTTAGATTCTGGTCAAGAGATCATGGGCCGCTCGGTAACAATAGATCATTCGAGTGACTTGCATGTTAGCGACGAAGTTTGGGCGAGATTGTACAACATCTTTGTTAAGAATTATAACCCGAACATTCTTAAACTAGAAGCTTACTATAAGTGGAAGTTTTTCATAAATAGTAGGTTTTCAAAAATAGAAACTTTTGATAAATAGAAACTTTTCTCGAAAACCGTCACTGTCAATATAGTTGCTATATTAATAAACATACTTTATGTCAAGTTAGACATTAACTAATCAAACGTTATACCTCAAGGTTGATATCCAGATCACTTACTTGCTTTACTTTCCTTCTTGCGTGGAATACTTCAACTGCTATTTAATGTGAGTTCATCTGCTCCCTTTTTATATATTTTTAGGCTGAGAATACATGCGCAACTTTTATAACTGTTTTACACGTATCAACTATTAAACTGTGATATGTTAGGCTATGACCAGCAAGTCCCCAACCGACAAGTATAAACGATAACTTGTTACGGGGTAAACTTGAAAGTCTAGTCTAAATACAAGTATCAACTATTAAACTGTGATATGTTGGGCTATGACCAGCAAGTCCCCAACCGATAAATATAAACGATAACTTGTTACGGGGAAAACTTGAAAGTCTAGTCTAAATATCAGTACCAACTGTTTAAACTATGCTATACCCGGCTATGTCTGACTAAGTCCCTACAGTGATATTTTTAATTGCTGTGGCATTCTTAATTATTGGGGATAGGCCTATCGAGAGTAACGTCCCCGATACATTTGACTAAGTCTTTGTATTACTTGATAATAAAATTAAACGACAAGGACAGAACAACTTGTCACGGGGCAAACAACATTTAGTCTAAATATCACGCACTGGCATAACTTTTTGATCCTGCGGGAGATCAACTTAACTGGATCTGAGTGATCTACTTATGAAAACAAATCTTGTGGTCTAACACTATTACTGAAATCATTATTTATGACAAACCTATGAACTCACTCAACCTCGTGTTGACATTTTAAGCATGTTTATTCTCAGGTACTTAAATATTGCTTCCGCTGTATATCTACTGCTTTGATGATGATTGCTTGCTATGCTTGGAGTCTTCATTACATATCATATCAATTAAAGACATATTTATCTTCCGCTGCGAAACTCAACAAAACGTCTCATGTAGAGTCGTTCTTGTTTATACAATTGTGATTTGATATAATTAGACACAAATACCCAGGCCCTATTTGGGGGTGTCATATATTGGTATCAGAGCACTTAAATTTTTTAATTAATATCATATGCTACGGGGAACGTAATTGCTTATATCATATTCATCTTTATTCCACTTAAATTTTTTTTTTCAAACTTATGACCTATCAAGTTTATCAAACTTCTATATGTTATTGAAGATAACGGTTCGTCCACAAGCTCCTGCTACTACTTCAAACACTCACGTATCTTATGCCTTTATGCATCGGTTTGCGAACCGAAAAATATTATTGGGTTATCACAGTATACGAATTGAAATTCTTTAATCAATATCTGGTTACAAATCTCAACACGTCATACCACCATTATTACATAAATAGATGACATATCACATCTTATCATATTTTATCATGTCTATAAACTTTGTCTACCACTTATCCTAAATTTCCTCCATAAATTACGGAAATCTTTTTGCTATAAATACGTATTCAAGGAGACGAATATATCATTCGGTATTCAATACCCATTTCATATCAAACCCTATTCCAAACATATAATATGAATTTCTCAAACTCTTCAAGCTCCCACGGCAGCGTAACCGGAACAAACGAACCAATCAACCATCATCTATTCTGGATGAATTGGGGATGGGTTCGTAGCCGACTCAATCAATGGAGACAAGAAGAAGGTGATCCCTTCCACCAACCGAATTCACCTCTTGGCGAAGAACCTGAAGCGCTTACCGGCGAACCAGTCCGAAACACCATTTTCTCTCTTCTTTCCAGGGTATCCCGTCACGAATATATAATATCGAAGATTCTAGATCTTATTCACCCCCTTGTTCCAACCACCAATCATCCCGGAATAATAGAAGAAGTCAACGAGCTTCGCGCTCGAGTAGGGGCTCTGGAAAATCTGGTGCGAAACCTACGAACACCAGCAGCAGCACCAGCAGCATAACCAGCATCACCACCAGTACCATCAGTACCATCAACATCACCACTAACAGCATCAGCTTCATCAACAACAACATTCGCATCCCACGCCTCAACAACACACTCAGTACCTCAAACATCAACATGATACGCCCCATAGATACCAAGGAATATTAGCAATAAAGAGTTAAGATGTATTGACTCATTCTTCGTGAAGAATTATATATGTATACCTTATATATATATGATTTGGAACAATAATAAATCTTGTCGTACTAAGCAATTACGTGAGAATCTCAACTAGTATGTACTACTTGGTTAATTCATATCACTAATATGCTATGATGTACACCCTTCGCTAATGACTTAACAATTGTTAATCACTGCTTCAGCACAATAAACTCCATTTCATAATAAATCAAGTATAACGATGAATGTATTGATTCATAACTTCATTAGCGAAATATTTCGCAACAATTATGAAATCTCTAAGATTTTGGAGATTATTTACTCTCGTTCCAAACCGCAAATCAAATGAGTTTAATATATATTAACTCATTAAATCCATGATTATATCTGAAGAATACATATATGAACGTATATCTTCATAAAGATTGTAAAAACTGTTAATTGTGAAAATATTTTAACGGGTAGGTAATACCCGAGAAATATTTACATCTCACATAAATACACTGTACATTCTTCAATTTCGATTCATAAATCATTAATTATACTCACTACCTTCACTGTGATACACAATCATTTTCATACAAATTTAATTACACATTCTGAAATTAACATACCAGAATTCAAGTAAAGCTTTAGCAGGTGTTATCTTCCTAAAGATCACTACATTCATGAATTATATTCATTCGTATTCTATGATGAATTATCATATCAAACCACCGAAATTATCATCAACAACGCCTATTCGTTAACCATTAGATCCGTTGACGATTACAATCAGCGTTTAATCATCTAAAAAATAAAATTTCTTGAAACCATCTCGGATTGATAACCAATGATTCAGATATGGTAGCATTAAATGCAGAGGAAACAAAAGAATTTTCCTCGTCATTGGAACTTAGAAATTCTGAGATATCACTGTATCTTTCGTTATAAATATCCTCTATATTTCCGAAGATATCTTTATAACGATTCTTGTCAGCAATTAGTTATCTCTTTGCGATATCTTTATCACATCATAAAGGAAACTGTTTTAGTTTCTATATTCTGTAAAGTTCAAGTTTAAATTATGAATGATTTGAAGTAGTGTTGGGAATTGAAGCATGAGTTAGTATAATATAATGACGTCACGCCAACGTGATTATATTACAGTAAGTCATGCTAAATTTTTTTATGAAAGATGATGATTCATAGACTTTATAATCATCATTTGCCATGTTACACGACTCTTATCTATTTAAACTCTAAACATATCAAGAAAATATTTTTCTTGATGATTCGGTCTTTTCCGGATATTCTGGTAATATGACAAATCAAATCGTGCTATTACCTTTCCTTCTGCTTTGAATATCATGATCATTCAAAACTTCATACCTACGAATTCTGGACCGTTACTTGCTTTACAAAAGCATGAAGCTTCGACATATAAGGGAAAATATAAATCCCGATAACAACACTGAAATTACAAACCGTGTATATCAATGCGTATAGCAATATAAAGACACGGGAGAACTAAAAACACAATAAATCCTAGAGCATAGTAGAAGTAAACAGGCTCCACTGGTGGGAGTTGGAAAAGAAGAATGATTGTGGCGATAACCAATATAATGTCAAAGACAAGAACTGGATTGAGCATATTAACAAAACTTTTGAAAATTTGAATTGAGAAAGAAAGTATATAAGTGGTGAAGATAATGAAACGGAAGAAGCTAATTTATAGCAAAAATTCCAGACACAGCAATCGAGGCAATTCACCGCATTTAATTAAAGAAAATCCTAATTTCCGTAATTACCGGAAAATCAAATCTTATAAAGATTTTGAAGATTTCTTTAATTCCTTGAAATCCGGAAATCAATTGTAACTACGTCAAAAGTTAAGGCAAACATTTAATTTTCTCATTTACTCTTTTACGATAGCTTCGTTTATACTCTTTCTATAATCGAATTACTTTATCCATATTATTTAATGTCGATAAAACTCTAATTCATCATTCTTGTTATAAAGAATGACGATCTCTATCAAATTTCATGACTATGATTTTCATAAACTCCTCTCTGTTTTGTCTGCCTAATATTGCAGCATAAACGCTCAAGGTTTTAAATGAGCTCAATATTATTCATAACACATTTCATGTATCCAATTTACTGAAATGACTTGCATAACATCATCATTTTGAATGATCTCTACATTAATGATAAAATGCACTTTGTAGAAGAACCTATAGAGATTATGGTTTGTATGACTTAAACGCTTGAAACAAAACAATATTCTATCCTTTGGAAAACACGCAAGGCCCCGAACATACCTGGGAACGTGAAGACCAAATGAAACAGAAATATCCCCATCTCTTCTCAACCGCTGATGCATCCGAGAAGTCTACCTAAAACTTCGGGATGAAGTTTTTATTAACGGGGAGGTACTGTAACAACCCTCACTTTTTGACTTCTAAATTACTGAATTAACCCTAGGGTTATATGTCTGACTATATGTATTAAGGGTTGTTATATACAATTAAATATTGACCGAATAGTAATTTTTAGTCAACAATGTACGCTTAAATAAATAAGATATTATTAATTTATATAATTTGACATAATTTAACTAAGTATATAAACTTTGTATCACTTTTATTATTTAGTTAATGTATTATATATTTAACTATATAATAAATCCAATTATATATAAATGTAATAATATTTACAAACTTACTAAAACTATAGTTTAATAATTAAAATCATAATTATTATTCAAAATACAAAATATAGAATTATTTATTATTTTTATGCAAAATTTGTATTTATTAATTAAATAAAACAAAAATAAAATAAAAAAAATATTATTGACAAATATTCTTGGAAAAGCATTAAATCAATTTGTTTATTTACATAAAAAAAATCCTTAAAATAAATAAAAAATAAATAAATAAATAAATAAATATATTACTTTTTAATTAAAAAATTTAATGGAAAAACTACTTTTATTATTTTATTTTGTGCATTATCCCATGACCTAACATTTAATATTTTTTTAATATTAAAATCCCATTAAGAATTAAAATATTTCTTTTTATTTTAATTATTTTATTCTTTTTACCTAATTTTTTCAAGTATAAATACCCCTCATTTCTCATTCAAACTCACACCAAAATTTCTCTCATTCTCTCTTTGAAGAATTACTACTAGTAAGTATTCTTTTCTCACTTTTTATTTTTTTTACTTTTTACTTTTTACTTTTTACTTTTTACTTTTTACTTTTTACTTTTTACTTCGGTTATTATTTTTACCGAAATATGTAAATAATGTTATAAATTATATGCAATTAAAAATAAAATAAATAACATGTATACACTATTACTATTACTAGCACCTATAACCTACTACTTATATTGTAACATAAAAACATTTTGGGATATGTATTAGAGATGTATAGATCTTCGAACTTTCTTGACGAATGGTTTCTATGAGATTCTAGGCAGAGGGTTTGGATTTCCGATTTAAAGGGTCCTATGGCTCAAGCCCCCTAGATCTAAATTAGCCATTCGAAGGGAAAGGGGTGATTGGAAGCTTATCTAATACGGCAAGTATCCTAAAATGGAAAACATTGATAAAAGTAGAAACTCTCTAGTCATAGAAACTTAGTAAAATAAGAAACTTTCTAAAAATCAAAACTTTATAAAAATAGTAACTTACTAGGAATAGAAACTTAGTAAAACAAACTATACTTAAACACATACTTAAACTTAAACATGGGCAAAACACTTAACTACTCTTAAATGTCAATAGGTTGACTTTCCTGCTCACTCGTTCAACTCTTTATTCCGAGGAATAACACTCTCTCTACTTACTATGGTGAATTCATAGCCCCTCTTTAATTGCTAGCAAACTTACTTACTTTACTTGGGGTGAGACACATACTGTTTTTACTTTTTACACTTTAGACACAAGTACCAAACTGTTAAACTATGCTATACCCGGCTATGTCCGACTAAGTCCCTACAGTGATATTTTTAATTGCTGCGGCATGCTTAATTATTGGGGGTAGGCCTATCGGGAGTAACGTCCCCGATACATTTGACCAAGTCATTGCATTACTTAATAATGAAATAAAACCGACAAGGACAGACACAACTTGTCATGGGGCAAACTTGAACGTTTAGTCTAAATATCACGCATTGGCATAACTTTTTGATCCTGCGGGAGATCAACTTTACAAACTAAATCTTGTGGTCTAAAACAACGACAAAATTTTTGTTAAACCTATGAACTTCACTCAACCTTTTTGGTTGACACTTTAGCATGTTTTGTCTCAGGTGCTGTTTGATTCAAGCTCTTATACTTACTGCTTATGTGATGCTACTTGGACATAGGATCAAGAGATATCGCATTTATTACTTCTGCATGTGAACATTTACGATATTGTTATTCCTGTCATTGTAACGACATTTCATTTTCCGCTGCGTACTCATTAAAGTTAAATTCATCATTTAGTATTGTTCTCGTTTATTATAATATGTTGGTATGTTTTGATATTAGTGACGTTCCTTCCAGACCCTATTGGGAGGACATTACAGATTGGTATCAGAGCCAGGCCCCGGACCAAACGTGCACAGTGAGGACGCTGTGTCCCATTAGGGGAGGATTGTAACATCCATGTTACATCCGTCCCACATCAGTTGGAGAGGGGAACGAAGCATGCCTTATAAGGGTGTGGAGACCTTTCCTAGCATGACGCGTTTTGGGACCACAAGCGCAGCAGATCTCATGAGAACTCTGCAGTTAAGCGTGCTCAGGCGAGAGCACTACCAGGATGGGTGACCTCCTGGGAAAGTGCTCGTCGTGTGTGGTTGCCAAGAAAAATCCGTGCGCCTACGGGCAAAGCGGACAATATCATGCTACGGGGAACGTTTACCTGGGATGTTACAGATAATGAATCTATATGCTACGGGGAACGTTTACCTGGGACAATAAAGATGAATATGATATAAGCAATTTATATATATATATATATATATATATATATATATATATATGATTTGGAACAATAATAAATCTTGTCGTACTAAGCAATTACGTGTGAATCTCAACTAGTATGTACTACTTGGTTAATTCATATCACTAATATGCTATGATGTACACCCTTCGTTAATGACTTAACAATTGTCAATCACTGCTTCAACATAATAAACTCCATTTAATAATAAATCAAGTGTAACGATGAATGTATTGATTCATAACTTCATTAGCGAAATATTTCGCAACAATTATGAAATCTCTAAGGTTTTGGAGATTATTCATTCTCGTTTCAATCGTAAATCAAATGAGTTTAATATTATACTAACTCATTAAATCCATGATTACATCTGAAGGAAAATATATATGTATGTATATTTTCATAAAGACTGTAATTAAAACTCTTTTGTACAAACTGTTAATTGTGAAAATATTTTAACGGGTAGGTAATACCCTAGAAATATTTATATCTCACATTAATATGTTACATTGTACATTCTTCAATTCTGATTCTCATGAATTGTATTCATTCATATTCTATGATGAATTATCATATCAAACCACCGAAATTATCATTCATTACTTTTAAAATCAATAACGCCTATTCGTTAACCATTAGATCCGTTGACGATTACAATCAGTGTTTAATCATCTAAAAATAAAATTTCTTGAAACCACCTCGGATTGATAACCAATGATTCAGATATGGTAGCATTAAATGCAGAGGAAACAGCAGAATTTTCCTCGTCATTGGATCTTAGAAATTCTAAGATATCACCGTATCTTTCGTTATAAATATCCTTTATATTTCTGAAGATATCTTTATAACAATTCTTGTCCGCAATTAATTATCTCTTTGCGATAACTTTATCACATCATAAAGGAAACAGTTTTAGTTTAAATTATAAATGTTTTGAAGAAGTGTTGGGAATTGAAGCATGAGTTAGTATAATATAATGACGTCAGGCCAACGTGATTATATTACAGTAAGTCATGCTAAATTTTTAATGGAAGATGATGATTTATAGACTTGATAATCATCATTTGCCATGTTACACGACCCTTACATTGTATTTAACCTCTAAACATATCAAGAAAATATTTTTCTTGATGATTCGGTCTTTTCCAGATATTTTGGTAATTTGACAAATCAAATCGTGCTATTACCTTTCCTTCAGCTTTGAATATTATGATCATTCGAAACTTCATACCTACAAATTCTGGACCATTACTCGCTTTACTTAGAGTCGAGAGGAGAATAAAAAGGCAAAGAGCTCCGACATATAAGGGAAAATATAAAGCCCGATAACAGCACGGAAATTACAAACCATGCATATCAATGCGTATAGCAATATAAAGATACGGGAGAACTAAAAACACAATAAATCCTAAAGCATAATAGAAGTAAACAGACTCCTCTGGTGGGAGTTGGAAAAGAAGGAAAATTGTAGCGATAACCAATATAAGGTCAAGAACAAGAACTGGATTGAGCATATTAAGAAACCTTTTGGAAGTATGAATTGAGGAAGAAAGTATAGAAGTGGTGAAGATAATGAAACGGAAGAAGCTAATTTATAGCGAAATTCTAGACACAGCAATTGAGACAATTCACCGCATTTAATTAAAGAAAATCCTAATTTTCTTAATTACCGGAGAATCAAATCTTATAAAGATTTCTTTAAATCCCTTGAATTCCGGAAATCAACTTTAACCATATCAAAAGTTAAGGTGAACATTTAATTTCCTCATTTCACTCTTTTGTGATAGTTTCATTTATACTCTTTCTATAATCGAATCATTTTATCCATATTATTTAATGTCGATAAAACTCTATTTTTCAAATCATATTCATCATTCTTGTTGTAAAGAATGACGATCTCTATCAAATTTCATGATTATGATTTTCATGAACACCTCTCTATTTTGTCTACCCTAATATTGTGGCATAAACGCTCAAGGTTTAAATAAGCTCACTATTATTCATCACACATTTCATGTATATTGAAATGCTTGTATAACGTCATCATCTCTTTCTGAGGAAAACCTAATCAATGACACTCTTGTTAAATCCTTTAGATAACCTCCGCATTAATAATAAAATGCACTTCGTAGAATTTATAGATCGTAAGATTTAAACGCTAGAAACAAAACAATATCCTATTAGTTGGAATTCACGAAAGGCCCCGAGCATACCTGGGAACGTGAAGACCAAATAAAACGAAAATATCCTCACCTGTTTACAAACAACGCCGACTGATGGCAACAATTAAATTTCGGGACGAAATTTCTATTAACAGGGGGATACTGTGACAACCCGTAAATTTCCGGCAAAATTTAAACAAAAATCTTTATATGATTTCATTTAACCTCGACTAATTCTGACGATTCACGAACAATTATTTGTAAATAATTACGCATTAATTTAATATATTAATATTATTATTATTAATATCCTTTTTAAAAAAGATATCAATAATTAATATCTTTATTATCAGTATTGTTATGATGAATAAAAAAATATTGATAAATATTCTTGGAAAAGTAGTAAATCAATTTGTTTATTTAAAAAAATATATATATATATATATATATATATATATATATATAATCTTAAAATAAATAATTTTTTTAATAAAATAAATAAATAAATTACTTTTTAATTAAAAATTATAATGGAAAACTACTTTTATTATTTTATTTTGTGCATTATCTCATGACCTAACATTTAATACTTTTGAATTTTAAAATCCCATTAAAAATTAAAATATTTCTTTTTCTTTTAATTATTTTATTCTTTTTACCTAATTTTTTCAAGTATAAATACCCCTCATTTCTCATTCAAACTCACACCAAAATTTCTCTCATTCTCTCTTTGAAGAATTACTACTAGTAAGTATTCTTTTCTTACTTTTTACTTTTTACTTTTTACTATTTACTTCAGTTTATTATTTTTTTACCGAAACATGTAAATAATGTTATAAATTATATGCAATTAAAATAAAAATAAATAACATGTTATAATTAGTAATATATGTTACTAAAAATTATAAAAGTATTTTTATTAATTAATATATAGGAGTTATAATTAAAATCAAATTAATGAATATATATGTATATACGCACCTAACGTGAAGGTTATAATTAAAGATAGCGTACAAAGACTACAAACATCATCGCTACTTGTGGCCTAGGGTGATCCTTGTTACCATTATGGGACGCTTGTGGATCTCGAATGCCAAGACTTAGATTCTGGTCAAGAGATCCTGGGCCGCTCGGTAACAATAGATCATTCGAGTGACTTGCATGTTAGCGACGAAGTTTGGGCGAGATTGTACAACATCTTTGTTAAGAATTATAACCCGAACATTCTTAAACTAGAAGCTTACTATAAGTGGAAGTTTTTCATAAATAGTAGGTTTTCAAAAATAGAAACTTTTGATAAATAGAAACTTTTCTCGAAAACTGTCACTGTCAATATAGTTGCTATATTAATAAACATACTTTATGTCAAGTTAGACATTAACTAATCAAACGTTATACCTCAAGGTTGATATCCAGATCACTTACTTGCTTTACTTTCCTTCTTGCGTGGAATACTTCAACTGCTATTTAATGTGAGTTCATCTGCTCCCATTTTATATATTTTTGGGCTGAGAATACATGCGCAACTTTTATAACTGTTTTACACGTATCAACTATTAAACTGTGATATGTTAGGCTATGACCAGCAAGTCCCCAACCGACAAGTATAAACGATAACTTGTTACAGGGCAAACTTGAAAGTCTAGTCTAAATACAAGTATCAACTATTAAACTGTGATATGTTGGGCTATGACCAGCAAGTCCCCAACCGATAAATATAAACGATAACTTGTTACGGGGAAAACTTGAAAGTCTAGTCTAAATATCAGTACCAATTGTTTAAACTATGCTATACCCGGCTATGTCCGACTAAGTCCCTACAGTGATATTTTTAATTGCTGCGGCATTCTTAATTATTGGAGATAGGCCTATCGGGAGTAACGTCCCCGATACATTTGACTAAGTCTTTGTATTACTTGATAATGAAATTAAACGACAAGGACAGAACAACTTGTCACGGGGCAAACAACGTTTAGTCTAAATATCACGCACTGGCATAACTTTTTGATCCTGCGGGAGATCAACTTAACTGGATCTGAGTGATCTACTTATGAAAACAAATCTTGTGGTCTAACACTATTACTGAAATCATTATTTATGACAAACCTATGAACTCACTCAACCTCGTGTTGACTTTTTAAGCATGTTTATTCTCAGGTACTTAAATATTGTATATCTACTGCTTTGATGATGATTGCTTGCTATGCTTGGAGTCTTCATTACATATCATATCAATTAAAGACATATTTATCTTCCGCTGCGAAACTTAACAAAACGTCTCATGTAGAGTCGTTCTCGTTTATACAACTGTGATTTGATATAATTAGACACAAATACCCCAGGCCCTATTTGGAGGTGTCATAATCACTCACACCCGTTAGACAAAAGAAGTGGCATATGGCTCTTGAGCGCAGTGATTGGTTATGCACAGAAGTAGATAACCTTGTCAAAGCAAACATTCTGCGAGAAGTGCGGTATCAGACATGGGTTGCTAATCCTGTGTTGGTTAAAAAGGCTGACAGCAATTGGCGGATGTGTGTCGATTTTAAAGACATCAATAAAGCTTGCCCCAAGGACAACTACCCTCTCCCGGAGATAGACTGGAAGGTAGAATCATTATCAGGTTTTCGGTACAAGTGTTTTCTGGATGCGTACAAGGGTTATCATCAAATCTTAATGGCTGCAGAAGACGAGGACAAAACTGCTTTTCATATGCTGCAGGGTATTTATTGTTATACGAAGATGCCTTTCGGATTAAAGAATGCAGGCGCAACCTATCAGCGCGTAATTGGCGCAGCCTTCAAGCACCAAATTGGTAGAAGTCTTGAAGCATACGTCGATGACTTGGTAATTAAAAGTAACACCGAAGAAGAAATGCTCACAGACATCCTAGAAATGTTTGCGTCTCTGCGCAGGATCAACATGAAGCTTAACCCGCTCAAATGCAGTTTTGGGGAAGAGGAAGGCAAGTTTCTAGGTCATGTGGTGACGGCGCGGGGAATAAAGGCAAATCTCAAAAAGATTGAGGCCATTGATAGTTTACCATCTCTAAGAACAAAGAAAGATGCGCAGAGTCTAACCAGAAAACTCGCGGCAATTACGCGGTTTTGTCGAAAGTCGCAGAAACGCAGCTGCCATTCTTCAATACTTTGAAGAATTGTTTAAAGAAAAAAGATTTCGCATGGACTCAGGAAGCAGAATCGGCTTTTCAGGAGATGAAGAAGGTGCTCGCTGAGTTACCAACACTCACCGCGCCGGTATCAGGAGAAACGCTTACGCAATACCTTGCGGTATCGAAAGAAGCTATCAGCTCCGTTCTTATCTCAAATCGCGGAAAGGTAATCAATTCTCCTTTACTTGTATGAATTATTTATTTCGTAGACAAGTAACGTTGAGGTTTTCTCAGACGCAAATGCCGGTCTACTTCGTTAGCAAGACGCTGACGGTAAGCGAAGTAAACTATTCACCAATAGAAAAGCTAGTATACGCGCTAGTCTACACGGCGCGGTGTTTGCACCAGTACTTTCATGCACATCCAATTGTGGTTCTAACTGATCAACCGATGAAACAGGTTGGTAAATGCCTAATTTGCGGCAATGTACGGGGCTACCGCATTGACTAACGCAATCATTTTTCATTCAGGTGCTTTATAAGCCTGAGATTTCTGGCCGAATGGCTAAATGGGCAGTTGAGTTAGGAGAACATGAAATAAATTTTTCTTCGCGAAGCGCGGTTAAGGGTCAAATACTTGCAGATTACCTAGCAGAATTGCCTGCAGATGTTGAGGCATCGGTGGAGCAGCAGGATACGCCTGCACCACCCTTCTCATCATGGGATTTATATACCGATGGTGCCTGCAGCGCAGCTGGCGCGGGTGCAGGCGTAATTTTATCTGGCCCAGATGGCGAAGAGCATACATATGCGTTACGGTTCAATTTTGCTGTTACAAACAACGAAGCAGAATATGAGGCTTTGTTAGCAGGTATGCGTATTGCGCATAAATTAAATGTTAAAATTCTACACGCTTATGTGGATTCAAAGCTGGTATGCAGTCAAGTTAGCGGAGACTTTAAAGCGCACGACATAGCCATGCAGCAATATTTATCCCTTGTTCATAACCTCGCTGATCAGTTTGAGGCTTTTCAAATCTCCCACATAATGCGGGGGTAGAATAAGAAGGCGGATACGCTTAGCAAATTGGCTGCTTTGGCCTTTGATCATCTGGGGAAGAAAGTTCTTATAGAAGAATTGCATGCAAAATCCATTGTTATGATGCCTTTAGTGGCACCTGTTGAGGAATCCAGCTCAACGTGGATGACACCTATCATTGCATTTCTGCGGGATGGCACTTCACCTGCGGATTCCGTTGATGCAAAGAAAGTCCGCACTAAGGCACCAATGTATGCCCTTGAACGTGACATCCTGTATCGAAAAAATTATTTAGGGCCGCATTTAAGGTGCATTGGTCCAAAAGAGGTAGAGGAAGTTATACGCGAGGTGCAGAGGGTGCATGCGCTCTTCATTCAGGGCACAGGTCTATTGTGTCAAAAATTATGCAGCTAGGTTATTATTGGCCCACTATGTACGCAGATACCGCGCGCATAGTTAAGCAATGCGAATCTTGCCAAATACATGCACCTATCATCAGAGCACCTGCGCATCCAATGATCCCAGTCTCATCACCATGGCCATTCTGCAAATGGGCAATTGACATAGTCGGACCATTTCCAAAAGGCCGAGGTAATATTATCATTTATTTTATACCATATGCTACTTACGTCAATATCTTACGCATACTCTGCACACGCAGGAAACATCAAATTCTTGATTGTTACAATTGACTATTTCACGAAGTGGGTTGAAGCACAACCGCTGGCAATAATTTCAGGAAAGAGGGTGCGAAATTTTTTATGAGAAGACGTTATTTGTCAATTCGGCATACCAAACGAAATTGTTAGTGATAACGGTACGCAGTTTTCGAGAAATCCTTTTCACAGTTGGTGCGCGGCGCTTAATATTAAGCAAACTTTTACATCTGTTGCACATCCGCAGGCGAATGGCCAGTGTGAAGTCACCAACCGGGATATAGTGGCTGGAATCAAAGATAGATTAGGTCATGGTCGTATTGGTTGGGTGGACAAACTATCAAAGGTTTTATGGGCGCATAGAACAACACCCAACGCAAGCACTGGTGAGACTCCTTTCAGTTTGGTCTACGGATCAGAAGCTGTTGTACCTATAGAGATTGGGGTACCAACGTTCCGCGTACAGAATTTCGACGAACAAAATAACTCAGAAGCTTTGCGAGAAAATCTTAATTTGTTGGAAGAACGGAGACTCTCTGCGGCGAAAAACGAAGCCAACGATACGCAGAAAATTACAGAGTACTACAATCAGCGTGTGCGCTCGCACTCTTATAAGTGCAGGGACCTAGTTTGGCGTCAGAATGATGCAAGTCATGCGGAAGATACTGGAAAATTGGGCCCCCGTTGGGAAGGCCCATACAAGGTAGTAGGAGCAACCAACACCGGGGCATACCTTCTCGCGACATTAGATGGAAAACCTGTGAAACGCACTTGGCACGCGACGTTGTTGAAAAAATATTACATGAAGCTGGTTGGACCTGATCACTCCAAATATTTTAGCACATTATTTTTATGTAATTTCCATCCGTTTGGATGTGTCGCGGTTGTAATCATGATTAATGCCAATTAAAATATTTACTCGCGCATACTTTTGTTGTATATATCTTTCTTTTTTGTATGCAGTTTCTGCCTACTTAAGGGGTGTCCTCTAGCCCCCGTGCGACAGAAGCCTGTTTGGTTACAAGGCTAGACATTAACGGCAGGTGAAGGGAATTGGTTTTCCCCTAACCAAGCGCCACGCAGACTAGATGGCTGCCAAGTCGACTTAAAAATACAAGCATTGGGTTGCTTGTGCATAATTACTCTCGCATTGGTTTGCATGAGGAAATCTTAAGTATAAAAGCATAAGTTTGTTTTTAGTTGCGTTGCTTACCATACAGCTAAAGTGCACCTCTAGCACAAGACAAAGCGATAATGCAATAGCTTTTGTATTGGTTTATTTTACGCAATACCTGTGTATGCACATGAGTTTTGGTTAATTATGCGCATGGGCATGCGGTTCGTCCTTTGTTTTGATTCGCGATATATAAACAATTAATACATGATGTATGCATTACACAAAAATATATAATACAACTAAGTTATTACAAATAATAATTGTTTCCAATGCCTGCCCAACACGGGACTTAGAGCTCAAAAATTATAATTACAAATTTCCTGTCTAAGCACAGGACTTACGGCGCAAGCGTTTAAAGCGTTACAATTAAAAATCCTCCTTGAGGAACCCATCAACTGAAATATTTGGATCCGCAGTGAAAGCATTTATTAAGGGGATCGGGATGGACTGGATGGCCTGCTCTGCTTCAAGGAGTGCCTCAATTGTACCCTCCTTCAAGTATTTCTGAACAACCTGGGGGTATGGTAGCGTAAGGTCGCAGCCCTGGATCACCTCGAGCATCACCTTATTGCGGTCATGGTCCTTCACCGCGTCAACATAGGCATTGAACTTTTCGAATACTGGGTCCGAGTCCATCACCTTTTGCGCAATGGTAGGGAGGGCGGTGCGAAACTTTAACAAGTCTGCCTCTGCCAGCTCGCGGCCAGTCACCGCATCATCCATTTCCCTGCGCACCCTTTCTAGTTCCAACCGCAGGCGCTCCGTCTCCCCCTTAGCCTGGTCAACCGCACCAACCAACTCGCGGTTTTTCTTCCTTTCCTCAATCAGCGCGGTCTTTGTTTCTGCCGCAGTCACCTCCACCGCCTTGCGTGCCTCTTCCGCAGCATCCCTATCTTTTTTAACCTGATCAACCCCCGCCTGCAGCAATCCAAGCACTGTTTCTTTCCGCACAGACACTTGGTATAGGTTAGTGGAAAGACGGGCTTGATCCGCAAACATGCCAAAGAACACAAGGCCATTTTGGACAAAGGCGTTGTGCGCTTGGTTGAAGGGCAGTGTGGCTAGTTGCTCGCGGAATTCAGCAGGGAAAATTTGTTGCAGAAAGGCGGACTGCTCTGCGGCATTTTCAGCAGAGGACTGGGTGAGCTGCACCAGATTCGCCAATCTAAAGCTACCGTGTGGTGGAGTTGGTGTAGAATCAGAGTCAAGATGTATCGCCTTGTCTCTTGATGTGGTGGTGGGTTTAAGGTCCGGATTGCCTCGTGGTGGCGTCTGATGCGTCTCTTCGATATGCTCTGGATATTAGCAATTCGTTAGCACATGAAGTTAATTGTACAGTATTTACATAAAAAAGGAGACGCTTATCAGTAGTGGGGGGAGGTAGATCTGCAGACGCTGGCTCCACGGGAACAAAGTTGTCATTCCGCATATCCTCCTTTTGTTTAGGAGTATGCTTCTTCTTCTTTTGCTTAGTTTGGGGGGCTTCGGTTGCCTTGCGCTTATTGGCTGAGGTAGCCGGTGCGGACACCTCGTTCTCACCGGTCCTCTCCTGCTCAAGAGGTTCGTTAACATTATGCTTGCGGAAAGAGATAGCCGCAATCTTCTCCGCGGTGAGCACTTTCTTCATCTTCATCTCTGCAAACATATGCGCAATGTTAGAACATGTATGTATACGCTAGTGGTTATATATTCATATGCATTTGTACTATTCCTACCCTTGTCATTCGGCGCGATTATGGCTGGACGCATGTTCTCCCATGGCCAATGCGCGGATATCTTTCCTAACCGCAGCATAACATTCCCATATGACCGGTGCACAAGCTGTGCGTTAGCACACTCCGCTAATAACTTTGTTTCCTCATCATCAAGGACGGGGGTTTTGTTCACATCCTTAGCCACGCTTTCACCCCAGATAAGTGTTTGCGGAAAGTTGGCTCCAACAACAGATTGGTCAATAAAAAAGAATGTTTCTTTCCATTGACTCGCGTTCGATTTGGGGGTTTTGGTAAAGTTTTGACTGGCGAAGAAAGTGAATCACGACTTGTGATGATTAGCTAGGCGGTATAGATGGCAGAACACCTTAACTAGTGGTACCATGTTGAGTGCAACGCACCACATCTCAAACAATACTATTTTTCCTATGGCATATGGGTGAAATTGCCCTAACCCTACATGGAAATGATCTAGTATGCCTAGAAATAAGTCTGAGGGTGGAACCCTAAAATTCCCATGTTTAAACACATGCTCGTATATCGCTACCTTCTTCTCCGGGGGTGTATGAGCACGTTGGTTAGGAAGGGGTGGCACCGGATTATACTGTGCTAATGGCGGGTATTGTTTAACTAAAGAATCTATATGTTTTTGCTATATTGCCGATACTACGCTATCTACATAAGTCTCATTTGCCTTAGTCATTTTCTAAGAGTGATCTGAGAATTACTAACCTTTTGTAGTTGGTCGGAATGTATGGGATTTGATCGGAATAGATTTTGCAGCGTATCAGATGAGCTTGAGGCAGAAAAGTAGAAATGAGGATGAATTAGGTCTATTTATAGTGGAGATGGGAGTCATGGGGTGAAACGGTTTCATCGTGGCTGTACACGTGTAACGCAATCAACGATCGACATTTTTTGCACGCGCGTGGATGTCAGTTTGGTGTGCCCAATGTTGAGCGCGTGGCAAACACGCGCCTGCCAACTGCCACTTTACATCTTGTTAGCCGAATGGGCTTCTGCGACAGTGACAGGCATTTAATGACCTCGAGACGCACGCGGAAAATTTAATGCTAGCCGTTTTCTTGTTTTTTCTTTTTCGCTTAATATTTTGATATCATATGTCTTGCGTCATATAACATCAAACTGGGGGGACATAATGATACCGCAACCCGCATGCGCATTCCATACGTATGCGGGCACTCGCTAGCATGCGTATGCGTGTAACTTGTATGCGGTATGCGGCATGCGGTGATGTATCAAATGCCTTTGTTCCCGGTACGGCAGTTACTTGGTCATCAAGTCGATATCTTTTCCATAATTATATATGTGATTCGGGGAAGTTAGTTATGGACGAGATTATCATTATCTTGGATGGTTCTAGAATTAGGATTTGCATATATATACAAACCCTAATTATCATTCTAGGGACAACCGACATTACGTAACCACCACCTACTACCCATCCTACGTAACAAGCTATCATCGTTCATCTTCTCAAGGTTTACAGGTTAGTTTCTTATTGGCTAGCACCTACAACCTTGCTAGGGGCCTTCTGATCAACGACTGTTATCGAAGGTGGACTTAATTACTTGACCACCCCGCTGACATCATCATGTCGGCCAGGGTTATTCACGGTAGCCGGACCGGAGAGCCTTGTTCTAAGATCGTTAAACCCCCTTTTTACGTATTGAACATGCATATTGACCCTATGGAAAATATATGCATGATCAAGAATATTGTGGGATTTTAATGGTCAATTTTTAGTTGCAACTTAAGCAATAATATATATTAATGGTCAATTATTAGTTGTTATTTGTAAAACGTCACTTTCTTCAAACGTATGTAATTTATATATCAATTACAATCACAATTACTTTTAAGACTCAAACAACATATTTAATGATAAAAAATACTTTTATAGTTAACACGATTCAGGTAAATAAACAAATTACATTTTCAAGATCCTGTAAGAGTTAAATATTAATTCAAATAGTGTAAATGTAACATATAATATTTTCTATCAGTATTTCATGATTTCGATAAGTTTATACATTACAAATTAATCATCATCACGCTGGCCAGGCATGATACTGATTATTAAGTATATGTATGTTCACATCGTTATCACTTCGTACTAAAGTTCAAATTTTTACATATGTAACTAGGTTTATCGTCTAGCAAAGTTGGTTATTATTATTAATATCAAATTAAACTTGATGCATGTTTAAGCTACAATTATTAATTTCATATTATTCAATTCTTTTCTTCACATAAGCATCTAAAATACTATTAAGAGTTACAGACATCAAAAGTTAACACATATAAATTCAAAACATGCAATCAAATCATATCATACGCAAATATTTAATATCAAATGAATAATAACTATATTTACTTCTTAAAGTGACTAGTTGTTGATTGTTACACTTTTTTTGATTTTTCTCAATTTCAATAACGCATTTACTATTTAAATACATGAGATAAAATATCAAATACTTTCTAATCACATTATTATATTACTCACATACTTTGATATTATTATTAAATTGAAAGTTAATATCATGCTTAATATTGTTAAGACTTATTAATATTATACAAACGATGCTTATGAAACACATAAAAAAACACATAAGCTAACTAGACACAAAATAAACCACATATCACTTATTAGAGATCGAAAATTCAGAGCGCATACGATTCGTAAACGGTTGAAATGGAGGATAAAATATGATGGAAATTCAATACATGATGAGATGTGTTAAAAAAAGTATGAGAGATAACGAATCCTAAATGATCTACCCTAAACTCACAGGTCAACCTTAAGAATAACTACAGTTTCAAACCTAAAGCTCTGATACCATTCTGTAACATCCCGCCTTACCACGACACAATATTGTCTGCTTTGCCCGGAGGCGCACGACTTTTTCTTGGTGACTACGCGAGGATTTCCCAGGAGGTCACCCATCCTAGTGTTGATGCATGTTCTGTAAGTCCCTAGACATCTAACCTATGTTTGTGATTAGTACTTCAGTTTATGGGATACCATGATCGCTTGTTATTATCCTATTTGTGTTTGTATGTGGTAATAGGTACTGCAGGAACGCGATACGGATGTTTGACTATGTTAGACTTAGTCAGACATACGAGTGAAGCATCACTCATACGTCTGACAGGCTCATACGCACGGTTGATGCTGAGCTAAGTCATAATTGTAACCTAATGAGAAGACACGAGTGAGTGATCACCCGTACGGCTGATGAAGCTAACTCGTATGTGTGATGGAAGACTCGTACGGGTGAGTCAACAGCAGGGGTATATAAAGTCTTATGTTCTTCATTTTAGGTTAAGTCTCACACACAATCACTCAGATCTGGTTCACCTGATCTGATTCTCTCTCAACCCAAATAACTCCTGGTAGTGAATAATAGCTCTAGGCATTAATCTAATCACAGTCCTTGTTGTGGTTTGACTAATTTAATCCCAAAAAGCTACCCATATTCACTTTGATTGGTTTGATTCACTAATTCCGCCTTTGTGTGAATTAAACCTGTTGATCTCGAAGTTCCTAGTCATGTTTCATCATTGGTATCAGAGCGTGGTTGTGATTTCAACATCATCAAGTGATTTTTGGTGATTAATAGGGTTTATTATTTGGGTTTTTGAGATAAAAGTGATTTTAATTAAAAAGGAATCATTTTTACGTGTGTAATTGTAATTAGAGAGTGTGTTTATGTTTATTTAGTGCTAATCCAGCTTTTGGACGAAGAAATTGAGGTTTAACATCAATTTTTAGGGTTTTTGGGTGATTTGAGCTGAACAGCAGCTCACACGAGTGGGTCAAAATTTTTGATCACACGCACGGTTGACCACACGGTTGATCGTCACTCGTGAACTCACACGCACGGGTTAGCATAACCTTTTGAGGTTAAGTGACTATAGTCTGATCACACGAGTGATCAAACGGTTGATTGTGACACGTACGAGTAATCACACGGGTGATTGTCACGCGCACGGTTGTTACTTAGTGTTCGGTTTTGTTGGTTAAGTAGTAACATGTACGCTTGAGTCTGTGATACGTACGGTTGATACTTTCACACGTATGGTTGATACTATCACACGTACGATTGATAACCTGAACCGCACGGTTTACCCTTTGGTAAAATTTTTAAGATGTTTAATTCAAATGATTACGCATTGGCCGTACCGTTAGTTCAGAGCATTAAGAATATGACTCAACGATTACTCCTTGCTGAGAGTGAATCAGGAAGTGGTACGTGATGTGCTGGATCGTAACCTTTATTTATGAACGGATTTGAGTAGTTTTGTTACACGAATTGATTTATTGTATATGTGGTATTTTATTGAATTCAGGTTGATTTCACACATATATAGGCAACTAGTCCTATCCGTGTAGTTTAGTTTGTTGGTAAATCCGATTCGTTCCACAGGGAGATGGAGTGTTTAATGGTTTTTAATAGTCTTTGATGTCAAACTTAGTTAAAGGGGATTTTGGATTAGGAATTTATAATATAATAGTAACAGAAAATAACTTAACTAATTTACTTCATAAATAAAATTACAAGATTACAATAAATAACTTAAAAAGGAACTAAATGAAATTATGCTAATTATGATGCATTAATTATATTACTAGATGGTAATTAGTAAAATAGTAATTTTTAATAAAACTATATGTTTAGAATTTTGTTTTGAGTAATTATAATATAAACTTATTTAAATTAACTAAATGACAAGTTTTAATTATATTAATATAAATTATTAGGAATAGTAATTTAACTAATTACAAACTAATTATAAGTTATAAACTTTTAATTAACACTAATTATAAGGTTAAAACATGTATTAAGGTATTTTATAATAACTAATATTAATTATATAGTAATAACCTAAATATAAATAATTAAATAATTAAAACCCTAATTTTACCCCAACTGGTACTGTAGCCGCGTTATTACCTTACGCGTTTCGCGTATTTATACGCGTATCGCGTATAATTTAAAACCTACGCGAATTGTGTGATTCTGATCGTACAGTTTGATTTACAGGCATACGCGTTTCGCGTATACCATACACGATTCGCGTATGACTTATACGATGTGACAACCAGTCTGTTACGGATTTAAATGTTTTTATGTATTGTTTTTATATTTTAAAATAATAATTCATAAATAATGATAATAATATGTTTACAAGAAATAATAATGGGATAAAAGGGAGTGTTTACTTAAATGTGTCACCCCTAGGTCCATGGATTGTTTTGAGTTTACGCCCTATTAAAATGTTTTAGTAATAAACTTTACATTTTTCTTTCGAATAAATATAAGGTTAAGACTAACTAAATCAAATCTAATTTTCATCGGATTCTTTTTAGAAAGCTACTATTCCTTAAGTATTTAAATTGAGACCTAGCCTAGTTTTGACTTTCGCCAATACCCAAATCGTAACGGTTTCCCTTTTTACAATTTCACTGTCATATAATTATTGATATTACCCAAACCACCGAAGTTTATTTCTAAATTGGTGTTAATAACTTATCCATAAATTCGTCTAGATCATTTTTAATGTTGAAGCTTAATTTATGTAAATAAAAACAACTTTCGTTATTTAAATTTAATAAATTAAGTGGCAAGGGTTAAATACCTAATTACATAAAAATGGTTCTTTTAACTAGGCTCAATATTAAAATACTAAAGTTACATTTTTAACTTTTACAAATGGTAACAATCCATTTCACTAGGGGCTCTACATCTAAGCAAACACTATGAAAATTTAGCTATTCATTACGCTAGGGTAAACATAAAAATATGGATATGCAAACATAATAACAATGATAATTTTAACAGAATAAACTTACTAAAATATCTTCACTTTCATTAACTTCGAATGGTAGAAAATTACAATAATAATACCCTTTTCATGCGTACAATAACACCCTTAATCACGAATTATACACCCTTAATATTTGAAACTATCCTAAATATTGAACCTTGAGATTAAAATGAAAAATGATACAGAGTACTAAAAATAAATGACAATAATTTGTATGTGTGTATAATAATTGTTGTGTTATGTCCCCTTTTTCTTTTAACATGTACTCAGTATTTATCATTGAGAAATAGTAGTAGGTGAAGCTTAATTGGTTCCTTGCTGTAGCACAATTCAGAAAAAGAATTGATTTTTAAACACAAAAGCAGCCGCCCCATTTCAGTTTCATGATTAACTCGGCCTAACATTACGCGTTTCGTGTAGAGGTCACACGATCCGCGTAAGGCTAAATTACTACGCGTTTCGTGTGACTCTACACGATTTGCGTAAGAGATAATGGCAGTTTTCTTTATTTTTCTTTTTCGTTTGTTCTATGTTGATCCCGTGTTGACGTTAAATTGACTTGGCACTTTCCATTTGAACTCTTTTCTTCAATTATCTTGTACTTTCATTCGGATAAACGTTTCTTGATATAAATTTGGTTAAAACTATCGTTTTATCGTCGTTTCTTCGAATAGCAAGCTCTTGTCTACTTTTATCGTTTTTCTCGTGAAATGCTCATTGAATTTCTTTGTAGATGGTAAAAACCTATGAAATATAAGTGATATTGCGTCGAATAATATGTATGTTTAGAGCAATATCAAAATACCCCACACTAGAATGTTGCTTGTCCTCAAGCAATTACATCTTTGAACAGAATTAGAACATTATATATTTTTCCTTATTGCACATTAAGATCACACAACACACACTACACGAAATGAAACACACGCTATATTAAATATATTACACAACACAGTATTTATTGGATCACACGCACACGAAACGAAATTCTGACAACAGAAACAAACATGAAACTCGTGATTAGGGTTTAAAAATTTGGATCCTTAGGGAAAATTGGACCTTGTGGAAACGTTTTATGATTTTATAAAATGTCATGCTAGTTTTTACACTAGACACGTTTTCCGGTTTTAACCTCAAATTCCGGTTGAGGGTAACTGAAAACCGAAGTCTCAGTCGGCGATTAGCAAGCTATTCGCCCCCATGATTGTAGTATCATGGAACTTGAAGCCGAATGTCCAAAAAAAAAAAATGGTTTTACACAAATATAATTCATAAAATAGCATAAGTTTTAGAACAAAATTATATCGTGTCCAAATATCATCGGTGAACCATGAGTTTGCACACCTCAATTTGTTATGGCATATGTATGTTGACCGCGGTCAAACATAGATGCAGTTGATCTTTACGGAGATCATCCATCTGGGGATTAGATTCATTAGTCTTAAAAGCTAATTTGCATTGTGCCCCCCCATTGTACGAAACATATCCTTCTCATGGTTAGGATAAGTCTGACCACCAAAAACCCTGTTTGATGCTGAGGTTAGGTGGATTTCCAGTCGATTTTAGAGATGACTTTTCAAGATTTTTCGTCAACCTACAGCTGTTCTGGACTACATCTTCTAACATAAGTTAGCAAGTGTGTCAATTTGGAAGACTTTACTTCCTTACGGGATGGACTTGATTCATCCTCTATTACTCGTAATAGTGGAATATTCAGGTTTATACGTTCCAAAGCAATGATATCTGCAATAACTTCATAGAAACATGTGATATATGGTTCTCAACATAAGGTTTTATAAATTCTTGTTATACTTGGTTTCCTTTTATAGGTTTTAAACAAATAAACTTATGCGTTTTTAATGTATTGAGACGATAATTTCGGTTTTTGACACCTATGCTTTAATCGCTCGTAGTTACCTTAAAAATTCATTTGATATATTTGTTTAAATTTTTTATAAATCTTGATAAAAATCACCAAATTATAAGTTCTCGAGAATTTATATATTCCCACCCCACACTTAAGATTATGTAATGCCCTCATTACATAAAAATTAGATAATAATGTATAAATTTGAGAGGACAAATAGTGTGAAGTATTTGGAACTTCCTTTGTTAACCCATTTGGATTTTCAAATTGTTTCACCTATGATTTTATCCAACGTTTGTATCACAATGTAATTCGATGTTTCGTTTCGTCTAATTGCATTTTCTTCTGTACCTGTCAAAACCATGTTAAAAGCATACAAACATGGGGTTGTACTTCAATCATACAAAACAATATTACCCCACACTAATTTCTTAGTAATATATAATAAAACATAAGAAGTATAAAAAGTATCAATACACACCATACAATTATGTTATTACACACCCTAAAAATAAAAACGATTAAAACAATAGAACTAGTTAAATGGGTTCCAAAATGGTCCTCCTCGTTCGCCCTCCTCCTGTTGCTGTCGCTGCCGTTGCTCGTTTAGGCGTTGTTCCTCGTAGAAACGCCTATATGCATCCTGACTCGCGGCTATGGCGGCGTTATGGTCATAGGGTGGAGGTAGAGGGTCATTGGGTGTCTGCCATTAGGGGTATGATGGATAGGCTGAGGGTGCGTAATTCTGCGGGTTAGACGCGTATAAATATGCCTGATGATGCGCCCACTCTAATTGTGCTCCCTGACCCCTCTGATCGTATCGGATGTTAGACAGAAAATTATACTGATCTAGTTGGGTATGCCTAATATCCCCTAATTGCTGAGATAAAGCAGTGTACTGATCTTCTGATCTCGCTCCCCAGTTTTGATATGAATTACGTACATCTAAACTCAATACGTTAAACGAGTTTTGGAGCATATCGAAATCAGAAGTACCTGTATGAGACGAGCTAGCCTGATCTGTCTCTCTGCGTCTCCTCCTAGCTTCCCTCGCGGGTTCATCATCCTCCTCCATAGGTGCGTGAGCAGCAACTTCCTGTTGCCTTAAACTACGTACCCCACCCCTTACACGTATAGCCTTAGCTGTCCTATACACCTCCAATCCCAAATTACGAACCGGTTGATCTATTGGTTGGATTGGAGGGTCAAATTCGTTCGGGTCGAGACCGAACCAGGCTGCCAAACACGTGACATAGTGACCCCCTGACATGTCACTGGATCCTCGAGCACCCTTACCAAAATGGGCTAAAAAGTAGGCCACTCCATAGGGTATACTAATAAATGTATCCCTATCTCTAATTGGATCCAAATACCAAAGGTCAACATAATTAATCTTATCTGTATTAAGGAATGCCCTTTGGTTAATTGTGTTCGCTATAAATTTATGAATTATTCGATAGCGAACATCAGTGATCTTAAGGTATGATTCTTGGCCTGCTACATAAGTATTCTTTTGGGAAAAAGAGCGCCAGACACTCAAAGAATCATAATCTCCTGTATACCTAGCTCCTGTAAAAATATATTCCCAAAAACCTGGAGCATTCATCTCATTACCGTCGTAAATCCCTAAAGCCATAGTCATGTCGCCTAGGGACATTACTCTATCTACACCACCCAATCTAAATTGTAGGAAACTAGTATCTTCGATATTTTCCGGGTGTATATTCATCCTAACGGTAGAATAAAATTCTAAACACCATTCTCTATATACAGGAGAATTTAACCTAAACAATCTCTCAAAGTCATTATAATACCTAATTTCCCCAAATTCATTCGTGAAACTTTGGGTTAAAATTTCCCTTATCGGTGTATCTAAATTGACTGGGTCTCCTAGGGGATCCCAATCAACAACGTAAACTGGAGAGATGGTTCGATTTACCAGAATGAGTAAATCCTTAACTTTTTGCACCCTTTGATGTAATTCGTTAGGAAATTGCAGGATCGGGTGTAGGTTCAAGAGTTGTTGTTCCATTTCGGGGGTAACTTGATCTTGTGCTTGTCGTTGGTTAAATGCCCTCATTCTAAATGGTCCCTGCATAACATTTTAAAAACAAGGAAATCATCCCAATAGGATGTGTTAATGTTAGCAAAGAGTCTAAATTCAACTTACAAACTTGTTTCATCACCACATGAATCAATTTATTTCAACAACTTTGGAAGATTTAGTTCTATAATTCAAAACAAAGCAGAAACAAACCAAAAATCATAAATCAAAAATCAAGTTTCATATGCAAAGTTTAATTCACAAGTGAAAACACGCAATTTATCTAAGTGTATCTAATTCAACTCAATCACATTGCGTGTATTTCAACTTCTAAACAATCCTTAATAGCATTAAAGTTCATACTTGATTCATTAAAATGAACTTGCAAAAAAATTAACAAATTTAGGCTAAAATTAAAAATCACAAAGTCAAACAATCAAAATCATGTTCAAAAGTTCTAACTACTAACAAAACACTCAAAAACAACTAATTACAACCAAAATAACACACCTCAGTATCAATTTCCTAATTTTCCCCAATTTTGTATAAACCCTAATTTTCAATAACCAATTAAACATCATTTTTTTATGCTAATCGGGTTTATTATCCTACTAACAACATAGATATAGCATTAATCAAGCAAAATTCAACAAAAATATGCATATAAATCGGATTAAAGCTATAAAGAAAAATAATGAAAAACTTGAAGAACACTAAGTAAAATGGGTTTAGGACCCTTATCAATCTAGGCATGTTGAAAGATTGAAGAATTTGAGAAGATTGGAAGTGTTAATTTAAGTTTTGGGTGTGATTTTGGCGATTTTTGGGGTTTCCTCTCGTTTACAGCAGCCTAAATAATGAAAAGAGTGTGTAAAGAACAGACTGCTGCTCGTCTGTTATATTCAGCTATTTTTGACCTTACGCGTTTCGCGTAGGTCTACGCGATTCGCGTAAGCTTCGTATTCCACGCGTTTCGTGTAGGTCTACACGATTCGCGTATGCTTTGTCTGTATTTTTTTTTTTTTTTTATAACTTAAAATCAATTGAATTTAAAAATATCTTTTATAAATTTATATTTGTAACGGAAATTCGGTTGTTAGACCTGATCTTAATCCGTTTATAAATTTTTAATTTCAAAACATGTTTCAATAATTTCAATTTATAAAATTCAATCCATTAAAAGTTAAAGTTTTTAATGTTTTTCGAAAACAAATTTAAAATAAAATAAAAACACTCTATTTTTGTGTTAAAAAGATTAACGTTTTTTAATTTTAAAAACAAGTACATGAAAAATAAAAATTAAATGAATTAAAATACACTCTATTTTTGTTGTATACCCTTAAATCAATTAATTTTCAAACTTAAAACTTTGTTTCCTATCGACTAGGTAGAGATAAATTCGGTCGTCAAACCTATCATTATCCACGACAAAGATTTACAAGTTATATATTTTTACGGTTATTGATAAAAAGGTATATTTTTTTCAATCTACTATAGACTTTTAGAATTTAACAAAAAATAATTCTGTGCAATTTTGAAGAATGAAAATTCAGTTGTGACACCTAACATTTTCATTTTCAAAGAAACAAGTTAAACTCAAGGCGTTTCACCTTCAATTTAGTAGAAAGGATTTTTTTTTTTTAAATTTTTATTTTGTTTTCGTGGTTTACTATTTAACAGATATCTTATGAATCCAACAAGAAATTTCGTGCAATTTGAAAAACGATAATTCAGTTGTAACACTTAACATTTATCGTTTTTAATGAAAACATATTGAACTCAAGGTTCATCACTTTTAAATGGTAGACCGTTTTAATAGAACATACAACAAACAAAAACAAACCAAACACACCAAAACATTACACACAAAAATGCACAAACACACAATTGGCGAGAAAAAGATTTAAAGAGTGAAGCCTCGTTGGCTCGCTTCGTAGTGGAGTCGCATTATTTCGCTCCCCATTGCTTCGTAGGCGTAACCTCGCTGGTTTAAGAGGTTTTCTTCTGCACATTTTAAAGGCCCTTCTCAACATAAGGTTACGTACTCGTAATTAGAGTCCGTTTGGTTCTTTGGGCAATCTCCGGAGTGAGTCGGTTTTCCACATTTCACACATTTACCCAAATGACGTGCTCTACGCCTTTTAGCTGATTTAGATTTTCCTCTTGCATAGTTTGTCTCATTTAGTTTCTGTCTTTCTTCTTTCCTCGCCTTATCGCATCTTTTCTTAATATCTAACACCACATCCCTCGGTAAAATCTTATCACACTTTAAAATGAAATGGTTGTAGATATACTGACTGCGCATCTTGAAATTACACAATAAAAACAAAAAGAAATTAAAAAGGTAGAATGGAGGGAGAAGACTAGTTCTTTAGGGTCTGCTAGGGAAAGACCAATCTAACCCCACTCTTAAAGATAAGAATAAAAATCGAGAATGGAGTTTAAAACCTTAGAGTTACCCTGAATTTATTTGTCCTTAGGGTAGAAGGTGGTTTCGTCTCTTTCCGTAGTATTGATTTCTTCAAAGTATAACTTGAGTCTGTGTCCGTTCACTTTGAAAGTTCCACCGTCTTTACCATACAACTCTGCATATCCAGATGGAAAAACCTGTTTTATTATATATGGCCCATTCCATCGGGATCTAAGTTTACCAGGTGAAAACTTGAAACGTGATTGGAATACCAATACTTTATCCCCTTGTTCAAATTCTTTCTTTTTTAATCGTGCATCGTGCCATACTTTAGTTTTTTCTTTATATGTTTTAGAATTTTCGTAGGCTTGTAATCTTAATTCATCTAGTTCGTTAAGTTGTGATAACCTATTTTCTCCGGCTTGTACAAGGTCAGTATTACATTCTTTCATAGCCCAGTATGCCTTGTGTTCAACTTCAACAGGTAGATGACACGCTTTACCATATACAAGTCTAAATGGTGTGGTACCTATTGGTGTTTTATACGCAGTCCTAAAAGCCCACAACGCGTCATCTAACTTGCATTGCCAGATTTTAGGGTTGTTATTAACCGTCTTCTCAAGTATGCGTTTTAAGGCACGATTCGTGTTCTCCACTTGACCACTTGTTTGCGGGTGGTACGGGGTAGAGAAACGATGAGTTACGCCATACTTCTTCAACACCTTTTCAAGAAGGTTGTTGGTAAAATGTGTTCCTCTGTCGGATATGAGTGCTTTTGGGATTCCAAAGCGTGAGAAGAGATTTTTCAAGAAGTTTACCACCACTCTAGCATCATTTGTAGGCAAAGCTTTTGCTTTAGCCCACTTGGATACATAGTCAACGGCTACTAGTATGTACTTGCACTTATGTGAACTTGGAAAGGGTCCCATGAAATCGATTCCCCAAATGTCAAAGATTTCACAAACTTGGATGCCGGTTTGAGGCATCTCATCCTTTTTCGTGATGTTACCCGTTCGTTGGCATGCGTTACAAGTCCAAACGAAATGATGGGCATCTTTAAAGATCGTGGGCCAATAAAAGCCCGATTCAAGGATTTTTCTTGCAGTGTGGTTTGGTCCGAAATGACCGCCGGTTGGCCCTTGATGGCAATGCTCAAGAATTTGTTGAGCTTCTTGTCCGTATACACAACGGCGAATTATTTGATCCGCACCAACACGAAAATAGGTCTGGGTATTCCCAGAAATAAGACTTTAAATCCGCAAAGAATTTCTTCTTTTGCTGATAAGTAAGTCCTTTTTGTAGAATGCCTGAAGCAAGATAGTTTGCAAAATGGGCAAACCATGGGATTTCAGATTCTTTTTCAACCCTCATTAGAGATTCGTCAGGAAATGTATCTTTGATGATTGTATCATCAAGTTTATCTAATTCGGGGTTTTCAAGTCGGGATAAATGATCGGCAGCTAGATTCTCGGCTCCTTTCTTATCACGTATCTCAATGTCAAATTCTTGAAGTAAAAGAACCCAACGTATGAGACGATGTTTTGCATCTAGTTTCGAGAATAAATACCTAAGTGCCGAATGGTCCGTGTAAACAATGGTTTTGGACAACACCAAATATGACCGAAATTTATCAAATGCATAAACAACCGCTAGGAGTTCTTTTTCCGTGGTGGTATAATTAATTTGGGCTCCCGTTAGAGTTTTACTTGCATAATAAATCTGAAGAAAATGATTATCGGGACGTTGTCCTAAAACAGCACCTAAAGCATAGTCGCTTGCGTCACACATTAACTCAAATGGCATACTCCAATCTGGAGATACCATAATGGGAGCTTGTGTGAGTTTTGACTTAAGAATCGAGAATGCATTCTCGCAATTAGTGTCAAAGTCAAATGGAGCATCCTTTTCAAGAAGCTTGGTCAATGGGCGGGCGATTTTAGAAAAATCTTTGATAAATCGCCTATAGAATCCTGCGTGACCAAGAAAGCTTCTAATTGCTTTAACATTTGATGGTTTAGGTAGCTTAGAGATAACTTCAATTTTAGCTTTATCTACCTCTATTCCCGCACGAGATATTTTGTGACCAAGTACAATGCCCTCTTTCACCATGAAGTGGCATTTTTCCCAATTTAGGACCAAGTTTGCTTTCTCACATCGGATAAGCATACGTTCAAGGTTGAAAAGACACGATTCAAAGGAGTCTCCAAATACGGAAAAGTCATCCATGAAGACTTCCATACAATCCTCTACCATGTCATCAAAGATTGCCATCATACACCTTTGAAAGGTTCCGGGTGCATTGCATAAACCAAACGGCATGCGGCGATAGGCAAAGGTACCGAAAGGACAAGTGAATGTGGTCTTTTCTTGGTCGTTGGGATCAATTGGAATTTGGAAGTAACCGGAGAAACCGTCTAAAAAGCAATAATATTCTTTTCCCGCTAATCGTTCAAGCATTTGATCAATAAAAGGTAACGGGAAATGATCCTTTCTAGTGGCATCATTTAGACGTCTGTAATCAATACAGACTCTCCAGCCGGTAATTGTTCTAGTTGGGACGAGTTCGTCCTTTTCATTTAATATAACGGTTGTACCCCCCTTTTTGGGTACTACTTGTACTGGACTAACCCATGGACTATCGGAGATGGGGTAGATTAACCCGGCGTCAAGAAGCTTGACGACCTCCTTTTTAACAACCTCTTTCATGTTGGGATTTAGCCTGCGTTGTCTTTGTACTACGGGTTTGTAGTCATTCTCAAGAAGAATTTTATGTGTACAATAAGACGGGTTTATTCCCGGAATGTCGGTTGTTTTCCAGGCTATAGCCTTTTTATGGGTTTTTAATACAGAAATTAGCTTATCCTTCTCAATATCTGAAAGATGTGAAGCAATAATTACTGGTAATTTAGATGTACCTTCGAGATAAGCATACTCCAAGTGTTTGGGTAGCTCTTTAAGCTCTAGTACGGGTGGTTCTTCTAAGGAATTTTTTATACGAAATCTATCTTCATTTTTGATTTCCTCAAACGATTCCTCTTCCATGGGAATTTCTTCTATTATGGTCTCGTCATCCGTGACCACCTTCATCAACTCATCAAAATCTTTATCAATATTGAAGTATTCATTCTCACTTACCGGGGCTAACCCCGGGATATCAATTTCAAGTAGCTCCTTCAATTCATTCTCGACACAAAGATCTATAACATCAATTTGAAAACAAGAGTCATCGGTAGAAGTGGGTCTTTTCATGGCTTTGTCAATGTGACAAATTATTCTCTAGTTTCCCACACCTAGACTCAATTGTTCTTTTTGGACATTAATGATAGCATCTGCAGTGTTTAGGAAAGGACGTCCTAAAATGATAGGAACTTTTGTGTCCTCTTGCATTTCTAGAATAACAAAGTCGACGGGAAAGATAAGTGAGCCAACTTTTACAAGTATATCCTCGGCTATACCTATGGGAGTATCAAATGATTGGTTTGCTAATCGAATACCCATCCGGGTTGGTTTTAAGTCTCCTAAGTCAAGTTTTAATTATAACGAGTAAGGCATTAAGTTAACACTTGCACCTAGGTCGGCTAGTGCATCGTACACTACCGAATCACCCATCATACATGGTATGATAAAACTACCAGGGTCTCCTAATTTTGGAGGTACACTTTGTTTCTTTAAGATGGCCGAACATTCCTCATGGAGGAATGTGGTAGAAACGTCGTGGTATTTACCCTTCGAGGATATGAGATCCTTTAAAAACTTCCCGTAATTGGGCATATCCCTAAGAACCTCCGCGAGTGGCATGTTAATGCTAATTTGCTTAATCATGTCCGCAAATTTCTCATATCGCCTCGCGAGTCTGTCTTTTTTTAATGCTTTTGGGTATGGAATGGGTTCCTTATGCACCTTTACTGTTGGTTCTTCACTTTTCTTTGGTATGACCTCAGGTGGATCATCTTTCTCTTGTTCTTTGTCAACTTGCTCATTTTCATCAACCGGTATTTGTAAAACAGAAGGAGATAAAGGAACTTCCGGGGCCTTTAGAGTCTCCGGTTTAGTAGTTAAACCACTTCTAGTAGTTATAGCATTTACATGCTCGTTCCTTGTTTGGTTGTTGTTGGGATTCACTTGAGTATTTGAGGGGAGAGTACCTGGCGGTCTCTCTGCGAGTAACTGGGATATCCTTCCAACATCTCTTTCTAAGTTTTGTATTGTTGCTTGTTGATTTCGGATTTGCTGAGTTTGGAGCTCTGCATTTTGCTCGTGCTTAACCATAAAATCTCTTAAGAGATCTTCTAAACCAGATTTTCTCTCAGGTTGAGGTTGCATAATTGCTATTGGTTGTGGTTGCATAAGTGCTAGTGGTTGTGGTTGATTGTGTTGGAAATTATTTTGATAATTTCGTTGAGGTTGATTTCGGTTATTATAACCTGGTGGCGGATTTCTTTGATTTTGATTTGGGAAATTCCGGTTATTTTGGTAACCTGGATTTCCTCCTTGATAGTTATTATTATTTTGATAGTTATTATTATTTGATCCTGAAGGTCCTCCTATTTGATAGATGTTTATAGGAGGATATTTTCGGTTGTTTGCTTCTATAGCTGGAAAATCACTGAAGTTCATTTCACCTTTTCGTAAGTAACCTAAGAAATTTGCTTCCTCTTCCATTGTACTTTGATCACAATCTCTAGTAAGATGGGGACCTTGGCATAGTTCACATCCTACTCTGATAGCATGCATTTCCTTGGTTACTTTCTCGATTTGCCTTGCTTGATTTGCTATTTGAACTTTTAAAGAAGCAATTTCATCATTGCTTTCAATACTAGCAACATTTGATGATCTAGAGAATTCTATTTCTTGATGCCAATTATGGGAATGGGAAGCTAAATCAGCAATGATTGTGTGAGCGTCTTCAGGTGTTTTCTTCATGATCGAACCTCCGGCTGCAACATCTATATCTTTTCTAGTTGTCACATTGACTCCTTTATAGAATATTTGGACCTTTTGGAATGTATTCAACCCGTGTTGAGGACATATTCGAAGCATTTTATTGAATCGGGTCCAAGCTTCATAAAGAGTTTCATTAGGCTTTTGTTTAAAGTGATTTATGTCACTTTGTAATTTTGCTGCTTTTGAAGCAGGAAAGAATTCTGACAAAAATTTATCCATCATATCATTCCAGTTTTCAATATAACCTTCTGGTAATTAATCTAGCCAATCTCTTGCATCATCTTTTAAGGACCATGGAAAGATTTTTAAACATGCAACTTCATCGGTGACATCTTTGATTTTAAAAAGCTTGCAAATGCTTACAAACTTACGAAGATGCTCGTTAGCATCCTCATTTGGGGCTCCACCGAATTGACATGTATTAGTTACCATGTGTAAAAATTGACCTTTTATTTTAAAGCCATCACTCATCGTGGGTTGGATGATTGCGTGGCCTAGACCTTTTCTTGTGGCCTTCATTAATGCTTCCATCGTTTGATTTGTATCAGCCATTTCTTCTTCTTCTTTAATAATCGGCTCTATGATTGGTTGAATTATTGGTTCAGAGTCGAATTCTAAGAAAAGTGACTCTAAATTTTTAGCAAGAGATTCTACTTCTTGAGCTCTTAAGCGTTCGTGGAATTTCCTTTCGGGCTCAGGATGTGAAGGAGTTAATTCAGCGTTGGAGGAACGTAAGTTCATACATTAATTTCTATTATGAGATCACTTTACTAAAGGTTTATCTAGGGTTACCTATTTGTTTCTCTTTTTTAGTGTTTTTCGGTGTTTTAAAATTACTAGTACTTCCTATTTCTTTTTGTTGTTTTTGTCCTTTTATTAATTCTTTGAGGTTCCGGATTAAGTTTAACGAGTTTAGGATTGAACGGATCATACAATTTGGGAAATTGTACAAAGAACTAAAGGATTTATTCATAAACTTTGAACTTTCTTGGAAATGAATTTCCTCGAGAGGATCGAATAACATAAAAACAATGATAAAAACCCTTAAACAAACAGATTTTCCTTCTGATTTTGCCCACGTTTTGAATAGCCAAAAGATGCAGCAGAGGGGCAGGATCCTTCTATTGACCAATAAAATTGGTGATCCAACAACCCGGTCCACGTACAAATCCAACTACTACTACGAATCAGAAAAATTATCTATTTATTTAACTGCCAACTCCCCGGCAGCGGCGCCAAAAAGTTGATGTGCTGGATCGTAACCTTTATTTATGAACGGATTTGAGTAGTTTTGTTACACGAATTGATTTATTGTATATGTGGTATTTTATTGAATTCAGGTTGATTTCACACATATATAGGCAACTAGTCCTATCCGTGTAGTTTAGTTTGTTGGTAAATCCGATTCGTTCCACAGGGAGATGGAGTGTTTAATGGTTTTTAATAGTCTTTGATGTCAAACTTAGTTAAAGGGGATTTTGGATTAGGAATTTATAATATAATAGTAACAGAAAATAACTTAACTAATTTACTTCATAAATAAAATTACAAGATTACAATAAATAACTTAAAAAGGAACTAAATGAAATTATGCTAATTATGATGCATTAATTATATTACTAGATGGTAATTAGTAAAATAGTAATTTTTAATAAAACTATATGTTTAGAATTTTGTTTTGAGTAATTATAATATAAACTTATTTAAATTAACTAAATGACAAGTTTTAATTATATTAATATAAATTATTAGGAATAGTAATTTAACTAATTACAAACTAATTATAAGTTATAAACTTTTAATTAACACTAATTATAAGGTTAAAACATGTATTAAGGTATTTTATAATAACTAATATTAATTATATAGTAATAACCTAAATATAAATAATTAAATAATTAAAACCCTAATTTTACCCCAACTGGTACTGTAGCCGCGTTATTACCTTACGCGTTTCGCGTATTTATACGCGTATCGCGTATAATTTAAAACCTACGCGAATTGTGTGATTCTGATCGTACAGTTTGATTTACAGGCATACGCGTTTCGCGTATACCATACACGATTCGCGTATGACTTATACGATGTGACAACCAGTCTGTTACAAATTTAAATGTTTTTATGTATTGTTTTTATATTTTAAAATAATAATTCGTAAATAATGATAATAATATGTTTACAAGAAATAATAATGGGATAAAAGGGAGTGTTTACTTAAATGTGTCACCCCTAGGTCCATGGATTGTTTTGAGTTTACGCCCTATTAAAATGTTTTAGTAATAAACTTTACATTTTTCTTTCGAATAAATATAAGGTTAAGACTAACTAAATCAAATCTAATTTTCATCGGATTCTTTTTAGAAAGCTACTATTCCTTAAGTATTTAAATTGAGACCTAGCCTAGTTTTGACTTTCGCCAATACCCAAATCGTAACGGTTTCCCTTTTTACAATTTCACTGTCATATAATTATTGATATTACCCAAACCACCGAAGTTTATTTCTAAATTGGTGTTAATAACTTATCCATAAATTCGTCTAGATCATTTTTAATGTTGAAGCTTAATTTATGTAAATAAAAACAACTTTCGTTATTTAAATTTAATAAATTAAGTGGCAAGGGTTAAATACCTAATTACATAAAAATGGTTCTTTTAACTAGGCTCAATATTAAAATACTAAAGTTACATTTTTAACTTTTACAAATGGTAACAATCCATTTCACTAGGGGCTCTACATCTAAGCAAACACTATGAAAATTTAGCTATTCATTACGCTAGGGTAAACATAAAAATATGGATATGCAAACATAATAACAATGATAATTTTAACAGAATAAACTTACTAAAATATCTTCACTTTCATTAACTTCAAATGGTAGAAAATTACAATAATAATACCCTTTTCATGCGTACAATAACACCCTTAATCACGAATAATACACCCTTAATATTTGAAACTATCCTAAATATTGAACCTTGAGATTAAAATGAAAAATGATACAGAGTACTAAAAATAAATGACAATAATTTGTATGTGTGTATAATAATTGTTGTGTTATGTCCCCCTTTGCTTTTAACATGTACTCAGTATTTATCATTGAGAAATAGTAGTAGGTGAAGCTTAATTGGTTCCTTGCTGTAGCACAATTCAGAAAAAGAATTGATTTTTAAACACAAAAGCAGCCGCCCCATTTCAGTTTCATGATTAACTCGGCCTAACATTACGCGTTTCGTGTAGAGGTCACACGATCCGCGTAAGGCTAAATTACTACGCGTTTCGTGTGACTCTACACGATTCGCGTAAGAGATAATGGTAGTTTTCTTTATTTTTCTTTTTCGTTTGTTCTATGTTGATCCCGTGTTGACGTTAAATTGACTTGGCACTTTCCATTTGAACTCTTTTCTTCAATTATCTTGTACTTTCATTCGGATAAACGTTTCTTGATATAAATTTGGTTAAAACTATCGTTTTATCGTCGTTTCTTCGAATAGCAAGCTCTTGTCTACTTTTATCGTTTTTCTCGTGAAATGCTCATTGAATTTCTTTGTAGATGGTAAAAACCTATGAAATATAAGTGATATTGCGTCGAATAATATGTATGTTTAGAGAAATATCAGTACGAAATGTCCGAGGTTACTAAATATGGATAATTATTCTACTTGGAAGTCGAGGTTTAAGATTTGGTCTGATGGTCAGGATACGAAGCTTTGGAAGTATATTGAAACCGAATTTCAATGGCCACGTTCACCAGTTACGAATGAGTTGTATACATTACACAACATGCCTTCTGAAGAACGTGAGGAGTATAACTTGGAGAAAAAGATGTACTGTAATTTGACGAGTGCTCTTGATGGTCCGATTTTCCATCAATTTCTGTGTCATGATAATTCATTGAAGATATGGGAAGCACTTCGTACTTTCAATGAAGGAAATTCATCCTACAGAACTAGAAAAGGTTTAGAGTTGAAAGCTGAGTTTGATCGTTTTCACTGACAAGTTGGAGAGTCTATTACAGAATTGGTTGAAAGATTTTGTCATTTGCTAGCTGAAATACATAAGCATGATGTAACTATTGAAGAGAAAGACAAAGTGACATGTCTAGCTGGAGCACTACCGTTAGAATGGAATGGTTTTGTATTAACTATGAAAACTAGTGGAGAATTAGCTACTGCTATAGTGAACTCGTTTATCACAAGACTTCAGGAAGAAGAACTAGAGTTGTTAAATAAAGTCAAGAGGTCTAAACAAGTTCAAGACACCAAAATGTACTGTCCAAATGGTTACACACCACCTAAGTCGGCTCATGCACCATTTCAAACAGCTTTTGCTACGAACAATCAGAATATGTATGGTTTGAATGTTAGCAGTGCACCTATTCAACAAACTTCGTATCCACCACAAGTTTCACCATGTTCACTCAACAATCAATCACATCCTACTTCGAATACTACTGAGTCATCTACACCGACTGCATCAGATGTCTTTTCTCCACTTAAGATCGAAAACATGAGGAAAGCTGGGAAAGAAAAGATTAGTGAAGATATAGCTTTGCTGTCAAGCCTTGTTAATTCTTATGATAGTTATCTTGATGGTCGCGTAGGTAATATTCATCTAACAACTGAAGATTATCATCAACTTGATAAGAACGAAACTGAGAAGATGGATATTATGTGGGGTATGGCAAATCTTGTGAGACGTGCTAGAGATTATGAAGAGCGAACTGGGAAACCGATCAGTCTGACCAAAGATACAAAACTGGGTTTTGATATGAATACTGTTACTTGCTTCAACTGTGGAGAATTAGGTCATTTTTCAAGGCAGTGTACAAAACAAAAGAAGCAGGGTAATCGTAATCCGTTCAAGAATCAGAATTATACTTCTCAGAGTCATTCAACTAAACGTGAGATCTACATTACTGATAAAGTAAATGAAGCTGATGCAGCTGAAAGTATGAACAAAGCTTTGGTTGTTATTCATGGAGACGATGATGATTGGTCTATGAAGTTAAATGTGGCTGACCAATAACCTAAAGCCAACATGGCAAAGATCACCAAAGTAGTAGAAGACTGTGTCACTAGTCAAAACATAATTGAGAAGCTGACTGCTCGTGCTGAAAGAGCTGAAAAATTGTCAAGAACCATTCGAAGAGAGAAGGTTCAGAAGCAAGTTGAGAGCAAATTCAAAAAGGAACGTGATTCGGTTCCTTGTACACCTGAACCTGGAAGTGTTTCACCAACATCATCAGAGGAATACTACTTCAACAGTTAGAAGGATAAGTATGGTGATACCTCAGTGTTTGAAGACAGTCTAGAAGCAGATCATAGTGAAGATACATTGGTTGATGCTGATAAGGAATTAGACGAATGGGGTAGAATGATTGCTGTTGAATTGGAAATGTTAGTACTCATGGGTGAAGGTTCAGATCTTGGAAGTGTAAGTTCAGATGTTGATGATTCGGACAAGACGTCAGAATTAGAGGTTGAAGATAAAGCTGATCATACTGGAGTAGATCAATCTGAGTTTGAAGCATTGAACAAGCAAGCAGTTGACTTACTGAAGATGTGCTTATCAGAAAGTGATCTTGAAAAGGTTTCCGGTTTGACAAGAGCTAAGGATATATGGGACAGACTTGAGCAGATTCATTTGGGTAAAGATGCTGATACATCAGATTTTCTTACAGACTCGTCAGAATCAGAAGATGAGCTCGATGATGGGAAGAAGACATATTTCTTTGCATTTATGGCTGAGACTTCCTCATCAAATAATGCTCAACAGGTATCTTCTGATCCATCTACTGTTATTGAATGTGTTAAATGTGCTGAATCTAAGGTAACAATAGATAATTTAACTAACGCATATGCGGAGATGAAAGAAAAATGGCATGCTGACCGTGTGACCACTAAGGTTGAAAATGAGTTGAAAGAGAAAATCAAATTTTATAAAAAACAACTTCACGATCTTAAATGTTATAACTTTGATATAAATCAAGCTTTAGTTAAATGTGTTGACACAATAAGCGAATTGAAGAAAGAAAATGAATGTGTTAAAGCTGATTTAGAAGCTATGTCAATTAAGATGAAATGTTGGGCAAGTGCGTCACAATGGAATGCATTAATGGTGGAATTAAATGACACCAAGGGAAAGTGTGACGATCCTTCCAAATTCCTTTGGACGAATACATCATTCATTGATTTCATAGTGAGGTTTTGAACTCTATATGATACGTTTTGTAAACATTGCATTCTTTTGAAAAGGCACACCATAAATGAATATATAAATCCAAGGTTTTCGATGTCTAATGATTTCTACGTATAGACAATCACCGTATATAATAGTTTACAATACTACATCCGTTGACAATGCAGTCAAAATAAGATACATGGTGATGATTTTGTGAATGCAAAGTTTTCTTGAATAAAGCATCTATGACTCCATGCATATAGCTTGTATAACGTATAAGCAAACAGCGGAAGACTTCTAGAAACCTGAGAATAAACATGTTTAAAAGTGTCAACACAAAGGTTGGTGAGTTCATAGTTTTAATGTTGCGCATAATCTGTATATAAAAGTGGATCACAAGATTTCAGTTGTTCTATCCAGAAACGTTTATCAAAATATTCTAGGAAATTGAGCACCCTGGTAACTAAACTTAACGTATATATATTTTATACCCTTTGCATAATCATCTTAATAATACATGCAAACCAACGTGTACACTTCTCAAATAGCATACGTCCGTTAAAAGGCTAGTGCTCTAGCTCGAACGGGGATATCAAGCCCTATGGATCCATATACTACTACTCGCGCCCACCAGTTCTTATAATCGGCAGTTACTAGTTACCAAAGCTAAGGGATTTTCGGTTCAAACTCGGTGTAGAATTTAGTATGCACTTGTATCCATTGCGTTTAAAATAAAGTGCATGTATTCTCAGCCTAAAAATATAGATTGCAAAAGCAATTAAAAAGGAAGCAAATGAAACTCACCTTAGCAGCACATAAGGTCATTTACCAAAAAGTGACCGAAACTCGGAATGCAAAATTAACCGTAGATCTCAACCTATAGAATATATGTTGATCAATACATGTCTAATAAGCTAGGTGGGGTCATAGTGTATCACAATCCTAATGCTCGATATTGACATTAAAAAGTTATCAAAAGTCATTTCAAAAAGTCAACCTGACCCAATATGATCTTTTAAAATCTATACTATAGTTTGAATGATCATGGTAATTGAAAATAGTTTAACATTTCACATGGTGTCCCAATTCTTGAATAATTAGACTATAGTTTTATAAAGCTTTAAAATATGATAAAACAGTCAATTTTGACAATTGTTCAATAAATCGAGACGTTCCTTATATAGAAATTCATTTACTCGATTAGTAATATTTGAAAATCCAAATTATCAATCTTATAAACAAGTTGTTTAAATATCAATTGCAGATTCAAAAGTAATTTCAATTAATGTTAATCATAATTCAATTGTCCATATCTTTTAATTCGTTCATCGAAATTACGCGATCTCTAAATGAAAAGTTATTGATTTTTCGCCAGCTTTCCAAAAACATGCATATCATATACCTTATATCAGTAATATATGTATTAAATGCGTGATCTATTATAAACTATTTAACGACAAAATTAATCGTACTAGCATGCATAATCCTATATACTCGAGCACAAGTCAGGGATACACTATTAATATATAATAGATAAGATATAAATGCTTACGTATCAATATTGTGATTCAATATTGTAGAAAAGTACATAGACGCAACGGAGATGATAAATACTAGTTTGACTCACGAGCAAAACACTTGAACAATACCCAAAACCTCCTTAGTAATAACCCATAGTTTCCTTAGCTCTATCCCGCTTGAAAACCCATTTTGAAAGTGACACGCTCATGACCTCGCCGTAGTATTTTAAGTGATATAATTAGTAATAATAATAATACTACTAATAATAATAAAATAAATAATAATAATAATCTTAATAATAATAATAATAATAATAATAATATTAATAATATTAATATAAATAATAAATAATAATAATATTACAGAAGGAGTAGTATGTGTAAACAAAACTCGAGCAGAAACTGGACTTTTATAGGTAACTTTTTGGAATCTGATGATAATGCGATCGCATAGGTTTTTAGTGTATTTTCCATGCGATCGCATGGCCGCCTGATCCAGCTCAAAATATTTTTGCTTTCTTGTTTGTCGACATATTATTTTATAATATATATAATATATATAATTTAAATAATTAATTATATATTATATTAAATTCATGTGCATAGTTGACTTGTAATTTTTGTTCCGATGAATCGTACGTTGTCACTCAATTTATGTCCCGGTTCCGGTTTCTCGAACGCATTTTTGTACGCTTAGAAAACTCGCAATTTACGTTTTGTGACTCGTACCTTTGTCAAAATATAGTCTTAAATTATCAATAAACTATATCATTCAAAGTGTATCTTAAACTTTCGAGTGTTTTAGTCATTTACTTCTATAAATCATTGTCTCGCTATTTGTTAATATATATATATAATAACAAATTGTTTTATGACCAAGTTAATATATATTTTCAACATTCATAAACACGTTTTAAATATACATCGCAAGTTATTCATATAATTAATATTCCAACTTATCATATATATTCAAATAAATATTTAAACCAATAAGTTTAATGTACGGTATCAAATAATTAATACATTGTTACGTTTTCAAGTTATAGTATATATATATGTATCTATATACATATAATTGTTCGCGAATCGTCAAGAATAACCGAAAGGTATTTGAATATATGAAAGTAGTTCAAAAATTTTGAGATTCAGTTTTACAGACTTTGCTTATCGTGTCGAAAATGTTAATCATACAAAGATTAAGTTTAAATTTGGTCAGAAATTTCCGGATCATCAAAGTACCTACCCGTTAAAGAAATTTCGTCCCGAAATTTAAGTGAGGTCGTCATGACTAACAATAAAAATGTTTTCATGACGTATATGTGTTGATAAATAGAGTTTTATCGCCGTTGAATAATATGCATAAAACAATCCGATTATTCGAAGCGTATGAGAGAAGTTATCGTAAAAGAGTGAAATGAACAATAGAGATTCGTCTTAACTCTTGACATATTAACGATTGATTTCCGTAATTTAAGGAATAGAAAATCTTCATAATCTAAATAAGATTTGATTCTTCGAAAATTAAGGAGATTAAGATCTTCTTTAATTAAATGCGTAATCTGCCTCGATTGCTATGTCTGATATTTTACTATAAATTGACCTCTTCCGTTTCATTTATTTTCACCACTCCTATAAGCTTCTTCCTTATTTCATACTTCCTAATAGATTTTGAAAATGCTTAATCCAGTTCTGATTCTTGATATTTTCTTGGCTATCGTATCCTTCATTCTTCTTTTTCATCTGCCACCAGAGGAGGTTATTTTCTTCTACTATTACCTTGGGGTTATAGTGTTTTTCATTCTCCCGTGTCTTTATATTGCTATACGCATTGATATACACGGTTTGTAATTTCGGGGTTCTTATCGGGCTTTTTATTCTTCATTATATTTCGGAGCTTCATGCTTTTATTTTTCCTTCCCGACTTTAAGTCAAGTGAATAATGGTCCAGAATTCGTAGGTATGGAGTTTTGGATGAACATAGTTAATGTTCTAAGAAGGTAATCGTAATGGCACGATCTTGATTTGTCAAATTACTAGAATATATGTAAAGATAGAACTATCATGAAGATATGTTCTTAATATGTTTGGAGATCGGGTAGAATGTAAGAGTCGTGTAACATGGCACATGATGACGGTATGATATGTGAACCTTTATCACGTTCCATTAGAAACTCAGTATGACTTACTGTAATATATTCACGTTGATCAAGTGTCATTATATTATACTAACTCATGCTTCAATTCCCAACATTATTTCAAACATCAATTTTTTTGAATTTTTCAGATTTTTGAAACTAAAATAGTTTCGTTCATGATGTAATACAGATTACGCAAAGAGATAAATGATTTTAGATAAGAATAGTTGTGAAAATATCTTCAGGAATATCGAAGATATTTATAATGAAAGATACGACGATATCTTAGAATTTCTATTATTGAAGGATGATGAAGAAAACTTGTTCATAAAGGTTTAGAGTCAGGAGCAAGGTATTTGTTAATGACTTCAGCAGACACTGAATCATTTAGATTCTTTGAAGGCAGGTTTAGTCTTTATGATTTGTCTACAGCCTCCTTCATGGTTTGCTCAATTCGTTTTCCAGTACCAAATTTTCTCTTTTTCTGTGCTTTTCCAACACACTACTCTTTATCATCAAACTTTCAACTGTTAAAGTCGTTTACAGTTTTTGCTGCTTCATCAGTATTTTTCAAGATTTCGAGAACTAGTTCGTAGTTTAGGGTGTTTTTCAGAAACTTCACATTCGAAGTCTGTAAGTCTTGAAGGTAAACGTTGTATGTATATATATAACTGTTGGCGAAAAATTGCTACAAAATTCAAAATACTGATTTGCTAATTCCCAGTAGTTGGTATGACAATTGTTGTTACAAGTTGTATATGGGTACTTGATAGAGTTTCAATGAATAATTATCGTGATTTTTCGGAGAGGCTTAATGATCAATGTAGTTGTTGATAAGTTTACTGCTAATGTGGTGGAATATGAAAGGTTCCCCGGTAACAATGATGAAGGGGTAATCGTTATAATAACGCTTATTCGAATGAATAATTGAAGGTGATTTGCTGGAGTGGTGACAAAACTGTTTATTTTGAAAAGGGATTGAAAAGTTATTTTAGCTAATAAATGCCAAATGGTCTGACACGGATACGTGTTAAACTATGACTTTGATTTCGAAGGTTTTTTAGGTACAAGACTGCGGTAACATGTGGTTGGATCATCATCTCGATGATTCATTATTTGAAGTGTCTTTAGGAATTTCGAGGAATTTGAACATAGATTGTAATCGTTAATATTCATATGATGTTCTAGGAATTTGAATGATACAAATACTTTTTTGGGTTCTATGATGTTCTAGCACAGTTTTGAAGTCAAAGTATAGCTTCGAAAGATGTAGGAATCTAAGAATGATGTCTTTTGTTAAATCTTGACTTTGGATTTTGATTTGTCAAAATCAAAATATGTAATCAAATTTGGATGAGAATGGTTGTTTTGATTTTTATAAAAAAAATATATATTTTTGTGAAAGTAGTGAGTATAGTTGATGATTTGTTGAATCAGAATCGAAGAATGTAACATATTAATAGTGAATTTATGTATCTCTCGGGTATTACCTACCCGTTAAAAAATTCTCACCATTAACAGTTTGTACAAAAGAGTTTTCTTAATTACATTCTTTATGAAAATACACCTACATATATATTTTCTTTAGATGTAATCATGATTTAAATGAGTTAACATAATATTAATCTCATCTAGTTTTCTACTAGGACTAGAATATATAATCTCTAAAACTTTTAGAAACTACATATTCTCTGCAGAATATTTCTTCGATGAAGTTATGAATCAATACTTCATCGTTTGTTGTTGTTGGTATTCCTTGGTATCTACGGTGCGTATGACGTTGATGTTCGAGGTACAGATTGTGATGTTGAGGTGTGGGATGCGGATGTTGTTGTTAGTGGTGGTGATGGTACTGTTGGTGTTGCTAATGGTGGTACTGTTGTTGTCGGTGCTGCTGCTGGTGCTTGTAACCTTTGCACCACATTCTCCAAAGCCACTACCCGAGCGTAAAGCTCGTTGACTTCTTCTATTACACCGGGGAGATTGTTGGTTCGGACGAGTGAACGAATAAGATCTAGAATTTAAGATAATATATAATCGTGACCAGACACTATGGAAATGAGAGAGAAAATGGTGTCTCGAATAGGTTCGCTGGTAAGTGCTTCAGGTTCTTCGCCAAGAGGGTAATGTGGTGGATGGAAGGGATCACCTTCTTCTTATCTCCAATGACTAAGCAGGCTATGAACCCATCCCCAATTCATCCAGAATAGGTGATGGCTGATTGGTTGATCCATTCCGGTTACACTGTCTTCGAAATTCAGGTGAATATCCATATCGGAATAGCTGTCGGAGTTTAAGGAATTTGAACTTGATACGTGATCCATCTTGTATAATTAGAGGGATGATTTTTGATATGAAAGAGATTATAGAATTTAGATTGGTACTCTTCAACACATAATTTACATATGTATATATAATACCAAAATCCCGTAAATTACGGAGAAATTTTTGGAAGATATCAGGAAAAGTTTACAGTAATAGATATGCTAAGATATGAATTTTTGTCTATACACTATTTATGCAATAAATGCAGGAAAACGTGTCTAGACTTAAGAATGATAAGCATATAATTTTCGACAAGAAATGATAAGCAAAACTTTTAACATGCAGACACGGTCGAAGTCCAGACTTACTAATGTATCTTAACAACTATCAGTTAGACACACTCATGCAAGACCTGGTTCGCTTGGACCAACGCTCTGATACCAACTGTGACGATCCTTCCAAATCCCTTTGGACGAATACATCATTCATTGATTTCATAGTGAGGTTTTGACCTCTATATGATACGTTTTGTAAACATTGCATTCTTTTGAAAAGGCACACCATAAATGAATATATAAATCCAAGATTTTCGATGTCTGATGATTTCTACTTATAGACAATCACTGTATATAATAGTTTACAATACTACATATGTTGACAATGCAGTCAAAATAAGATAAATGGTGATGATTTTGTGAATGCAAAGTTTTCTTGAATAAAGCATCTATGACTCCATGCACATAGCTGGTATAACGTATAAGCAAACAGCTGAAGACTTCTAGAAACCTGAGAATAAACATGTTTAAAAGTGTCAACACAAAGGTTGGTGAGTTCATAGTTTTAATGTTGCGCATAATCTGTATATAAAAGTAGATCACAAGATTTCAGTTGTTCCATCCAGAAACGTTTATCAAAATATTCTACGAAATTGAGCACCCTGGTAACTAAACTTAACGTATATATATATTTTATACCCTTTGTATAATTATCTTAATAATACACGCAAACCAACGTGTACGCTTCTCAAATAGCATACGTCCGTTAAAAGGCTAGTGCTCTAGCTCGGACTGGGATATCAAGCCCTATGGATCCACACACTAATACTCGCGCCCACCAGTTCTTATAACCGGCAGTTACTAGTTACCAAAGCTAAGGGATTTTTGGTTCAAACTCGGTGTAGAATTTAGTATGTACTTGTATCTATTGCGTTTAAAATAAAGTGCATGTATTCTCAGTCTAAAAATATAGATTGCAAAAGCAATTAAAAAGGAAGCAAATGAAACTCACCTTAGCAGCACATAAGGTCATTTACCAAAAAGTGACCGAAACTCGGAATGCAAAATTAACCGTAGATCTCAACCTATAGAATATATGTTGATCAATACATGTCTAATAAGCTAGGTTGGGTCATAGTGTATCACAATCCTAATGCTCGATATTGACATTAAAAAGTTATCAAAAGTCATTTCAAAAAGTCAACCTGACCCAATATGATCTTTTAAAATCTATACTATAGTTTGAATGATCATGGTAATTGAAAATAGTTTAACATTTCACATGGTGTCCCAATTCTTGAATAATTAGACTATAGTTTTATAAAGCTTTAAAATATGATAAAACAGTCAATTTTGACAATTGTTCAATAAATCGAGACGTTCCTTATATAGAAATTCATTTACTCGATTAGTAATATTTGAAAATCCAAATTATCAATCTTATAAACAAGTTGTTTAAATATCAATTGCAGATTCAAAAGCAATTTCAATTAATGTTAATCATAATTCAATTGTCCATATCTTTTAATTCGTTCATCGAAATTACGCGATCTCTAAATGAAAAGTTATTGATTTTTCGCCAGCTTTCCAAAAACATGCATATCATATACCTTATATCAGTAATATAAGTATTAAATTCGTGATCTATTATAAACTATTTAACGACAAAATTAATCGTACTAGCATGCATAATCCTATATACTCGAGCACTAGTCAGGGATACACTATTAATATATAATAGATAAGATATAAATGCTTACGTATCAATATTGTGATTCAATATTGTAGAAAAGTATGTAGACGCAACGGAGATGATAAATACTAGTTTGACTCACGAGCAAAACACTTGAACAATACCTAAAACCTCCTTAGTAATAACCCATAGTTTTCTTAGCTCTATCCCGCTTGAAAACCCATTTTGAAAGTGACACGCTCATGACTTCGTCGTAGTATTTTAAGTGATATAATAAGTAATAATAATAATACTACTAATAATAATAAAATAAATAATAATAATAATCTTAATAATAATAATAATAATATTAATAATATTAATATAAATAATAAATAATAATAATATTACAGAAGGAGTAGTATGTGTAAACAAAACTCGAGCAGAAACTGGACTCTTATAGGCAAATTTTTGGAATCTGATGCCCATGCGATCGCATGGGTTTTTAGTGTATTTTCCATGCGATCGCATGGCCGCCTGATCCAGCTCAAAATATTTTTGTTTTCTTGTTTGTCGACATATTATTTTATAATATATATAATATATATAATTTAAATAATTAATTATATATTATATTAAATTCATGTGCATAGTTGACTTGTAATTTTTGTTCCGATGACTCGTACGTTGTCACTCGACTTATGTCCCAGTTCCGATTTCTCGAACGCATTTTCGTACGCTTAGAAAACTCGCAATTTACGTTTTGTGACTCGTACCTTTGTCAAAATATAGACTTAAATTATCAATAAACTATATCATTCAAAGTGTATTGTAAACTTTCGAGTGTTTTGGTCATTTACTTCTATAAATCATTGTCTCGCTATTTGTTAATATATATATATATATATATAATAACAAATTGTTTTATGACCAAGTTAACATATATTTTCAACATTCATAAACACGTTTTAAATATACATCGTAAGTTATTCATATAATTGATATTCCAACTTATCATATATATTCAAATAAATATTTAAACCAATAAGTTTAATGTACGGTATCAAATAATTAATACATTGTTACGTTTTCAAGTTATAGTATATATATATGTATCTATATACATATAATTGTTCGCGAATCGTCAAGAATAACCGAAAGGTATTTGAATATATGAAAGTAGTTCAAAAATTTTTAGATTCAGTTTTACAGACTTTGCTTATCGTGTCGGAAATGTTAATCATACAAAGATTAAGTTTAAATTTGGTCAGAAATTTCCGAGTCATCACAAAAAGGGTATTGGATTAAAGGCCGTAGCTCCACCGTTTCAGAACAAATTTGTTAATGCAAATATTGTTGATGGATGACCAGAAGACTGTATTCCACCTAGTTATGAGGACTATGTTGAGAAGAACAAAAAGTATAGCTCAACTGAGAATGCATCTTCTGATGATACCACTGAAGGATCTTTAGATCATGAGGTAGATAAGAAAACTGGTCTAGGAGATAAGTCGGAGAAAAGGAAGGTGATAACACCTGATGAACCAATTCGGATTATGAAAAATCCAAAGTTTGCTAATAGAGTGGTTCCACCAGTTACACCTAAACCTGTATCTAAACCTGTTCCTAGAAAGAGATCAAACGATTCTCCTATGTTTACAAAAACACAAGATCCCTCTTCCTCTAACTCTAATAATCAATATCAATCTAGAGGATATAGAGAATTTCCACAATGTTTTAGTTGTGGTGTGTTTGGACACATTGCTGCTAACTGTCCTACAAGGTATAGAACACCAAGACGTAAGATTGACCTCATATATGATGATCACCGATCACATCATGCTCACAGAACAGGTTCACCTGTTCGTGATGAAGTTCGTACTAGAAGACATACGACAAATGTTGTCTATGGAGACTATAAGAAAAAGAACTTCAATAGGTCAATTTCCCCTGTGAAGATTAAGGTTCCTAAGAAGGATACCGAGGCAAGAGTTGCCGAATTAAGTGATCGAGGTAAAGCCTATGAATCTAAGGCACGATCACCTTCGCAAAAAGCTAGTCGTAGGAAATACTTTTCCTGTACCTGACCACGAGTGAATCGCTCTGAAGATGAGCATAATGTGAAAAACCAGAAGAGCAATGTTGCTTCTTCTAAACTGTCTAAGTTTATGGTTTCAGACGATGAGGTTCCACCTGACTTAAATGGGAAATGGATGGAAGTTCAAGCTATGGGTGTTAATGGACAACCAACTGCCGTCCGGGCGTGGGTTCCCATTATCGATTAATCCTTTTAATGTGATATGCAGGGAACCAGGCTACCTGCAAACAACACCTGGATAGTGGATAGCAGCACTTCGAGACATATGACTGGATAGCTATCTCTTCTCTCGGATGTACACCCAATTAAGGGAGGTTATGTTGCATTTGCTGGAGATAAAGGAGGTCACATTTCAGCTCAAGGTTTATTGAAGAATGATAAAGTTAGTTTCGACAAAGTAAACTACTGTCAAGAGCTTGCAAACAATTTGTTGTCGGTTTCACAAATCTGTGAAAAATCCTTTAAAGTAGCATTTGATGACGAATTCAGCTACATTTTGAAACCAGAGTTTGTGATTCCTCCAGAAATGATTTTGATGAAGGCTCCTAGACAAGCTAATTTATACATGCTAGATATGAATGTTGCTATTTAAACTGCTGAACATCATCAAGCTTTTGTTTCTAAAGCGACTGAACAAGATTCTATTACATGGCACAAACGCATGGGTCATTTAAGTTTTCGGAAGATGAACCATCTGGTTCACAACAATCTTGTAGAAGGTGTTGATCTTCGATCTTTTTAGATTCCAGGAATATGTGTTCCGTGTAAGAAGGGTAAGCAGAGCAAGAAAGCTCATAAGTTGGTGAAGTACAATCCAATCTCTGCTCCACTTGAATTGTTACATATGGATCTTTTCGGTCCAATCCGTTTTGAAAGGCTGGTGACCTGGCAATGCAAGAAACAAACTGCAGTTGCTCTTTCCACGTGTGAAGCTGAATATATAGCTGCTGCTAGTTGTTGTTCGCAAGTTATTTGGATCCAACAATAACTTCGCAATTACGGGCTAAGAATCTCTTTCTCTCCTCTTTATATTGATAATACTGCTGCTATAGTAATTACTAAGAATCCTGTGCAATATTCTAAGACTAAACACATGGGTGTTAAATATCATTTTCTTAGGGATTGTCATGAGAAAAAGATTATTGAGGTTAAGAGAATAGGTACTAAGGACCAAAGGGCTGACCTATTCACTAAGGCTTTTGATAAACCTAGGTTCTTACTCCTTCTAGAGATGAATGGCATTGTTGATCGAGACAAAGTAATTACGGATGTTGTGTGTGAGGGTTAGTCAAGCTTTTAAACTTTGCATGTAGGATGCATGACATGCAGATTTTTGGTTGTTAATTATCTGTATTGCATATTTTTGCTTCCTGTCTGCATTTCTTTACATAATTTCTTTCATGATTGCATGCTAGTCTGTAGATATTTTCTGTTCGGTTAAAATGCTAAAACACAAAAAGATTTTATATTTCAGCATTTTAGGGGGAGTATATGTTATCAGCAGAAAATACCTAAAAAGTGAAAAATGCCTCACCAGAAAATCTTAAAAAGTTGAAAAATCCGAAAATGAGCTTGTTTTGATTAATATGTTGGAGATGAAGAAACTACTGTACTGAGAATTGATATATTTGATTAGTAAGGAATGATTTGAACGTTTATGTTTATCTGTTGTGTGATGTACTGATAGATGTGACTTGTGAATTCCTGGCATTAGACAATCATAATAAGAATAATGATCATCTAAGATTCAGAAGTCATGGACGATCTGTAGCGTTTGAAGGTAATCACCTAATTATCTCCGAAACTGTATGAAATGATAGTTGTTGAGGAACTCAACAGTCGGTTGAGGGTATCCCCTATCATAATTGATAATCGTTAGAGAAAGTTGGTATTGGATGTCCCCAAGCAATATTCAACGTTGCTCTACCAATTCAGCTTCACAGCTATGAATGGGACATTCAATAGATCATTTAAGGGGTTAAGGATTATCTGTTTGGCTGGTGCATACCACATTGTCACGGGCCTGAGACTTAATAATCGAAACTAAACCCTGAAAATACAGAGAAAATTAGTGTATGTTGAAGTAGGTATTCCTTCTCGCTTAAAGTTGAAAAGTATGATTCTCTATTGCGGACCGTTCAAGCATTTAAGGGAGAACACTTTTGAGTAATCTGAGCACACAATAAAGAAACATGAGTTCATGCATAAAAATGGAAAATCCATTCATGATTGCGTTCAAAATCAATATATCAAAAGACAGTGATATGCTGAAAAATAAAATATCAAAAGAAAATCAATGTCAATAAAATTGGCGTATCAAGATGGCAAATTCCTGAAAGTATGAAGAATGCTGATTCATGATGTGCTCATAAAGAACTCAGATTATTCTTATTGTGATGCCCCCGCGCAGCTTGAATTGTTTAATCACGACGTTCACACTGAACTATCAAGATTCTTGTCGTCTGCAATTTAGAGTTATATCCATTAAGACTGTAAGTTGGAAAGATACTTACCTAGATATACTCTAATACTTATTTATGAAATTTTAACTTTCGATTTCGTTTTTCATGACAACTTGAACATAAAGAAGTTAAGGGCCTCGAGATTTATTTCGTGTGACGACTGGTCATCAGGCAAGTCTGCTTTAACTGTAGACCAATCCCCGCGGTAAATAGTGCGCCTATTCGGATAATCCAATATACTTTGAGATCAGCTGAGCCAACTAGATTGAAGATTGTCAACACATTAGTAGAAGCCAAAGGCTGACATGGTTATTCAAAATACCGTGAGAACCATCCTGTTCAATTTGAATGAAGTACATGGAAAGAGATAACGGAAAGTTACGTGTAATGAATTGACAACCTAATAAAAATGCACAATCATAAGTGATGGAAGAATCAAGGATTAATGAACTTAACATGATCTCAAAAATCATTGCTTTATAGTGTTCAAGTAATTAATGCCAACATGATTGTCGATATGTCCGGAATGAATATGTTCATGTTTAATGAGGATTGATATCAGTAATTACATGATAATAGACATAGACTGGATAATTAGGAATGAACAACAGAAATTGATTCAATATGTCAGTTCTGATCCTTTTTTAAAATAGTTAATCATCTTGCTCACAAAAAGAATGTAGATTTGTATGTCTTATATATCAGTACTGTTAATTTGTTTGCATTAAAAACTATAAAACAACAAAAAGATTTTGGTTTGCATGTTATTGCATTTCATGATAGAATGTCTTTCATTTGCATAATTTTAGTTGCATGACATTTTACATTTTGAAAATTCATAAAGATTCTATCATTTCCTTGGTTTTCTGATTATCCTCTGAGTGCATAACGACATCTGAAAGAACTTTATTGAGATCAAGATATTGGGCCACCAAATCCATGAGATAGAAGTTTGTAGAGCTTGTGACAGTTTGAAGGACATTGATGATTTAGATTGCTAATGAACTTAAGTTGACATTACACTGTAGGATTTACTCTTGGAACACAGAATGTTTAGAGTAATAACCTTGTTTAGGTTAGGATTTTTTTTAATCTTCCTAAGTGTTAATGGTCATTTCTTGAAGGTTTAGTGATTTTAGACTCAAGTTGAAAGTGCTTGTTAGATCTAATATTGCCGAACGAGTCAAAATCCTAAGGTTGTAAAATTTTGAAGTTTTGAAATTGCCTAAGAGCTCACACGCACGCTTGATGTGTGAACCGTACGATTGACCACACGTTTCAGGTTAACCGTACGGATGACCCTGATCAAACTTGTCCTAAGACAATTGGGTCACACGCACGTGTGATTTAAGTAAGACGCGCGTTTGATGGTGGATCGTGTGATCAACCGCACGGTTGATCACGAGAGTATAAATAGGGGTGATGAGCTCAGCAGCTCACACTTGTGCACCCAACTCTTTTTCTCTCTCTAAATTCGATCATCACCGATCAAGCATTCCTTTGCAACGAACGTTAAGCATCTTTAGACGAATCCAGCGCCACCTATTAGGTATGATTTCATCGAGTTTAGATACCTTAATTTGTTGTTTTAATGAGTCGAAACCCTAAGGGTATATAACTCGAATTTTGTGAAATTGAAGGTTGTTTTGATGTGTATCTGTAATTGTTTTGTGTTTAATGGAACCTTATTATGCTATCGTGATGTAAATCGATCCATAAAATGCACAATTATGTGATCTTGATGATTTGAAAAAGGCATTTAATACGGGTTTCATCAGACATGCATGAGTGACGTCACGCGCACACATGAGACATGACTCGCACGAGTCAGTGCACGGTTGATGATCAACCGTGTGGAACTTTGAGCTCACTCGTTTGTCTTGAATTTATTGATCACTCGTTTGCAAGAGCTGACACGTGTGATTACACGCACGAGTCACCACACGGTTGATTCACTCGCTTATGTTTTAATGCATCAGCCGTGTACCCTGTCTGAAATCATATTACTGCTCAAACGTGTCAACAGTGACACGAGTGACTATATCACTCGCACGGTTGATCTTTCAGCTGCACGTGTGACACTGTCACTCTCACGTTTCATCCTGTTTAACATATTTATGACACGTTGATGCAAATGCTTTAATGCTTTATGTTGATTAATTTATATAACTAACATCTCTGTTAACGTTTCAGTTTCTGTTTAGATATCATCAAATGGCAGAACAACAAGTAAACATTCCGGTTGTTAACATTGAAGGACAGGGGGAGCAACAAGTTAATCCACAAGCTAATCCTCAAGCTAATCCTATCAATCCACCTGCTCAACAAGAGATTCCGTTAGAAATGGGCAAACTGAATAATCAAGTCGCTCTTTATGATACTACTCTTGAAAGAGGTTCTCACTTTAAGAAGATTGTCGAGTTTCTTAAGAGATCAAGGATACACACTGCTATTTCTACTGAATGCACTGCATACTACAGTCATCAGAGAGAGTTCTGGAGAAATGCTGTGTTGGATGTTGATGAAGATAAGCTTGTTAGTAAGATTCAAGGTCATGATATTACTGTTTCTAAGGATGTGATTAGAAGGATTTTGGGTTTCAATGACGAGAACTGCTCCCATATGACTATCAGTAGAGAACGAATACATGGTTATTTCAGAAGATGTGCTTATTCTGGTTACATTGGCGGTAAATCTGAGCTGGTGAAGACATGTCTGCCACCACAGTTTAGATATCTTGCTCATGTGATCATGCATTGCTTGAGTGGACGCAAATCGGGTTTTGATAAGCTGAACGAGAAAGTGAAGAGTATGTTTGTGGCACTTGTTCTCAAGGCTCCATACGATTTTTCGAGTTTTATTTTCTACTATTTCAAGGCAAACCACTTCAGTTCTTCCCAGAAGTATCTGATATATGCCCGTTTTCTACAATTGATCATTAATGATGCTGCACCTGATTTACCTAAGCTTGAAGAGGATATTATCCACCTTTTACCGATGACTCCAATTACTTTCCGAAGAATGGAAGAGACAAGGAATGAGGATTTAAAGCCTGACTTTAATAGGAAGCTTATTTGTCATCTTGTCAAGGAGAACTATCGATATCCAGCAGGTAATGCGTGGAGAAATGATAATTCCGACTCTAACTATGAAGCTACTGATGAGGAAGAAGGTCAAGGTGATAATCAGAAAGCTACTGGTAATGCTCAAGGAGTAGATAATGTTGATGATGAGATTATCGAGGGTGATGATGAAGCAACTGAGGAGGATACCAGTTTGATTCAAAGAAAGAGGAAAGGAAAGGATCCTATGCCCGCAGAGCAACTGAAAAAGAAGGAGAAAAGAACGAAGTATTCTTATGATTTAACCCAGAAATCATCACAGGGAGGTTCAAAACAACAGGCTCAGAGGAAACCATCCGGGTTTATGAAGGATGCAAGAGCTGCTGTTACCTCACCTAAACCTGCAACAACAACCCCTCAGGTCACGTCAGATGAATACAAGACACAGCAAATTTTTTTGATGTCATTGATCACAAAAATAACCAATCTGGAGAATCAAGCTACTGAGGAGAAGAAGATCGGTAATGCTAAGATTGATTCATTGGTGGAAGAGAACAAGAGGTTATCTGATAGACTGGACCGTCAGAAGGAAAGAACAGATAAATTGAAGAAGAAGTTTTCGGTGATTAAGAGTGAGAACAGGGAGAAGTTGAATGAAAGAATCGAACAGCTTACCACGGGTAAAACCAAGTTGATAACGGAGAAAGGAGAAGAGTATTCTTCTGATTTGGGAGAAGGTGATGAAAGAGATGAAGAAGAAGATGCTGGAACTGGAGGACCCTCTTTTGGATACCCGTTAGTGATACCTATTTGAAGCTTTAATGAATACGGTGAGGTCTTTACTGCTGAATATTATATGAATTATTCAAATGTTTTTAATGATGCAGAAAAGGGGGACGTTCCACCAAGTGATTTTCCATTGGAACAGCTTGCTGCTCTGGCATATGACAGTAAAAATGATACAAGGAATGCAGAGTTAGTTGAAGCTGAATGCAAGGCTCCACAAGAAGAGCCAGCTGATGAAATCCCTCCCGAATCAATCCAAAATATCAACTTAAGCGATTTCGATAATTTGTTTGCTGATGAGAAGAGTGAGGATTCTGTTGGTAAGGAAAGTGTTAAAGAGGATGTGATTATTGAATCCGAGGATGAATTTGTAACAGAATCTAATGATGAAGAAGAATAAGAAGAAGAAGTTGAGATTGTTATGCCTTCGCTTGCACCATACTCAAATCCGTCACTCAATACTTTAAGTGACTTCTTCAATTTGAGTAGTGATGTGAAAAGAAAGAACTTAGAAGATTTAGAAAAAGCGAGGAAGGTATACAAAGAACAAGTGAAAGATGTTGATGTTTTAATTGAAAGAAACAAGAAGATCCGTCATGAGAAACTGCTCGTGGAGAAAAGAAGAAAAGAAACTGAGTTGAAAAAGAAGAGACTCCGAGCCGAACAAGCCAAGGCCGAGGTGTAGTGACCCGAACTTTTCCATGTTTATATATATTAATTGAGATTGATATTTACATGATTAAATGTTTCCAACATGTTAAGCAATCAAACTTGTTAAGACTTGATTAATTGAAATATGTTTCATATAGACAATTGACCACCCAAGTTGACCGGTGATTCACGAACGTTAAAACTTGTAAAAACTATACGATGACATATATATGGTTATATATATAGTTAACATGTTTTTATTATAAGTATGTATCTCATTAGGTATTTTAACAATGAGTTATATACATAAAAATGAGACTATTAATTTAAGAAACTCGAAAACGATATATATAACGATTATCGTTATAACAACGTCTTACTAGGTACATATGAATCATATTAAGATATTGATACACTTGGTTAATTATGTTAAATGATAAGTAAATATGTTATTAAGTGTATTAACAATGAAATACATATGTAAAAATAAGACTACTAACTTAATGATTTCGAAACGAGACATATATGTAACGATTATCGTTGTAACGACATTTAACTGTATATACATCATACTAAGATATATTATATATCATAATATCATGATAATATAACAATTTAACATCTCATTTGTTATAATAAACAATGGGTTAACAACATTCAACAAGATCGTTAACCTAAAGGTTTCAAAACAACATTTACATGTAACGACTAACGATGACTTAACGACTCAGTTAAAATGTATATACATGTAGTGTTTTAATATGTATTCATACACTTTTGAAAGACTTCAAGACACTTATCAAACTACTTCTACTTAACAAAAATGCTTACAATTACATCCTCGTTCAGTTTCATCAACAATTCTACTCGTATGCACCCGTATTCGTACTCGTACAATACACAGCTTTTAGATGTATGTACTATTGGTATATACACTTCAATGATCAGCTCTTAGCAGCCCATGTGAGTCACCTAACACATGTGGGAACCATCATTTGGCAACTAGCATGAAATATCTCATAAAATTACAAAAATATGAGTAATCATTCATGACTTATTTACATGAAAACAAAATTACATATCCTTTATATCTAATCCATACACCAACGACCAAAAACACCTACAAACACTTTCATTCTTCAATTTTCTTCATCTAATTGATCTCTCTCAAGTTCTATCTTCAAGTTCTAAGTGTTCTTCATATATTCTACAAGTTCTAGTTACATAAAAGCAAGAATACTTTCAAGTTTGCTAGCTCACTTCCAATCTTGTAAGGTGATCATCCAACCTCAAGAAATCTTTGTTTCTTACAGTAGGTTATCATTCTAATACAAGGTAATAATCATATTCAATCTTTGGTTCAATTTCTATAACTATAACAATCTTATTTCAAGTGATGATCTTACTTGAACTTGTTTTCGTGTCATGATTCTGCTTCAAGAACTTCGAGCCATCCAAGGATCCGTTGAAGCTAGATCCATTTTTCTCTTTTCCAGTAGGTTTATCCAAGGAACTTAAGGTAGTAATGATGTTCATAACATCATTCGATTCATACATATAAAGCTATCTTATTCGAAGTTTTAAACTTGTAATCACTAGAACATAGTTTAGTTAATTCTAAACTTGTTCGCAAACAAAAGTTAATCCTTCTAACTTGACTTTTAAAATCAAATAAACACATGTTCTATATCTATATGATATGCTAACTTAATGATTTAAAACCTGGAAACACGAAAAACACCGTAAAACCGGATTTACGCCGTCGTAGTAACACCGCGGGCTGTTTTGGGTTAGTTAATTAAAAACTATGATAAACTTTGATTTAAAAGTTGTTATTCTGAGAAAATGATTTTTATTATGAACATGAAACTATATCCAAAAATTATGGTTAAACTCAAAGTGGAAGTATGTTTTCTAAAATGGTCATCTAGACGTCATTCTTTCGACTGAAATGACTACCTTTACAAAAACGACTTGTAACTTATTTTTCCGACTATAAACCTATACTTTTTCTGTTTAGATTCATAAAATAGAGTTCAATATGAAACCATAGCAATTTGATTCACTCAAAACGGATTTAAAATGAAGAAGTTATGGGTAAAACAAGATTGGATAATTTTTCTCATTTTAGCTACGTGAAAATTGGTAACAAATCTATTCCAACCATAACTTAATCAACTTGTATTGTATATTATGTAATCTTGAGATACCATAGACACGTATACAATGTTTCGACCTATCATGTCGACACATCTATATATATTTCGGAACAACCATAGACACTCTATATGTGAATGTTGGAGTTAGCTATACAGGGTTGAGGTTGATTCCAAAATATATATAGTTTGAGTTGTGATCAATACTGAGATACGTATACACTGGGTCGTGGATTGATTCAAGATAATATTTATCTATTTATTTCTGTACATCTAACTGTGGACAACTAGTTGTAGGTTACTAACGAGGACAGCTGACTTAATAAACTTAAAACATCAAAATATATTAAAAGTGTTGTAAATATATTTTGAACATACTTTGATATATATGTATATATTGTTATAGGTTCGTGAATCAACCAGTGGCCAAGTCTTACTTCCCGACAAAGTAAAAATCTGTGAAAGTGAGTTATAGTCCCACTTTTAAAATCTAATATTTTTGGGATGAGAATACATGCAGGTTATATAAATGTTTTACGAAATAGACACAAGTAATCGAAACTACATTATATGGTTGAATGATCGAAATCGAATATGCCCCTTTTTATTAAGTCTGGTAATCTAAGAATTAGGGAACAGACACCCTAATTGACGCGAATCCTAAAGATAGATCTATTGGGCCTAACAAACCCCATCCAAAGTACCGGATGCTTTAGTACTTCGAAATTTATATCATATCCGAAGGGTGTCCCGGAATGATGGGGATATTCTTAAATATGCATCTTGTTAATGTCGGTTACCAGGTGTTCACCATATGAATGATTTTTATCTCTATGTATGGGATGTGTATTGGAATATGAAATCTTGTGGTCTATTATTATGATTTGATATATATAGGTTAAACCTATAACTCACCAACATTTTTGTTGACGTTTTAAGCATGTTTATTCTCAGGTGATTATTAAGAGCTTCCGCTATCGCATACTTAAATAAGGACGAGATTTGGAGTCTATGCTTGTATGATATTGTGTAAAAACTGCATTCAAGAAAACTTATTTTGTTGTAACATATTTGTATTGTAAACCATTATGTAATGGTCGTGTGTAAACAGGATATTTTAGATTATCATTATTTGATAATCTACGTAAAGCTTTTTAAAACCTTTATCTATGAAATAAAGGTTATGGTTTGTTTTAAAAATGAATGCAGTCTTTGAAAAACGTCTCATATAGAGGTCAAAACCTCGCAACGAAATCAATTAATATGGAACGTTTTTAATCAATAAGAACGGGACATTTCAGTTGGTATCCGAGCGTTGGTCTTAGAGAACCAGAATTTTGCATTAGTGTGTCTTATCGAGTTGGTTAGGATGCATTAGTGAGTCTGGACTTCGACCATGTTTACTTGAAAAATGATTGCTTAACAAATTTTGTTGGAAACTATATATTTTTAACATGTGAATATTATGTGATATATTAATCTCTTAACGCGTTTGATATTATGTGATAGATGTATACCTCTAGAACAAGTCCCATTGACTCACCTAATAATAATGAAGAGTCAAATGTAAATTGGAATGATTCGTGGACTGATTCACAAGTTCCCGAAGAGGAACCGGAAGAAGAGTCGGAACCGGAAGAAGAATCGGAACCGGAAGAAGAATCGAAACCGGAAGAAGAAATAGAACCGGTGGGGGAAATAATAAAACGGTTAAGTAAAAGAGAATCCTCAACCAACAGACCAAGGTTAATTATGGTCAATGGTGTTTCCGCCAAGGAAGCAAAATATTGGGAGGATTACCAATTCTCCGATGAATCGGATTCCGACGAGAATTCCGATGATGTTATAGAAATTACCCCAACTGAATTTAAAAAGGCAAAAGAAAATAATAAGGGAAAGGGCATAAAAATAGAGAAATCTAATTCCAACCCCGATGAACTTTATATGTATCGTCAACCCCCGAAGTCCTTAAGTTGTAACAATGACCCGGGAACCTCTAAACCACCAGGTTTTTCTAAACCAATGTGGACAACGACGGCTCATATTAGGGGAACATCATATATCCCTAGAAACTTGGCAAAACGAACCAAAACCGAAGAAGAAGAAACGAGCGAGTCGGAATAAGATAGTTGTATTCGTGTGGTGTAATATATGTAATATAGTGTGCTTATGCTTTATGATATATGTAAAAATTGCTTGTATTAATAAGTATTTTTTTATGAATCTAACTCTTGTCTATTTTACAGTTTAAAAACACAAAATGGATAGACAACCCAATATTTTAAGAGACCTACCCGGAGACATGATTGATGAAATCTTGTCTAGAGTCGGTCAGAATTCCTCGGCATAACTATTTAAGGCGAGATCAGTTTGTAAGACATTCGAAGAACGTTCCAAGAATGTCTTGGTTTATAAGAGACTTTCGTTTGAAAGATGGGGGATATCACATTGGGAAACCCATAAGTTACGATGTGTTTACTTTGACGCATATATTGCAGGGAACCCAAATGCTATTTTACGCAACGGGTTAAGAAATTATTTTGACTCAATATATCCGAATATTGGACTTCGTGATTTAGAAAAAGCGGCTAACATGCAACATAAAGAAGCATGTTATGCTTACGGATTAGTAATGTTCGCTTCTCACCAAAGTGAGAACAAGAACATCGGGCTACAACTATTAAACAAAATGTTTCCAAAAGTGACGGAGTCGGTAATTGGGGTAAGAAATGAGGTTTTTAGATTGTTACGGGACTGTTGGACATTACGTAACCCTCGTCCCTTTGACGACGTTACAACACGCTGTCTTATCAACGGCCATGACGGTTATGTTCCGCAAGACCAAGGATGGGAAGTAGTCCTAGTAAAACCAGAATGCATGACTTGTTTCTGGACGTATGAATTACGTGTCTTTATTGCCTTTGCTGAACGACTTGTGTACTAGCTAGAATTATCTTCACAACTATCTTGTATCAAAGTTATTGTGTGCTATATTTCATGCTTTATGTAAAATAAGCGGTATTGTAAGTTTGTAAAATATTGTATAAAAGTTTGAACGCGAAATATTATTACAATCAGTTTTTCATATAGAATTGTAGTAGTTGAATTGTATATTAGCTACTAAGTATGAACTTAACGGGTGGGTACTACCCGAATTTAAACTTATAAAACGCTAATATGAAGAAAAAGCTTTTATAAATGAGTTCATATTATGCTACGAAATACTATTAACTACTCTTAATATTCTGTATGATTAACTTGTTCCATTTGACTATTTTGAAGGAAATGGCACCGACTACTCGACACACCGTGAATATGAATGAAGAGGAATTCCGTACTTTTCTAGCTTCAAACATAGCCGCAGTACAGGCTGCGCTACATACCAACAATAACCTTGGATCTAGAAGTACAGGAAATCGTGTAGGATGCACCTACAAAGAATTCACTGCCTGCAAACCTTTGGAATTTGATGGAACCGAAGGACCGATCGGATTGAAACGGTGGACCGAGAAGGTCGAATCGGTGTTTGCCATAAGTAAGTGTACTGAAGAGGACAAAGTGAAGTACGCTACGCATACCTTCACAGGTTCTGCGTTAACATGGTGGAATACCTATCTAGAGCAAGTGGGACAAGATGATGCGTACGCACTACCGTGGTCAGCATTCAAGCACTTGATGAACGAGAAGTACCGTCCCAGAACTGAGGTCAATAAGCTCAAGACAGAACTTAGAGGGTTACGAACCCAAGGATTTGATATTACCACGTATGAAAGACGATTCACAGAATTGTGCCTATTGTGTCCGGGAGCGTTCGAAGATGAGGAAGAGAAGATCGATGCGTTTGTGAAAGGATTACCGGAAAGAATCCAAGAAGATATAAGTTCACACGAGCCCGCCTCCATACAACAGGCATGTAGAATGGCTCACAAACTAGTGAACCAGATTGAAGAAAGAATTAAAGAACAGACTACTGAAGAGGCCAATGTGAAGCAAGTCAAAAGAAAGTGGGAGGAAAATGGTGATAAGAATCACCAATACAACAACAACAATAATCGCAACAATTATCCCAACAATCGCAACATCAATCGTAACTACAACAAACGGCCTAACAACAACAACAACAACAACAACAACAACAGCAACTACAACAATTATCCCAACAACAATAATAACCGCAACAACAACAACAATCAGAAGCAGCTATGCCAAAGGTGTGAAAAGTATCACTCGGGGTTCTGCACCAAATTTTGCAACAAGTGTAAAAGAAATGGTCATAGCGCGGCGAAGTGTGAGGTCTACGAACCAGGGGTTAATAGAACGAAAGGAACAAATGGTGTCGGAACGAGTAATGGCGGAGCAAGTAGTGTCGGAGCAAGTTATGCCAATGTAGTTTGTTATAAATGTGAAAAACCGGGCCACATTATTAGAAATTGCCCGAACCAGGAGAACACGAATGGACAAGGCCGCGGAAGAGTTTTCAATATTAATGCGGCAGAGGCACAGGAAAACCCGGAGCTTGTTACGGGTACGTTTCTTATTGACAATAAATCTGCTTACGTTTTATTTGATTCGGGTGCGGATAGAAGCTATATGAGTAGAGATTTTTGTGCTAAATTAAGTTGTCCATTGACGCCTTTGGATAGTAAATTTTTACTCGAATTAGCAAATGGTAAATTAATTTCAGCAGATAATATATGTCGGAATCGAGAAATTAAACTGGTTAGCGAAACATTTAAGATTGACTTGATACCAGTAGAGTTAGGGAGTTTTGATGTGATAATCGGTATGAACTGGTTGAAAGAAGTGAAAGCAAAGATTTTATGTTACAAAAATGCAATTCGCATTATACGAGAAAAAGGAAAACCCTTAATGGTGTACGGAGAAAAGGGCAACACGAAGCTATATCTTATTAGTAATTTGAAGGCACAAAAACTAATAAGAAAAGGTTGCTATGCTGTTCTAGCACACGTCGAGAAAGTACAAACTGAAGAAAAGAGCATCAATGATGTTCCCGTCGCAAAAGAATTTCCCTATGTATTTCCGAAAGAATTACCGGGATTACCCCCACATCGATCCGTTGAATTTCAAATAGATCTTGTACCAGGAGCTGCACCAATAGCTCGTGCTCCTTACAGACTCGCACCCAGCGAGATGAAAGAACTACAAAGCCAATTACAAGAACTTTTAGAGCGTGGTTTCATTCGACCAAGCACATCACCGTGGGGAGCTCCTGTTTTGTTTGTCAAGAAGAAAGATGGTACATTCAGGTTGTGTATCGACTACCGAGAGTTGAACAAACTTACCATCAAGAACCGCTACCCACTACCGAGAATCGACAACTTATTTGATCAACTACAAGGCTCGTCTGTTTATTCAAAGATTGACTTACGTTCCGGGTATCATCAAATGCGGGTGAAAGAAGATGATATTCCAAAGACTGCTTTCAGAACACGTTACGGTCATTACGAGTTTATGGTCATGCCGTTTGGTTTAACTAATGCACCAGCAGTGTTCATGGACCTTATGAACCGAGTGTGTGGACCATACCTTGACAAGTTTGTCATTGTTTTCATTGATGACATACTTATTTACTCAAAGAATGACCAAGAACACGGTGAACATTTGAGAAAGGTGTTAGAAGTATTGAGGAAGGAAGAATTGTACGCTAAGTTTTCAAAGTGTGCATTTTGGTTGGAAGAAGCTCAATTCCTCGGTCACATAGTGAACAAAGAAAGTATTAAGGTGGATCCAGCAAAGATAGAAACTGTTGAAAAGTGGGAAACCCCGAAAACTCCGAAACACATACGCCAGTTTTTAGGACTAGCTGGTTACTACAGAAGGTTCATCCAAGACTTTTCCAGAATAGCAAAACCCTTGACTGCATTAACGCATAAAGGGAAGAAATTTGAATGGAAGGATGAACAAGAGAAAGCGTTTCAGTTATTGAAGAAAAAACTAACTACGGCACCTATATTATCATTGCCTGAAGGGAATGATGATTTTGTGATTTATTGTGACGCATCAAAGCAAGGTCTCGGTTGTGTATTAATGCAACGAACGAAGGTGATTGCTTATGCATCTAGACAATTGAAGATTCACGAGCAAAATTATACGACGCATGATTTGGAATTAGGCGCGGTTGTTTTTACATTAAAGACTTGGAGGCACTACTTATATGGGGTCAAAAGTATTATATATACCGACCACAAAAGTCTTCAACACATATTTAATCAGAAACAACTGAATATGAGGCAGCGTAGGTGGATTGAATTGTTGAATGATTATGACTTTGAGATTCGTTACCACCCGAGGAAGGCAAATGTGGTAGCCGATGCCTTGAGCAGGAAGGACAGAGAACCCATTCGAGTAAAATCTATGAATATAATGATTCATAATAACCTTACTACTCAAATAAAGGAGGCGCAACAAGGAGTTTTAAAAGAGGGAAATTTAAAGGATGAAATACCCAAAGGATCGGAGAAGCATCTTAATATTCGGGAAGACGGAACCCGGTATAGGGCTGAAAGGATTTGGGTACCAAAATTTGGAGATATGAGAGAAATGGTACTTAGAGAAGCTCATAAAACCAGATACTCAATACATCCTGGAACGGGGAAGATGTACAAGGATCTCAAGAAACATTTTTGGTGGCCGGGTATGAAAGCCGATGTTGCTAAATACGTAGGAGAATGTTTGACGTGTTCTAAGGTCAAAGCTGAGCATCAGAAACCATCAGGTCTACTTCAACAACCCGAAATCCCGGAATGGAAATGGGAAAACATTACCATGGATTTCATCACTAAATTGCCAAGGACTGCAAGTGGTTTTGATACTATTTGGGTAATAGTTGATCGTCTCACCAAATCAGCACACTTCCTGCCAATAAGAGAAGATGACAAGATGGAGAAGTTAGCACGACTGTATTTGAAGGAAGTCGTCTCCAGACATGGAATACCAATCTCTATTATCTCTGATAGGGATGGCAGATTTATTTCAAGATTCTGGCAGACATTACAGCAAGCATTAGGAACTCGTCTAGACATGTGTACTGCCTATCATCCACAAACTAATGGGCAGAGCAAAAGGACGATACAAACGCTTGAAGACATGCTACGAGCATGTGTTATTGATTTCGGAAACAGTTAGGATCGACATCTACCGTTAGCAGAATTTTCCTACAACAACAGCTACCATTCAAGCATTGAGATGGCGCCGTTTGAAGCACTTTATGGTAGAAAGTGCAGGTCTCCGATTTGTTGGAGTGATGTGGGGGATAGACAGATTACGGGTCCGGAGATTATACAAGAAACTACAGAGAAGATCATCCAAATTCAACAACGGTTGAAAACCGCCCAAAGTCGACAAAAGAGCTACGCTGACATTAAAAGAAAAGATATAGAATTTGAAATTGGAGAGATGGTCATGCTTAAAGTTGCACCTTGGAAAGGCGTTGTTCGATTTGGTAAACGAGGGAAATTAAATCCAAGGTATATTGGACCATTCAAGATTATTGATCGTGTCGGACCAGTAGCTTACCGACTTGAGTTACCTCAACAACTCGCGGCTGTACATAACACTTTCCATGTCTCAAATTTGAAGAAATGTTTTGCTAAAGAAGATCTCACTATTCCGTTAGATGAAATCCAAATCAATGAAAAACTTCAATTCATCGAAGAACCCGTCGAAATAATGGATCGTGAGGTTAAAAGACTTAAGCAAAACAAGATACAAATTGTTAAGGTTCGATGGAATGCTCGTAGAGGACCCGAGTTCACCTGGGAGCGTGAAGATCAGATGAAGAAGAAATACCCGCATCTATTTCCAGAAGATTCGTCAACACCTTCAACAGCTTAAAATTTCGGGACGAAATTTATTTAACGGGTAGGTACTGTAGTGACCCGAACTTTTCCATGTTTATATATATTAATTGAGATTGATATTTACATGATTAAATGTTTCCAACATGTTAAGCAATCAAACTTGTTAAGACTTGATTAATTGAAATATGTTTCATATAGACAATTGACCACCCAAGTTGACCGGTGATTCACGAACGTTAAAACTTGTAAGAACTATACGATGACATATATATGGTTATATATATAGTTAACATGTTTTTATTATAAGTATGTATCTCATTAGGTATTTTAACAATGAGTTATATACATAAAAATGAGACTATTAATTTAAGAAACTCGAAAACGATATATATAACGATTATCGTTATAACAACGTCTTACTAGGTACATATGAATCATATTAAGATATTGATACACTTGGTTAATTATGTTAAATGATAAGTAAATATGTTATTAAGTGTATTAACAATGAAATACATATGTAAAAATAAGACTACTAACTTAATGATTTCGAAACGAGACATATATGTAACGATTATCGTTGTAACGACATTTAACTGTATATACATCATACTAAGATATATTATATATCATAATATCATGATAATATAACAATTTAACATCTCATTTGTTATAATAAACAATGGGTTAACAACATTCAACAAGATCGTTAACATAAAGGTTTCAAAACAACATTTACATGTAACGACTAACGATGACTTAACGACTCAGTTAAAATGTATATACATGTAGTGTTTTAATATGTATTCATACACTTTTGAAAGACTTCAAGACACTTATCAAACTACTTCTACTTAACAAAAATGCTTACAATTACATCCTCGTTCAGTTTCATCAACAATTCTACTCGTATGCACCCGTATTCGTACTCGTACAATACACAGCTTTTAGATGTATGTACTATTGGTATATACACTTCAATGATCAGCTCTTAGTAGCCCATGTGAGTCACCTAACACATGTGGGAACCATCATTTGGCAACTAGCATGAAATATCTCATAAAATTACAAAAATATGAGTAATCATTCATGACTTATTTACATGAAAACAAAATTACATATCCTTTATATCTAATCCATACACCAACGACCAAAAACACCTACAAACACTTTCATTCTTCAATTTTCTTCATCTAATTGATCTCTCTCAAGTTCTATCTTCAAGTTCTAAGTGTTCTTCATATATTCTACAAGTTCTAGTTACATAAAAGCAAGAATACTTTCAAGTTTGCTAGCTCACTTCCAATCTTGTAAGGTGATCATCCAACCTCAAGAAATCTTTGTTTCTTACAGTAGGTTATCATTCTAATATAAGGTAATAATCATATTCAAACTTTGGTTCAATTTCTATAACTATAACAATCTTATTTCAAGTGATGATCTTACTTGAACTTGTTTTCGTGTCATGATTCTGCTTCAAGAACTTCGAGCCATCCAAGGATCCGTTGAAGCTAGATCCATTTTTCTCTTTTCCAGTAGGTTTATCCAAGGAACTTAAGGTAGTAATGATGTTCATAACATCATTCGATTCATACATATAAAGCTATCTTATTCGAAGTTTTAAACTTGTAATCACTAGAACATAGTTTAGTTAATTCTAAACTTGTTCGCAAACAAAAGTTAATCCTTCTAACTTGACTTTTAAAATCAAATAAACACATGTTCTATATCTATATGATATGCTAACTTAATGATTTAAAACCTGGAAACACGAAAAACACCGTAAAATCGGATTTACGCCGTCGTAGTAACACCGCGGGCTGTTTTGGGTTAGTTAATTAAAAACTATGATAAACTTTGATTTAAAAGTTGTTATTATGAGAAAATGATTTTTATTATGAACATGAAACTATATCCAAAAATTATGGTTAAACTCAAAGTGGAAGTATGTTTTCTAAAATGGTCATCTAGACGTCGTTCTTTCGACTGAAATGACTACCTTTACAAAAACGACTTGTAACTTATTTTTCCGACTATAAACCTATACTTTTTCTGTTTAGATTCATAAAATAGAGTTCAATATGAAACCATAGCAATTTGATTCACTCAAAACGGATTTAAAATGAAGAAGTTATGGGTAAAACAAGATTGGATAATTTTTCTCATTTTAGCTACGTGAAAATTGGTAACAAATCTATTCCAACCATAACTTAATCAACTTGTATTGTATATTATGTAATCTTGAGATACCATAGACACGTATACAATGTTTCGACCTATCATGTCGACACATCTATATATATTTCGGAACAACCATAGACACTCTATATGTGAATGTTGGAGTTAGCTATACAGGGTTGAGGTTGATTCCAAAATATATATAGTTTGAGTTGTGATCAATACTGAGATACGTATACACTGGGTCGTGGATTGATTCAAGATAATATTTATCGATTTATTTCTGTACATCTAACTGTGGACAACTAGTTGTAGGTTACTAACGAGGACAGCTGACTTAATAAACTTAAAACATCAAAATATATTAAAAGTGTTGTAAATATATTTTGAACATACTTTGATATATATGTATATATTGTTATAGGTTCGTGAATCAACCAGTGGCCAAGTCTTACTTCCCGACAAAGTAAAAATCTGTGAAAGTGAGTTATAGTCCAACTTTTAAAATCTAATATTTTTGGGATGAGAATACATGCAGGTTATATAAATGTTTTACGAAATAGACACAAGTAATCGAAACTACATTATATGGTTGAATGATCGAAATCGAATATGCCCCTTTTTATTAAGTCTGGTAATCTAAGAATTAGGGAACAGACACTCTAATTGACGCGAATCCTAAAGATAGATCTATTGGGCCTAACAAACCCCATCCAAAGTACCGGATGCTTTAGTACTTCGAAATTTATATCATATCCGAAGGGTGTCCCGGAATGATGGGGATATTCTTAAATATGCATCTTGTTAATGTCGGTTACCAGGTGTTCACCATATGAATGATTTTTATCTCTATGTATGGGATGTGTATTGGAATATGAAATCTTGTGGTCTATTATTATGATTTGATATATATAGGTTAAACCTATAACTCACCAACATTTTTGTTGACGTTTTAAGCATGTTTATTCTCAGGTGATTATTAAGAGCTTCCGCTGTCGCATACTTAAATAAGGACGAGATTTGGAGTCCATGCTTGTATGATATTGTGTAAAAACTGCATTCAAGAAACTTATTTTGTTGTAACATATTTGTATTGTAAACCATTATGTAATGGTCGTGTATAAACAGGATATTTTAGATTATCATTATTTGATAATCTACGTAAAGCTTTTTAAAACCTTTATCTATGAAATAAAGGTTATGGTTTGTTTTAAAAATGAATGCAGTCTTTGAAAAACGTCTCATATAGAGGTCAAAACCTCGCAACGAAATCAATTAATATGGAACGTTTTTAATCAATAAGAACGGGACATTTCACGAGGGATGGAATGAAATTCAGGAATGGTTCGTACGTGATAGGGTTAAGGTAAACAGAAACGTTAAGGAAGAAGAAGATCGCCAGAGTTGGTGGAGACAGAACGTTGTTAACCCCGATCAGGTAGATAAGCCAGAGCTCGAGCCGAAGTTTGTAAGTTCCTATGAGAAAGGAAAGAGAACCAAGAAGTATTCCAAGGGTAAAATACTAAGCTGGGGTTACTTCAAGGAGATTAATTGCTTTGCTATCAAGAGGGAAGGAGGAGTTGATTATATGGCACGTCCTAGCCACTTCAAAACTCTACCTTACTTCGAGATTATGCAACTTGCTAAGCTGAAGATGTTGAACGCTGAAGATAGTGACCTTTCCAAGTGGTTTCAAAGAAAACTCAGATATGAGTACAAGATAGGGAAATGGGATTTCTTTAAGTCAACAGCCGCCAGATTCTCCATTCATCCAACAAAGAAGAATTCTAAGGGAGGACCTGTACGTGTTGTTAAGTTCCGTCCAGCTAAGTACATGAAGCAATCTCCTTTGATGCCCTTACCCAAGGATATTTGTAAGAACTTCAGATGGTGGTTCTATGATGAATTGTCAGAGGAAGCAGTGATCTTGACTGCGATTAAGAAGGATGATGGAAGCATACAGTTCGACAATGTGAGGATTCTAGATCCTATGTGGCTGAGGAACTTGTCGAGATTTGATGTGGAGACTCTTCACCGCCATCACATTACATTCAGAGACGATCGAAAGGAGGAAGCTATGAGATATCAACGTGTGATCGATGTCCTCTATGCATACCTCAACAGAGAAAGTGATGCTCAAAGCTCAAACCAAGTTCAAGCCAGCTGATGTGTGTCGAATACTGTGATACTAGTTAGTAATTTTGTTTGTTTTTGTTTTTGATGATGATGTATTTTGGAGAGAGAGAGAATCTGGATATGTAATTGATATTAGACTGATGCTACTTTTGGACTTATGTGTATTTCACGAACGTTTACTTTATTGTAATCGATGTTCTAGGTCCTGGGGGGAGTTGTTGATGCATGTTCTGTAAGTCCCTAGACATCTTGCCTACGTTTGTGATTAGTACTTCAGTTTATGGGATACCATGATCTCTTGTAATTATCCTATCTGTGTTTGTATGTGGTTACAGGCATTGCTGGAACACGATACGGATGTTTGACTATGTTAGACTTAGTCAGACGTACGAGTGAAGCATTACTCGTACGGCTGACAGGCTCATACGCACGGTTGATGCTGAGCTAAGTCATAATTATAACCTGAATGAGAAGACACGAGTGAGTGATCACCCGTACGGCTGATGAAGCCAACTCGTACGTGTGATGGATGACTCGTACGGGTGAGTCAACAGCAGGGGTATATAAAGTCTTATGTTCTTCATTTTAGGTTAAGCCTCTCTCACACACAATCACTCAGATCTGGTTCACCTGATCCGATTCTCTCTCAACCCAAATCACTCCTGGTAGTGAATAATAGCTCTAGGCATTAATCTAATCACAATCCTTGTTATGGTTTGACTAATTTAATCCCAAAAAGCTACCCATATTCACTTTGATTGGTTTGATTCACTAATTCCGCCTTTGTGTGAATTAAACCTGTTGATCTCGAAGTTCCTAGTCATGTTTCATCACCTAGTACTACTCCCGCTTGAGCACGCATAAATGCAGAGTTCTGACGGGATCTGCTGTGCTTGTAGCCCCAAAACGCGTTGTGTGTGGTAAGGACAAGAGTTACCTTATAAGGGACTCAAACTTACTTATGCAAATCAATGTGGGATGGGGTATTACAAGCATGATGTCCGTGTATTCGAACAGAACCTTTTATTTCAAAAAGGCCAAAAGGTCCTGCAAACCAAAGTCGCGGACGTCAATTTGTTCGAATGAAAGTTTGGTACACCGCGTATAATCGTAATCTTTCATTTCATTACGAAATTCACTTCCGTAATAGACGTCGAATGAGACAATGATCGGCGAAAAAACTCAACGTTCTTGATAACAGTGAAAGTGCTTTGATTTTGAGTTGAGAAGTGAAGTGTGTGTTTTGATTTTGAGTTAAGTGTGAGTATTTAGAGTGGAAGATGAAGAAACTAGCCGTTTGAGAAGCGTTTTAAAAAAAATTATAACAAATTCGGAGTTAAATATTAAAAAACGAGCCTTGTTTGATTAAAAAATAAAAAATAATAAATTCGTTTAAATAAATAAAAATAATAATTATAATAATAATAATAAAATATTAAAAGTGGGGTCAATGTGATTGTATGACATGTGTCATGGATACTAGTAGAGTGTGATGGGTTAAGTGTCAGAAAGAAATTGCCAAGGTAATGCTAATATAGCACAATGTGACTGTATAAAATGTGTCATGGATATAAGTAGTCTAAGTAAACTATAAAAATGTGACACAGTAAACTAGCACCACAAACAAAATAGGAATTGTAGATTAGAAATTAGCTAAATCATATAATTGAATTTTGTGATAAATTTAGAAGATTTAAGTGTGATTAGTAAACATTAACTTGTACTCTAACGACACAAGTTAACAATTTTATCTTTGTCGTGCGGGCCTAAAGCATTCGTTTTCTCCGAGATCGGGCAAATTAGTTTGTTTTAATTAATCAATTCAAGATGTGGGGCTTATTGATTTCCTGTTGTGTGGGCGTAAATATACTTGGATTGATAAAGCGCGAGATAAGTTGAGCAAGATCGATAGGTGTATGACCCAATATAGTGAATGCTTGCTCGAAAATCAGGCTTACGCCTTAGACTGATCCCAACGCAGCGTTAGTCATCCCATTTGGCAATTTTTTGACGCCCTTGACGCCCCTAATGCGGCGTCAAAATTTGACGCCCGGGGCGTCAGTCTAAAAGTTGACGGTGGTGTCAAATATTTTTCAGCCAATCAGATTTCAACACTTATTTTTATATATTATTAATTAATAAATTATATACTCAACTACCAATAAAATTGTACCACATCACCCATTCACAAATTTAACCCTCAAATTTGACACTCTCCTTTATTTAACTTCATCTCTTGACTTTGCCACATCACCAAAAAGTACATAACTTGCCTTTGACATCACCGTCACGGTTAGAAACAGTCTTAGAATAAAAATAGCGTGAAATTTAGATGACCCATGATGAAATTCAAATTTATTTATATTTTGTTTAAAAAATTAGTTGAGGGCATTATCAATGGTCCTGCTAAGACCACTCCCAACCATGACGTACTTCCTCCTCAAGACACGCCGCCACATCAGCGCCACATCAACTTTCTATCTCCATTTATTTTTCACTTCTTCTCCATCACACACCACTACCAACCATGACATCCTCCCTCCCTATCACATGGCCCCACATTTTTTTTATATTAATATTTATTATTATTATTATTATTATTATTATTATTATTATTATTATTATTATTATTATTATTATTATTATTATTTCAATTCTATTTTTTTGAACAACACATTTTATTATATTAAAAAGTTACGGTTACATTTTTTAAAACAAAAAAGACATAAATTAAAATACAATACAAGAACATATAATTAAACAAATAAAACACTACTCGTCGTCTTCGTCATCGGATTGAAACACGTTTTGATAAATTTTTTGAATCTTATTTTTGGCTCTCATCACCAACGCGTGTTGTTCGGGAGTCATGTCGGGTGCACAAGGTTGTGTAAGAGTGTTTGTATGTTTATTTGTTAAAATATAGTGGGTGTTATATAGTTTTGTTAAAATAAAAAAGAAAAGTAAAATAAAAAAAAATGAATAATGCCGTTGGGGGTGCAACGGCTACATTTTTTTGAATTGGGCCCCATTTTATCCGCCCTCTAAATATTATACCGATGATCGAATGCACGACGGATGGATGAAAGAGAAATGAGGGCGGTCGAGGGCGGCTAGAATGCCATCGGCGCCCTCGAGGGCGTGGCTCAAGAAGGAGTGAGGGCGGAGCCCGTTGGGAATGGTCTAAGGCATAAAAAAATTAGGATCAAGTACACGATTAAAACTCTCTTCCTACACTTCATGAGAAATTGTCTGAGTTTGAAATATCTTAAACATTGTTTTTACTAGGGATGTTAGTAACTTTTGTAAGGTTATACGGACCACATTCTTATTTACTAGACGATAATGGCGACGATATAAATTTTGGGATGTGATTCGACATTTGTTAGAAGACGTTCATGGTAATCTCGGTGGTAGTGCTTCGGGTCATGGTGTGGCTTGTGATGACCAACTAGGTAAGCGTGTTGGTATGTCTTCAGATGAGATTCATTACTCGACGAAAGTTGATTTTTTTTCTAGGTCTTGAAGACTGTGGTGTGATCGCTCCTTCAACGTCAATATTGATGGGAGACGGGTCTTCTAATGTCCTTTCGTATAAAACTGTTAATCGGTCCGGCAAAAATTTTCATCGCGAGACAGTCAACGGTAAATTAAGAGAGTAGCTCCTTAGGTTGTGTTCGTTTCGGTTTTTTGTTTGTTAATACCTCTAGCTAGTTCCTTTTTTCTTTCTATTTTTTTTACCGTGTTCCCAGGCTTCATGTTTTGTTGTTTAGAGATTGCAGTTTGTGTTGTTTAGGTTCGTTTGGTTTGTTTATTTTTTCGGTTATATATAATATTTTAATGTAGCTTTCTAGGTTCGAGCCTCTTCCCGCTCCATCTCTCTTTTGTATCTCCCAACTGTTAACGTTTTCTTTTTTTGAAAACATTTTCGTTTTCTATATGAGCTTTTGTATTTTTAGAAAGAAAAAAAAATTTGATGAGGTGTATTTAATAACATAGTATTACATTACTGTAGGTGATTTTAGGGGATCACAATCTAATCTAGAGGGTAAGGTAAGGGACTAAATGTTAGCAATATAGAAGAAATGTGGGAATTTACTGGAAAGTTAGAAAGAGATGAAGGGTTAGAGAATAAAATTCCCAAAGCCGTTACCTGCTTGCGACATTTCCTCCGGCTACCGTTCCCCAAACCCTAGCTCCTCTCCGCCGTTGTCGACGGCGACCTCCTGCTTGTGTACGGCTGCCGCCACTTTTCCGATTTTCTTGTGGCCGTCGTTCCACCACTCTGGATACCCCTTGTAATTCGAACAATTACTCATTTTTATGCTTTGCTTTTCTCACAGTGGGAGCAATTGAGGCTCGATTTTTGTCGGTTTTCATCGACGATGCTCCGGCTGATGAGCTCGGTGATGGTTAGCGGCTACTTCCGTTTACTACAGATCTTTAGTTAGCATGTATGTGACCACTAATTATCCTACACTGATTTCAATTCGTTGGCTCTGATATTATATTTTATAATAACAATTGAAAATTAATATCGATTGCTTATTGAATTTAATTTGCTTTTTATATCTTGAGCATGTATGTAGCTGTTGAGTTGAAGGCTACTTCTTTGCTGTGATCTACTATGATTCTTTACTGAATTACAATTAGGAGATAGATGTATACAACAATTTCACTGATCCTAATAATCCAGGTTTGCATTTCTTCTCTAATGATTCACATAAGGACCTTAGATCACCATGGCCTCCTCTTTATTGATATACATTCTAGTGATTGACATAAGGACCTAGTGCATTAATCGAGTTGAAAGAAGCCATGAAAGATTGTAATTCATGTGATAAGCAATAATCATACAATTACATTATTTAATAGCAATCTTCATACTACCTACATCATCATCCTTCATTGTTCATATTATTCATATCATACACCATTGGACATATATGGATTGCTCATCTTACATAAATTTAAGCATTTTATTATTTACACTCAGGGAGCTAGAGGAACACTGCAAAGGCCTTAAGAGCCATAGTTCCAACTTACATCAATCTTTCCTCTATGTCTAATCCAAGAAAAAGATAATAATTGAGTATAATCAAAAAGACTGAAACTTGTTGTGTATAATAATTGAGTATAAATGAGTAGTAGTGAAACTTGTTGTGTATAATAATTGAGTATAAATGAGTAGTAGTTTAACAGCCTCTCCCATAAACTCTAATAGGGATGACTTTAGACCGAACCGTGCTTGGGTGTAATGAAGGAAGTAAGAGACAATGTGCTTGCGAAGCCCGTTGACAGTAAATCCAACTCGAGAAGCCAAGATCCAAACCTAAGCGTCTACACCAATTGAGCTCTATCCAATTTCAGAAAGCATACCAAGATCGCGAGTGTAGGAACCAGTTCTAGGTCCAGTTTCAGAAACCAGTTCCATGAACCCAGGAGGAACCAGTCCTAGGAACCCTTTGTGGTTATACATGGAAATCCAACCCCTCCATAACAATGATGAATAAATATGATCTCCTTGTTGTAACCCCGTTTTGGCCAAAAATTCTTGAAAAGGGCTCCCGCTAACCAAAACGAGAACCTACTTGAGGTTAAACACACGGAAATCCAACCTCTACTTGGTACCAAAGCCAAGTTTATCAAGAAATCCAACTTCTACTTCGTTAAGCATTAAATTACAGTTTCATCTCTTATATATGTAAGTGTGTTCAAAATTTGATTTGTAAATTAAAGCAATAATTCTATTGAATCTAGCATTAAAAGTATTTTTCAATCTAGCATTAAAAATACTTGGTACCAAAGCCAAGTATTTTCCAAACCTAAGCGTCTACACCAATTGAGCTCTATCCAATTTCATGTTAGTTATATTTTGGTTAGAAGGAAAAATGGAGTTTTGTCCCACATTGGTAGAAGAGTGAAGTTGAAGGTGAACTCCTTGGCTATAAAAGGAGGCCATGGGATTACTTCCAAATTGCACCAATCAATACACTTTAACAACAACAACAACAACAATACCCAATCCCACGAGTGTAGGGTATGGGGGAGGTGGAGTGTAGACAATCATTCCTCGAACCCTAGATTAGAGGGAAGTCACTACTCCACCCGCGGGTATAGAACCCGCGACTAGATAAGATCGTCCCACCCTCTACTCGAGAGCCAAGAGATTGCTTCCTAAAGGACCTCCGGCCAAGAAAACTCATTAAAACGCTATAGTGCGGGCATACGTACCTGTAAGGGTTATGTGTGCGTAGGAATATGCAACCATACAAAGTAGCTAAAAAGAAAACACATATAACAGTAATGCACAGCAATATAGCATGAATAATATAATGCGCAGTAATATGTAATTTCCAGTACACACGCACGCACGCGCGCGCACGCGCGCACACACATATATGCTCCCACACACGCATAAGCATGTATAAAAACCTATAACTAAACATGCATACATAGAGATACAATCATAGGAATATATACCTAGGTACCGAAACAGACAAACATATACACTTAGATACATACATACATACATAATACAGATACAAACATATACACGGGACCCTATATATATCTTAAATAAAAACACATAGATACCGAGATGCAATACACATCTATACAGGCAAAACAGATACCATGTAGAGGGATATATGTGTGTGTATATATATATATATATATATATATATATATATATATATATATATATATATATATATATATATATATATATATACCACCCTTAAAAAAAAAAAAAAAAAAAAAAAAAAAAAATCTCTAGCGCCTATAAGCAAGTTCAACATGCCTAAAAAAGAGTCTTACTCAATTACACTAATTCTACTCCTCCACAGGCTCCTATCAGAAGTCATGTCCTCCGTCAGTAGAAGCTCTTTCATGTCAAGCTTCAATCTATCCTTCAATCAATACACTTTAAGTATTTGATTATTTCTTTCTTTCTTACCCTTGTTTGAAAGTTGTATTAGTTAAATATTTTGGAGAGTGTAGTTGGCTTAAGAGAGTCGTCTATATCATTGTAACAATTTGTGATATAGTGTATTTCTCTCTTTGGGGGCCGGTGGTTTTCTCTTGTTTTGGAGTTTCCACGTTAAATCTTGTGTTGTGTATTGTTCTTATTTCTTTACTGTTATTGTTGGGCTGGGTGGTGGGAATTAGTGAGACCGTAATTTCACAACAACTGGTATCAGAGCGTCAGGTTTGACGGGGGTCTCTGTTATAGGAGTCGGAGTATGCTCTGTGGTTGCCACGGGAGTGGATCGTCCACATCAGAAACGAGTTCTATTGATCGTATAGGGTATCTGGTTAGACAATATTTTTTCTGATTCGTAGTAATAGTTGGATTTGTTAGTGGCGAGTTGTGGATTTCCGATTTAAAGGGTCCTGGCTACATGCTACATCTTTTGGCTATTCGAAACGTGAGCAAAATCAGAGAAAGTGTTGTTTATAGGATACGGATACGATGTCGAAGTTCAGTCCAATGAGGTTTGATGTAGAGAAATTTGATGGGATGATCAATTTTGGCTTATGGCAGGTTCAAGTCAAGGATGTGTTGATTCAGTCCAGGTTACACAAGGCATTGAAATGTAAACCCACCTTTGTTCCCGGCAGTGATTCTAGCAGTAAGTTCGATGAAGAAGAATGGGATGATATGGATTTGAGGGAAGCAAGTGCGATTCGTTTGTCTTGCAAAGAACATGCTTGAAATGTGCACGGGTTATCAACGGCAAAGGAGCTTTGGGTTAAACTAGAGCAGTTGTACCAGGGCAAGGGCATCTCAAATCGGTTGTGTCTTAAAGAACAATTTCATACTCTGCGTATGGATGGGGGTTCAAAGATTTCAGATCATCTAAGTATTCTTAACGGTATTGTTTCAGAACTGGAGGCTATTGGAGTTAAAACGGATGATGAAGATAAAGCTTTGAGGTTGATATTATCTTTATCATCGTCTTATGAACACATGAAACCTATTTTGATGTATGGGAAGAAAACTCTGATGTTTGAAGACGTTACTAGCAACTCCTATCCGAGGAGAAAAGACTGGAAGGTAACGGGGTCTCGTCATCAGGAGATACGATAGTGTTGTGTTCGGATAGGCGAAAGAGAAACTCTAGGAAGAATTTGATATGCTGGAGGTGCGGGAAGACTGGACATGTAAGGGTTAATTGTCCAGGTGGAGCTAATCCGGCAAATGGCTCCAAAGACGCTAACATTGTCTTCGTTGTTACGGATAGTGACGAATTCCTCTGAAGTCACACCATCCTCATGGTGTGTCCGCGCCACCATGGAAAGGGATGTTCGTTAGCGGTTCCACAATTGCACATGGGCATTGGTTTGGCATTGATGCAGGTTGTGTGGTGGAAACTGATGTTGTAGCTGATGAAACTTCCAGGGAAAGCCAAACAGGAAGTTGCACCATAAAGTTTCAGCTGGTTGTTCAACAACATGTGCCGAGGTAAAATGCTTGGAATGTGATATTCTAAGTGCTATACTCTTAATGGTGGAGTATGATAATTCTTGTTAAGAGTTATGATTGTCCGTGATGACAATGATTGTCGGTTTAGACAATGTTCGGTAAAGATGCAAGTTTTGTCTCTTGGGAGATAATGTGAACGGCATGAAGATGAGGATCTTGAAGTTGTCGTCGAGGAAGTGTCTACATCGGTTATCTTTGCAATGTGGAAGCATGATTATTTTCTTCTATTCAAAAGGTGGAGATTTGTTAGTTATATTTTGGTTAGAAGGAAAAATGGAGTTTTGTCCCACATTGGTAGAAGAGTGAAGTTGGAGGTGAACTCCTTGGCTATAAAAGGAGGCCATGGGATTACTTCCAAATTGCACCAATCAATACACTTTAAGTATTTGATTATTTCTTTCTTTCTTACCCTTGTTTGAAAGTTGTATTAGTTAAATATTTTGGAGAGTGTAGTTGACTTAAGAGAGTCGTCTATATCATTGTAACAATTTGTGATATAGTGTATTTCTCTCTTTGGGGGCCGGTGGTTTTTCTCCTGTTTTGGAGTTTCCACGTTAAATCTTGTGTTGTGTATTGTTCTTATTTCTTTACTGTTATTGTTGGGCTGGGTGGTGGGAATTAGTGAGACCGTAATTTCACAACATTTCAGAAAGCATACCAAGATCGCGAGTCTAGGAACCAGTTCTAGGTCCAGTTTCAGAAACCAGTTCCATGAACCCAGGAAGAACCAGTCCTAGGAACCCGTTGTGGTTATACATGGAAATCCAACCCCTCCATAACAATGATGAATAAATATGATCTCCTTGTTGTAACCCCGTTTTGGCCGAAAATCCTTGAAAAGGGCTCCCGCTAACCAAAACGAGAACATAGTTGAGGTTAAACACACGGAAATCCAACCTCTACTTGGTACCAAAGACAATTTTATCAAGAAATCCAACTTCTACTTCGTTAAGCATTAAATTACAGTTTCATCTCTTATATATGTAAGTGTGTTCAAAATTTGATTTGTAAATCAAAGCAATAATTCTATTGAATCTAGCATTAAAAGTATTTTTCACTTCTTTTTATATAAAATAAAATAAAAATAATATTGCCACTCTATTAATATAACTTCATACTCGTGCATATAAGCACTCTTGCAACAACATACTAAAGAATAAAATAATCTAATAGGTTGATGCGTAAATTCTTAATTTATTTGTATAGGTGTACCCAACCAAACATTCTTAAATTTATTTGTATAGGTGTACCCAAACAAAACTCTGTTATCACACTTTATACTCGTAATTTTATTATTATAACACTTATCACACTTTAACTTTATAGTTTAAAATTCAATATCATCTTTAACTTTATAGATAGATATTGATATATTGATTCTTGTAATCTCTTTACTTGCAGCCCACTCAGGTTTCTCTCTCAGACTTTTGGATGAACAAAGACTTTTAATAAACTAAACATGTACAATAAATAATATATTAAATATTAGTATAAAATAATATATTAAATATTAGTATAAAACAAGTTGCATGTGAACATGAAAGGCCATGAAGTTGAATTCGAGTCCTACATGTTGGTGTTCAAGTTTAATTGTTTTCTTTATACTTCAGTAGTAGTAAAATTTGTTGAAGTAAAATATCTTAATATTGAGACTTAACGATTACAACTATTTGTAATTAACATAGTTAGCACAACGGATAGTCAGTATAAGGGAGAGTCAGCAGAAGGTTGCACAAAGACTAAACACAAAAAACACTTAGATAGTTTATGTTTATTTCTACAATATATAAGTTATTCCTTGAACTGTCCAAAACCATGGACGTATGTGAGGAGCCTCTTCAACCAAGAAGTTGGGGGTTCATGTGTAGTGGTAGGAATGTATAAATTCGTGTAGGGTGTGTGAGTTTGCGTTAGTAAACATAGAGAATAAAGACTGAATTGTGATTACAGATTCCTTTGATAATGTCAATACTGAAGGATAAATTGTCCTTTAACAAGAGGATATCAAGATATGTTTTGTTTTACTGCAACTTTTAAGGAAGTATATTCAAGGAAGATATGTTGGTTATAGGAATATCCCAAATTAGCTACCTGTCTGCAACAAATAGTGCCTACGGACTAGATAAAATACATCCTATCATTGTTTAACAGTTAATGCATGTTATGCCATTACATTATAGACACCTCGACATTCGGCTGAAGTGTGCTTGCATAGCTGAGTGCATTCACTGTAATAGCATTAAGTTCATTCTTAGCTATTTAAATATTAGTTTATAACCGATTAGCCACACCCACTTAAATGAACCATGTAATTCTTTGATTAAATCATTAAAGAATTATATTCAAGATTAGACACTTCCTCTTTATATTATATTTTTAAATTGAAAAGATTGTATTCACCCCCTCTACTCCGTTGTTAGTTCGGGACCAACAACTTGTATTAGAGAGAGATAATTTATTATTTAAGATTTTTATTATTTAAGATTTGTTAAGATAGCAGCTCATAGTTTAAACAATTTGTATCTTAACATAATGATGTTACACTTTGAACTTGCCGATTCTTTAATCCCTCACATCTGGTGATTTGGTTGAAACCGGGAGAGAGGTTTCTACAGCTCTTGCCCAATGGGCTGATAGAGATAAGAGAAGAGTAGGTTTTTGTTACCATAAGTAAATTTTTTTTAGGAAAACAAATATGAGATCATCTTGATATAACATATGAATGGGGGGATGAAGTAAGGCGAAACAATACCATTTCCTTATGGTACAAACTTATACAAATTCACATCCCTACTTAGTTTGCAAGCTGTGAATGTTGAATATGATAACTTCTCTTTTATCAATAAATATATTGATTGATTCACTCTCCAAATTTAGTATTTTGCAGGCTTATATGGATCTATCGTGAACCATTAGAAATCCAAAGCTATGCTTGAGCATAAGTTTTAAGAGAACTGGAATCTGCCAACCAATGCTTCAACCTCTTTTAGGAATGTCATTAATGCTTTTTAGGCAAATCCCGCATTGATTGTGGATTTGTAGACATGAGTGATCTTGGGATTATGTTTCGGCCTAACGAGAACGTCTAGAATTTAAGTGGAGGATTTTGTAACAACCCCTCCCACATTGATTAGAGAAAGAAATTGTCAACCCCTTAGAAGCTTAAAGTTAATGGCTAACTAAAATCTCTTCCCATAATTTTTAGTTTTTAGTCAATTGCTTTTAACTTTACATAAACAGGCATGATTCATGATGGTATATGGCAATATAATAGAATTACTTTCTATAAAACAAGATAATTTGGACAAACCTTTATGGATTAAAAAATTAAAGTTTGACACCTCATAAGCATACATACCGGATTATTTCGACATGTTAATCTTATAAATTTACTAAATAAAATGATTGCCCAACGGATCTACTAAACCTGTTTATTGTGTAGCTCACCCTAAAACTTTCCCTGTTACACTCCAAACAATTCTTGATTCACTGTATCATACGAAAGCAAGATTATTCAAGGAGATTGCATCAATGAAAAAGCTTTGTTCACTACATCATCAATATGTCGTCTTTTTTAGTTTCATTTTGGTTTGTTTTTTCCCGTCAGTTTCTTCCGTGGATGCTAGAAGTGACACGGATCATTTGGCCTTGTTATTGGTTAAAGCACATATTAAATCAGACCCATGTCAAATCATGCCTACATGGAACGATTCGACCCATTTCTGCAACTGGACAGGTGTTGTGTGTAGTTCAAGGCACACTCGAGTTGTCAAACTCAATTTATCGTCAGGTGGATTTTCGGGTACAATATCACCCGCAGTTGGTAACCTGTCGTTTCTTAGAACGCTTGTGCTACACAACAATAGTTTTACAGGCAAGGTCCCACAAGAAGTTGGAAAGTTATCGAGATTAAGATGGCTACGAATTTCGATTAATCTTTTATCAGGTGAAATTCCTTCGAATATATCTCGGTGTCTAAATCTTAAAGTACTTGATCTTAGTCAGAACAATTTCGTAGGTACTTTTCCTAATCAATTTGAATCGTTGCGTAAGCTGCAGTTTATTTATCTCTACTCTAATAATCTAACAGGAGAAATACCCAAGTTTATTGGAAACTTTACGTCCCTTGAGGTTATATCTGGTTTTGATAATAATTTTCATGGAAGTATTCCAGATACTCTCGGCCAATTGTCTAATTTGTTGTATTTCGGGTTCGGAAGTAATAATCTTTCGGGCGTTTTACCTCCTTCGTTTTTCAATATTTCATCCTTGACGACAATAGATTTCCTAGACAATCAAATCGGTGGGAATTTGCCACAAGACATTGCACAAAGATTTCCTAGACTCGTACGCTTTAACCTTCCAGGAAATAAGTTCACTGGACATATTCCATTTTCGTTATCTAATGCCTCGAATCTTGAATGGCTAGCACTTCAAGAAAATGAGTTTACTGGAAGCGTACCGAGTTTTGATCGGCTAACAAGATTGACGTGGTTTACAGTTAATGTTAATTATCTTGGGAATGGGAAACTTGGTGATTTGAACTTTGTATCCTCTTTAGCTAACTGCACTAACTTAAGTATATTAGGTTTCGGTGCTAATAATCTCGGAGGAGTTTTGCCAAAGTCGGTGTTTAACTTCACTCAACTTACGGAACTCACAATAGGAGGAAATTTGATTTCTGGAAGTATCCCTTATGAGATCGGACAACTAGTTAAGATAACTAGATTGTTTATGTTCTCAAACCGATTCACTGGTACAATTCCGGATTCAATTGGGAATATGGTAAACGTCGGTGCAATGTCTCTTTTTGAAAACTTATTATCAGGCTCTATACCCTCGTCATTGGGAAATCTTACCCAACTAAGCAGGCTCTGGTTATTTACTAATAATCTCGTGGGACCGGTACCATCAAGTTTATCGAACTGTAAAGGCTTGCAGAAGTTGGATCTTCATAGAAATACCCTCAGTGGGTTCATACCTATGGAAATTATTGGACTTTCTTCCTTAATAGGATTAGACCTTTCTGATAACCATTTTGTGGGTCCTCTTCCTTCCAATGTAGGAAAGTTGCGAAGTTTGGTTTGGCTTAACATTTCGAATAACAGGTTGTCAGGGGCGGTTCCATCTAGCCTTGGAGCTTGCACGAGTTTGGTTGTACTATCCATTTCGGGGAACGTCTTTGAAGGTGAAATTCCGTCCACATTTAGCTCGTTGAGAGGGCTAGAAGTTCTCGATCTTTCAAGAAACAATTTAACCGGGACTATCCCCGAGTACCTAGGAGATTTCATGTTCTTAAAAAGTTTGAACTTGTCTAACAATGGTTTTGTGGGAAAGTTACCGGATAAAGGAGCCTTCAGAAATGTAAGCAAAGTTTTTATTAACGGAAATGCTAAACTTTGCGGTGGAATTCCAGAATTTCAGTTGCCCGAGTGTCCAATTGATCAAGAATCATCCAAGAAAAACAATCTTTCTCATGTCTTGAAGATCATGATTTCAGTACTTGGCATGTTTTTGATATTATCCGTGGCTGTAGTCTTTTATTTTATGTACAAAAGAAGAAATAGCAAGAAGGTTTCCTTGGGGACTAATTCGGACAACGAAAACTTCCAACAGCTTTCTTATAGAGCCTTACACGAAGCAACAGACGGGTTTTCTTCGGCCAACTTGATTGGTAATGGAAAGTTCAGTTACGTCTATAAGGCGATTTTAAACCAAAATAATGGACCGGAAGTTGTTGCTGTGAAGGTACTACAACTTGCAATTCATGGTGCTGATGTGAGTTTTATCACAGAATGTGAAGCTTTAAGAAGTATAAGACATCGAAATCTTGTGAAAATTATAACTTGTTGTTCAGCTATTGATTATCAAGGGAATGATTTCAAGGCTCTTGTTTATTCTTATATGATTAATGGAAGTTTGGAGGACTGGTTGCATCTGAACCCAATAGTGGGGCAGGAGAACCATAACGAGTCATCCAAACACCTAAATTTTCTACAAAGATTGAATATCGCAATAGATGTGGCTACTGCTTTAGATTATATTCATCACCAGAGTGGATCACCAATGGTTCATTGTGATATCAAACCAAGTAACATTTTGCTCGATTCAGATTTTGTTGCTCATCTTGGTGATTTCGGGTTGGCAAGATTCATTCAACAGACTACATACGATTCTTCTATAAGCCACAACAGTTCTATTGGAGTAAAAGGAACTGTTGGGTATGCTGCTCCAGGTATTTGTTTTTTATACTCAGATGTACATAGCCTAACTGGGTCATCCCCTACCTGACCGTTTTCAACCCTTTCACCTGGTCACCCCAATGTATGCTGCTCGTAAGGTTAAACCTTAGACTTCTTGTGAGAAAGTAATGACCCCAACCTCCAGAATACCTTGGGATGGTTAAATTCAAAAAATAATCTGATTCAATAGTTCTACACAACAAAAGCAACAAAAAAACTAAAAATGAAGTAAATTTGTTCACTTGGGAACTAATCTTTTGATCTTGTGTAAAATGTGCAGAATATGGAATAGGAAGTAAAATGTCACCCTATGTTGACATTTACAGCTTTGGAATTCTCCTACTGGAGCTGTTTACAGGCAAACGTCCTACTAACGACATGTTTAGTAACAGTTTGAATCTTCATGACTATGTGAAAATGGCTATACCACATCAAGTTATGGAGATAACTGATTCTGTCCTACTCAATACAAAACAGAATTATACTTTGAGTACAGGTACTAGTGAAACTAAAATATACAGGCCGATAGAAGAGGGTTTGATTTCAGTGTATCGAATTGGGACTGCATGCTCACTTGAATCGCCTAGTAGCCGGTTAGACATCAGAAAAGTCATTGACCAGCTCCATTTTGCCAAGGAAACTTTTCATCAATGTTTGGATAAAATCTATCCATGTCATCAAAGGTATCACTATTACTATATACTTTATATATGTAACATATACCATGAAGTCTTATATATTATATTTCAGCTCGCTGTCTCACTTTATATTACGTGAATTAGTTGTTAATCCTCTATTGGTCAACATAATTAAGTATTGTTAGTGACTGTTTCAACCAGTAGTTATACTTTTTTATGACGACAATTTTAAGCATTTGGGTCGCAAATAGAAAATATGTTCTGTTCTGCTCTGTCTATCATTTTTTATGTCCGAATAAAATGAATATAGGAATCACAAATTAATGATAATGAAAAAATAATGATCCACATCCTATGTCCTTTGTTAATTTTCAGGTTACGAATTGGAGCTCGAGTTTCATCAACAATGCGACCGCAAGTTGTATAAGTACATATTCTTCTACAGAATTGTCTGTATGCTCACAAATGTGTCTTTGTTCTCTAGAAACTACTATTAATAAGTGTAAACAGTAGTAGTAAACAACCAATTGATGTTGATATGTTTATATATTACAGTTCTAGTGGCTGTTAATGTTGGGGTGTGAAGCTACAACGAAATCACAAGTTTGAATTGAATGTTGCTTTATCGCAAATTTTAATTTTTGAATAATAATTATTTATTGAAGTTGAGACGAGACATCGTCGGCAAAAATTCGACAAAATAGTAGGTAGTTGGTTTGGTCCGGTCAAAGTGGCGACGAGAGAAATTGTCGAGGAAAATATCTATAAAATTGTGAAAGCAGGTTCCAAAATTGCTTGTTTCCAACCAAAATGGAACAAAATATAAAGTTATAGTCATAAGCATGTAAGCTTCGCTAAGAGAGCAGTCAATTTTTATCATTAAAATAATGAATATGAGTATGAGTATTTATCAACCATCAAGCATAATGGTAGTCAAAGTCATCACATCTCATGCCTAAGTATCTTCATTTAGTTCAGGAAGAGCTATCTTTATTCCTATTCAGGATCTTTTATGTAATTAGCATTAAGCATATACATAGTTTGAGATCCTTTTCTCTTCTCATATGTGACCTTTTATGTAATGATCAACTTCCTCATCATAGACATACTACGATGGTTGATATTGCTCTAATGACACATATTATTCATCGCAATATTGGTTCCCGTTTGTACGTTTTCGAGTAAGTTTGGAGATTTATTCGGCGTTATTTGAGATTTATTGCTTGATATGTACTTGGCACATCTTTTCTAGGGCGATTACTACCTCACTTACTTCTGACTTTTATGTTAAGCATAAGCTTTGGATAGATCTGGAAGATCAAGCTTCTTTCATGCTTATTTTTTTGGTTGAAGTTAGAAGTCTCTCCTTAACTATCACTCATCAATCTGCTATAAAGCCCATAATACTATTGATGATTATCCTCGTCAACATTGCTTCAACGGGTCATTACTTCTTAAAATTAGTAGTTTTCGATGACTGACCATGGCCCATTAAACTATTTTCTCGGCATCTATGTCACTTATACCCCCTCTAGATATTTCTCTCGCAAAACAAGTACTCCACCAAGATTCTTGGACGTGTGCATATAGTTAACTGTAACCCTTGCAGGAAATCTATTGATACTAGAGCCAAACCCTAACTGTCGACTGCTGCTTATCGGGCCTTATAGGTGCTCGTTAGTATCTTACATTCACGCGCTCGGGTCTTTCTTATGATGTGAAGCAAATATGTCTAGATATGCATCATCTTTGTGCGCCTCACCTGACAAATCTTAATATGATCCTCTAGTATGTTCAAAGTACTCTTGATCTTGGACTTCAATTATTTGCCTCAACCACTACATCTCATGTTGCATAATTTGATTCTAATTGGGCATGATGCCCCACCACACGCCGCTCTATGTTTGGCTACTGCGTATTTCTTGGAAATAAGTTGGTGTCCTAGTATGTCTTCCGTTTATCTTCTTGTTTGGTATTCTTCCTTCATTTCCTTTGATCTTTGATATAGATGAAAACCTTGTTTACTGATACAAACAGCATCTAAATACAAATAGCGTCAAAATACATCGTTCGGTATTTCTAGGTAACATTGTAGTGAGAACACCTTTTAGGTTTAAAATGATAAGAATAGTCATATACCAGCTAATGAATCAGTTTTCATGTTAAAGGGTACATAAGTGTAACACCCCCAAGTTCGGGTATGTTTAATTGATTTTTTCCCCCAGATTATACGCACCTCTATCATTTCGATCGAGTCTCACTTATACGGACTCAGATTAAGATGATTCAAAAGTTCAGACGTCCGTAACTCGAACCCCTAAGATAAGAAACATAATTTTTGGACCAACGCTCGTGGTCACGAGACACATTTCACAGACGCTTGTAAACTACGTAAACTGTCATGTCCAAAAATTATGGCTCTTACAGCAAATTTCAATAGCCATCATGGCGTCATCTAGCCTTTTGGCCCTTTCATCATCTAGCCTTCATGGCCTTTTCCTCATCTAGCCTTCATGGCCTTGTTATCATCTAGCCTTCATGGCCTTCTTATCATCTAGCCTTCATGGCTTATTCTTCGCCCTTGAGGTAACTTATCATACCAAAGAAAATCCATGACTTGATATTTTCACATCGTATCATGTAATCGTGAACCTAATGGTCAATTTAGGGGATCACAATATGTAGAGTATAGATTTCGATCAACTCATGTTTGTTATGTTGATTTTTATGTTGATTCGAATAGAACAGGGATATATATATATATATATATATATATATATATATATATATATATATATATATATATATATATATATATATATATATATATATATATATATATTGGTAGGATCAAGAGTGAAATAAGTGTGTGTATTGCTACTTGAACAACGCACACCAAGGGCGACGAATATTGCTACTGATTTGTATATATATATATATATATATATATATATATATATATATATATATATATATATATATGTGTGTGTGTGTGTGTGTGTGTGTACACACACACATATATACAGGGCCGGCCCTGTGGGTGTGCGGACCGTGCGACCACACAGGGCATCAACCATCAAGGGGCATCAAGTTTTTCATGGTAAGATTCGAGTATCTGTTAATTTGATGTTTATTTTTTATTTAAAAATTGATTTCTTTGAGTAATTTACAGTTTGGTGAAGTTTTTTAGTATATAAGCATGTTTTAGAAAGTTAGATCTAGTGCCACGGAAGAAAAAATTGAATCGCAGGTCATGGAAGAAAAGAGAATTTTTTTTCAAAATAGTAACCTTTTTTACATACTTTACAGAACTAGAAATTAGAAACCAAAGTTTACAAATCTAATATAACCGGTGTTTCAAACAACGGGTTTACATGTGTCACTTCCAAGCCGGTGTTTCAAACACAGGTTTCGACCTTTTTCTGCCACATCTTCACATGACCGAGCACTAGTAGCCACCCGTGCCCTAAACCGGTGTTTGAAACACCGGTTTGCAGGGAATCTTCACCTTTTCTGAAACCGGTCTTTGAAAGGCCGGTTTCGCTTTTTCTGTATATTTTCCCTTATCACTCAAACGTATCACTGTATGCTTACTATATCCTTACTGTATCACATTGAAGTATCAAGCAAAAGTAGGATTTTTTTTTTCTCTATTTATACTATCATAATCTTCAATCAAATAACATCACAAAAACAACACAACTGCAATTCAAAAACAACAAAATGTCTAATTCCGAAAATGATGGATGGGAATACCTTCTTGATATCGATGATTCTGACATAACCTATATTGGTTCGCAACGAACTCAACCTGTACCCCTTACTAGTCGCGCTCAAACCACTTTGGTGTCGACCCCGTTGCCGACTGGTTCGGCGACCCGGTCGCCACCTTCACCCCAACCTACTCGTAAAAAACAAAAGCAACCAGAACCTTTTACACCACCACGACCTATGTTGCGCGGTTCTGGGTCTAACAAAACGAACCAACTATCGTACCGTATTCCCGGACCCGCTGGTGTTTTCCAAGATGCTTACGAACTTCGCAATAATGAGAATAACGTTGTGGATGAGAAGTCCACACAAGATTTTATAAGGGAAGTGATAAACAAAGCTGAATTTGATGATTCCTTTACAAAAGCTCCGTGGATTAACGCCATGGAGTTTGCATATCCATACGGAGGTAAACACTAATATTGAGTTTTGTTATATAAAAAACCTAGAAAAATATGTGACATTTTATTTAATTTTTGTGACTGCAGGGAGGTCTAATATAGCAGACATTCTGTCACAACGTAAGTGTTACTGGGTCGATCAGGTTGTTGGTGTTATCAAGACTTGTGCTCCAAATGTTGTAGGCGATCTATCTATAACGCTAAAAGTGAGTTTAAACGATCCATTTATATTTTTTCAAAAATTGTATGGGTTTCACTAGAATGTACTAATGTAAGCGTTTATCATTTATTAATAGGACACTACTGGTACAATCAAGGCATCAATTAGTAGCAAGATCATTGATGGTGTGCAAGGAAAGTATGAAGGTGTTAAAGGCATACGCAAGGGAGCTGTTTTGGTGATACAAAATTGTAGCATTTTTTGTCCATCCAGTTATGTCCACTACCTTAACATTACGCGAAGGAGTTTAGTGAAAGTGTTCTTGAGAGACGGCGGATCTGCGTAGAAATTTGTTATCTTTATGTTTATGTTGTTGTTAAAAATAAAGCTTTTAGCTGTGTTTTGTGGTTTGAAATTTGTCGTTTAAAATAAAATTAAGTTGTTGTATTAGTTGTTAATAATATAATTAATTGTGTACTTTAATAATATAATTAATACGATTTTAGAACTTTATATAAGACATATGAATTTAAAATACATTTTCAAACATAAAAATTACATAGTTTCTGGAAATTAAAATTAAAATACAAACAATCAGTGCCCATGACGTCCTCGTCCCCATCCTACGTAAGTTAAATAAATAATACGTATACATTTATGTAATATATAACTGATTATTATCTAACTTTTTATCTAATACATAACATTTTATCTAACTTTTTATTTAACAATATAAAATCCAAATGATTATTATCTAACAATTATATTCAACATTTTATCAATAACATTTTATCTAACAATTATATATCCAAAGTTAGATTATTATATAACAAATATATTCAACATTTTATCAATAACATTTTATCTAACAATTAGGTATCCAAATGATTATTATCTAACAATTATATTCAACATTTTATCAATAACATTTTATCTAACAATATTATATCCAAATGATTATTATCTAACAATTATATTCAACATTTTATCAATAACAATATTATAATGCTTAACGATTTATAATCACAATTTATCTAACAATAATATATTCAAATGATTTATCTAACAATTATGTTCATATGATTTTTCTAACAATTATATCCATAATTTATCTAGCAATATTATATCTAACAATTTATCTAACATTATAATTATAATCATAATTATATCTAACAAAATATATGAAACATATTATATCTATAATTAACTCTAACAATATAAACATAATTAAAAACATCAAAAAATACCTATCGGGAAATGGAAAGTATGCGTCTCCGGGCGCCATCTTTCATTTAACAATTCTCCATACCTTGTATCTATTATGAACTGAACCACTTACAGACCACGAACAATGTCTTCTTTCTTGTGGACCCTTGTAATTTGAGCTAGTTGTATAGCAATTTGCTTTGAAATAACCCGGTCTACTATCTTGAACAATGAGCTCCCTATTATTTCGTATATTCCATCTACGAACAGCATACAAAAGTTCAGCTTTGTTCTTGAACATCATTCCTTTTGTAATAACACCGGGTTGATCACAATTCCAAACAACCCATGATTCCTCGTCGTCATCATCGAATGCAATAGGATTACTAGCCTCACCTTCATTAACACAATGAAAACGTGAAACAGGTGCATTTTGTTGAACTTGCACTTCATCCTCTCTACCGGAGTCATCTGAAACATTTTCTTCAACACTATAGTGATCAACTGTATTGTCAGTGTCGGTTGACATACCATCACCAGCGTCTTCATGTTCTTCTTGAACTTCATCATCAATTACTGATGGACCAGCTTCCATTTCTGCAATCAGATTCATAAAACCTGAATCTTGTGCGTTTGAAAAGACTTGCTCATACTGAATTTCAATTTGAGCCTGATATTCCGGATCATTCTGAGAGAAAAAATAAATACTTTCCAAAGTATGATCGTCAGTGAGTTCATTTCTACAAACATTTCCATTGAAAACAAACCACAAGAACATTCTCAACGAATGTGTTCTTTGATCGGCCCCTACATAGTTGTATGCCATTTGGTTTAACTGCACACAGTTAATCTTCTTAGACAACACAAAAGTCCTTCTAACTATTGCTTGATCACCGCTTAGCCAACTATTTTCGAAAGTAAGTTGGCCACCCCAAACAAAATGAATCATAAACGGACGAATTGTAGTCATTTTTTGGTGTGAGATAAGCGTTTTTAGTAGTTTTCAAGCTGTCATTTTATGATGAAAAAAGCTCATTTTGATGTGTTTGGTTTTGTATTCACTAGTTTGTGATGTTGTTAATAAATTGCAGATGATGGTAATTTAAATAAACATACAAAGCTCTGAATACTGATCACGAAAAGATAGGGTTTCATGGTGATACAGTAAAAGGGAAACACGGAAAGATAGTGTTTGCTGGAGTTACAGTAAAAGTGATAAGGGAAAAAAAAAATCCTACTTTTGCTTGATACTTCAATGTGATACAGTAAGGATATAGTAAGCATACAGTGATACATCAAAGTGATAAGGGAAAATATACAGAAAAGGCGAAACCGGCCTTTCAAAGACCGGTTTCAGAAAAGGTGAAGATTCCCTGCAAACCGGTGTTTCAAACACCGGTTTAGGGCACGGGTGGCTACTAGTGCTCGATCATGTGAAGATGTGGCAGAAAAAGGTATAAACCGGTGTTTGAAACACCGGCTTGGAAGTGACACATGAAAACCCGGTGTTTAAAACACCGGTTATACTAGATATGTAAACTCCGGTTTCTAATTTCTAGTTCCGTAAAGTATGTAAAAAAGGTTACTATTTTGAAAAAAAATTCAAGAAAAGAAGGCTTTTACAGATGTAGATGGAAAGTTTATGAAGAAGACGGTACATGGATGGCCTACATAATTTCTATGATATTTTCGTTTGGTACCACTATTATTATATAAACATCTAATTTAAACCTTCAACTTCTATAGATATGTACTTTAACCCCCTCCCTTTTATAAAAAACTACTCTAAATAATTACCTATAACACGTTAACTCCCCCTGTTTATGAAACAGACTTTTAAAAATAATATTTGAGACGTCACCTACTGGTTTTATGAAAATTCACACTTTCAAATATATATTGTAAATGAAATATGGTATTGTGTGACAGTGTGAGTCTGACATAACCTATAACAGATGTGAAGTTTAAAGTAATACGAAGAAATACACTAGTTGTTGCTAGATAGATATATACACTCTCAATATTAACTACAAAACCTTCTTAATTTGGTACGAATTTTACGTTTCTACTATTTACAACGGAAAAATCTTTGGCTTTAAAAATAAGCATGAGCACAACCATTTAAGAGACATTTTGCCAAGCACAAATATTTTGCATTAAAAATATGCACGAGCACAACATTTTAAGCGATATGACGATTTTGAAATTCGAATGTCCGTTTATTTATTTGATAAAAATCAATGTTTAGATGAAGCACCTAAGTTTGAGCTTGAGACTTTGAACTTGAGACTGATAAAATATACTCCGTAGTGAATAATTTTTTTCTACGAAATTTGATATGGGCATCTTTTAATCATCTCGCACAGGGCAACATATTACTCAGGATCGGCCCTATATATATATATATATATATATATATATATATATATATATATATATATATATATATATATATATATATATATATATATATATATATATATATATATATATTGTACTATGTGTTTGTGTGTGAACTGTGATTAATGATGAAGATGATGAATATAACAGATACAAATCAGTAGCAATATTCGTCGCCCTTCGTGTGCGTTGTTCAAGTAAGTCTTTATTGAGTGGAGAAGAGTGAAATAAGGAATTAGATTGATAATTTTCTTTAGCTCCCCTTGAATGATGAATCATCTTGCTCCCCCTTTGATGATGAATCATTTCGCTCCCCCTCAATCAGACATAGGGAGTTGGAAGTGTTGTTGTGAAGACTTGTTGTCGAAGATTTGGTGCTGAAGTTTGAGTAGTGGGTTTTTCGGTTAGCATTGTCAATGTTTTTGGTGTACAATTTGTAGGTTTGGTCGATGTGATTGATTGATCTTGCATTCCATCGAGGTTGGATATCGGTGTGAAAGAGTTTTGGTTTAGCCAGATTCATGGAATGTGGCATAAAGGAAAGTAACTCTTTGAATGAGTACTTGAGTGGTTTTGAATGTGTTTTATCAATCGGTGTTTTGTTCGATTTGACGGATGAACTCTCTGATCTTGATGGCTTCGGTTTATGGAGAAACTATCCGTATTGATCACGAAATCCGGTAATTTCTCCATTTCCCCATAAGTGGGTTCCAAAAATGGTTGATTAAGTTTGTTTTGGTAACATGAATAAATTCGCTCTCCGTGAGAAACCAATTTGTGAGATTGAGTAACATTGAGAATCTTTCTTGAAGGAGCCTTTTTTCTCATATTGATTCTGAAATCTTTGGCTCATTGTACTATGAGATTTCAACTTGTATACTCATCGACACCATTGTTGGTTTAGGAGTTGGTGTCAGTTTTGTTAGATAATAGAACCCGTGAATATTACTTTATTACTAATGAGTTATTTATAGATTACATCAAACCCTAATAATCTAAATAACCCTAATGGACCGAGCCCACAATGCAATCGGGCTGGGTCTATATTAATATTCCAACACTCCCCCGCAGTCCGAACGACGAAATTGCGAAAGTTCGGAATGGAAGAAAACACGAAAAATGTAAAACTAACAAATAAACAAAAGTGACAATTTTTTTTCTTTGTTTGTTGCACTGAATATAATGATATTCGCTGATTTGGTTGCATTGCTTGACTGCATTTCCTTTTCCGTAGCGCTTTTTTTTTCTGTTATGTCGTGGCTTGCTTTGCTTAGCCTAAGGATTGAGCAGAACTTGAACTTAGAACTTTTATCACCGATATAATCTTCTTCAACGCTGCAAAACAAGATTGTTTTTTTTTTCCTATTCCTCTTTTTTTCGGGGTTTGGAACCTAGTCGAGCTAGGCGGCCCAGCCCCACGCCGATTATTTTAAGAGATGACTCAGAAGAAATAACGAGATTTGTTGAAAATAAGGATAGAAAGGTTGTTGATATCTAGAAACAAACGTGGAATGTAGACAAAAAATGAATTGGGAGCTTTTTTTTTTTTGTCTAGCAAATTATTGCGATATAAATAAAATAGAAGTAATACAAGAAGGAGATTGGCAAGAATAAATCATAATTGACTAGATGCAAAATTGAAAAGGAAACAAAATAAATTGAAGAAAAAGATACATGGAAACAAAGTTCACGTGAATGAATTAAGGAGGTAAAATGATTTCTTTTTCTTTCTTTTTTTTTAAAAATGTTTGCATAAAAGAAAAAAAAAAGGACATACTTCTGAGTAGAGATTCATAAGAATAAAATAGACATAGTAGCAGCTGTGGTAAAAATTAAAATTGGTAGGGTTTTTGGAATAGATAGAAAAAAAAAAAAACAAAAAAAAAAAAACAGAACATTACAATTACAATTATACATATTACATTACATTTGAGCAAATTTTGGTCACTGTTCAACAACAGTATCACACCAACATTAAGTTTTGTTTTTTTTTTTTTTTTTTTTTTTTTTGTTTTTTTTAAATTCAAAATCGTGTTTTTGTCATTGCTCAAAACCCAGTAAAGATATTTCAGTGTTTCTGCTTATTTCCAGACCCTTCCATTCCCATATCATCTGCTCCATCTCCTGACCTCCCCATCCTTCCATACCCATTTGGCCGTTTCATCCATCTATCCATCCAAACTTGGCGTCCTTAGCACAATCGCCTCTGCTACCGCCACCATCGCCACTGCATTTACTACCGCCGCCGCCGGATACCACCAACAATGCCACTCCTACTGTATTATCCTCTCGACGCCCTTCACCGTTGGTGAGTATTTTTTATTTGTTATAGTTTCTCAAATTAACATCATATTTATCTTAATCGTTTCATGCGTTTGTTGATTTGTAGGTTTACAGTTTCGTTCTCTATTTTTTTTTTTTTTTTTGAAAGGCAATGTTAGTGGTTAGAAGTTAATTCACGAAAATCCCCCCCCCCCGAGACTCGAACCCTGGTCTCCTCGAACACCATGTTAACATGGTGACCAATGAGGCAAAGCCCCATTGGCAGGTATTGTTCTCTATTAATTGTTCTCAGGTATTGTTCTGCATCTTTATCAATTATTTTGCCTTTTTGTTGTTTTTAGGGTTTTTTCCGTGGACTGATTGTTGGTTGTATAATTGTGTGTACGTTTCTTATTGCCGGTATTTTAGTCTTTTTTATTAGGTCAATTTCTTTGTGTGTTCTAGATATATCCAGGATTTGCTTCCACCTACTCATCCTTAAGGTTTTCACCGGTGCAAAATAGTTTGCTTCCCGCCATCACCATCTTCGTCATTACGTATGTAATCCTCTCTATTGTAACTACTGTCACCATCTCTACCGTTTTCTAGGTGATTCTCAGTTTCACAACGACCATCTTTGCAACAGCCGTCATCGGCTCCGTCATCGTGTACGTGATTCTCAGGTTGCCACTAACATGTAAAACTTTTCTTTTGTTAAAACTTTTGATTGTCTTGCAAATTTGTTTTCGTTGATATAATGTATAATTTGTAAAATTTAGGGTTTCGGATTTGGGGATAATAACGATCGTCAATTTCGCAATGACCATTGTCTTCTCCCTATGTAAGTTTTTCGGTAAAGATGAGGTAGATGACAATCAAATTAGTCACGACTAAAATGAGATTTTGTGTTTCGTCAGTATTTGTCTTTTTGTTTTTATCATCAATTCCGGTATGAAATCTCTTTACTGTGTATCCTATTGTCTATTGCTATATCGACTTTTTTTTATTACAAGACCAAAATCTGTCAAAGTTAAATTTATGTCAAATATCGATATATCGAGTTTTTAGTGATTATAAGGCCGGCTAGATAACTGCAAGGAGCTTGCGGTTATATGCATGATGCATATGGGATTTGGAATTTGGAATTTGCAGGAGTGTATAAAAATGGAAAAATAAGGATAAATTGTAAGTGGAGGAGTAGATCGTGATGACCATCAATACAATGGCCTTTGTATTTTCGGTATCTTAATAATTTCTGAAAATATCTATAAGTGGTGTAGGATTTTTTTTCATGTATTTGTTGTTAGCTATACTGAAAGGATGTTCTTTCCCTTTCACATTATGCTCTTATTCTGTATTATGCAATATTAAGTTTATTGTTTCAATGATTTTAACTTGGTTGGTTGTCAAAAAGATAACATCTTTTGATTATTAGGGTGAAAAGGTCTTATAAATGTTGTTATGGTTAATGTTCTACTGCTTAACTTATGGGATAAAAATCTTTAATAAATCTAAAATTTGCATTCAAGTGGTCATTAATGTTTCCTCAACGTCATTGTCGACTAAGCAAAGCATTAAGTGACTATTAGTTGTTTCTAATGTTTGTTGGAATTTCATAATGCATTTTTACGCTGGAGCAGATGTGATCGTCACTCAACTATTCTATGACATGGAGTAGATGTGAATGATTGTTGGCAAATTAAAATAATCTGCCCCTTTCTCCCAGGTATTATGTCCATTAACAACTACAGTTGGTACTTACTAATGTTGTGTTTTCTAATGATATTAGTATCTATGGAGCTTCTTCCTATCATCTTCTCCATTACATTTTCTTTTTTCAGATGAACATCGAGCGTAACTTTACTTGTATCCTTTTTTGGTTATTGCTGGTTACATTTTCAATCGTTGGTGATATCATTGTTCAGTAAGTATTACTTTATGTTATGTTTTTTTATCTTATATATTAGTTAATAGTTTCTATATATGTTGTTGGTTTGTTAGGTTAATGGTATACGAGTCTTTAAATAGCAGTTTATCATTGTGTTGTTTGGTTTGTGTTATTTATGTTCATTAGTTTGCGCTAATATTAAAGATTGTGTCACTAGCAGTTTTGTATGTTATGATTTAGTGTCGTGTTGATTGTTTTTTTTTTTTTTTGGTGGTTTGCCTTCATTGTTATTTTTTGGTTTCAACTCATTATTTACTTCATATGTTGTTTAGTTGTTTAAAAAACACCAATTGTTGGTTTTTGTGATTCTGCATTTTGTATCTTTATCGTTATTTGTTAGTAATGGTTGTTTATTTGATGTGTTTTTCAGTGGGAGTTTTGCGGACAACGGGCTTTGACGTTAGATTGAATCTCAGGTCACTAACGCTTGCGTGAAATCAGGTTTTCCTCTGTCTTTATTTTATCTTTCTGGATTATGGTTTCGGTTTTTTATTCCGGATGGTTTTGCTATTGTTGCGTCTTTACAAATGTTGTTGCTCGCCGATTGTTTGACTTTTGTGTCTGTTTGAATTTAGCTGTCTAACGTATTATGTTGATATATATATTAATGTTGATGTTGATTCATATGATGTCTTATAGTAAGAAATGACACTTGGGGTGGGAAGAAGAAGTCCAAGCGTTCTCTTGGTTTCCCAACCTGCTGCTTTTTACCAAGATATTGTTGGTAGCTTATCGTCTTTGTTGTGGAGCAGGCGTCGTTCATGAGCCTCTTAATGTTGGTAGTGTTTCTGCTTAAGTTTCTTTTTGTGTTTTAGGTGATGTAGTTTAGTTGCGATTGTGTTGGTTCTCTTTAGTACTATAATAATGCCGCCTAAAAAACGCCAAATATGCTCCGCAAATGCTAAGGAAGGAAGCCAAGGAAGGAATCTGCAGTTGAGGGTCTGTTGATGATGCTTTTCTTACGAGCGTGCCTTCTTCATCTTCTAGGCACATTACGGTAGAAATATGTTGAGATATCGTAATCGGTCAGGAGTTCATATGTTACTTGATAAAGCTATTTTTTTTTTACATTTATTTACACGTGAATTTGAAATTCTCTATAGGTCCTGGAGCTGCTACTACTGTAGATAACAAGAACTTTGATCATGTCAAATCATGTTTATTACTTAAAAGTAGTTTATGTAATAGAGTAGCTCTTTATGCACTTTCGTATTTCACTTTTGTAGTAGCCTTTCAACACCCCCACTGCAACAACCATTGACCACTTCTGTATAATGTAATGGTTTTTTAATACTTCCATTGTAGTCATATACAATGTACACCTTTGTAAGTACTTATCTAAACAATTAACGAAAACGAGTTCACCGCCGCAACGCGCGGTAGACCAAATGCTTGTTACTAAACATTAAATGAAAAAGCGAACTCCGATGAATGTATTCCTATCAAAAGGAGTCGACGGCTAAGAATTAAAAATCAATCGGCTCTTTGAATGATGCAGGGTCAGAATTCAGTAGGCGTTCGAGGAGAGGTTCCGAGATAGTATTGAATATCCATGTTAGAACAACCGCATCGGCCTTTTTCCATGCCGGGGTTGCCTTTTCTTCATTAGTGGACGTGCCAAGGATGAACTTAAGCACATCGAATCCCGAACAGTTAGTGGTAAACAAGGTTTTCCAATGAGTGTAATTGAGTTTCGTGAGGTCTAGTTTGACAGGTATAAGATGGGATATTGATGTTACAGTGTAAATCTTGTCGTAAGATGTTGCCATGGTTATCGAAGAAGAAGGAGGCCAGGAAAGATCGGCCGTGAAAAGAAGAAAAGAAATAAAAAAATAAAAATTAGGGTTGGAACCGAGCGTCTGATAACATATTAGATAATAGAACCCGTGAATATTACTTTATTACTAATGAGGTATTTTTAGATTACATCAAACCCTAATAATCTAAATAACCCTAATGGACCGAGCCCACAATGCAATCGGGTTGGGTCTATATTAATATTCTAACAAGTTTAACATCTAACTCATGTTGCAGATCAGAAATGCGTTTTTCAGAGACATGAGTTAATGTTCGGTTATGAGTTTGAAGATTATCAACAACACTGCGAAGTTGTAGAATGGTCTTTGAATCGAACTCACATTTGGAATTGAGATGACTATTTTCTGCTCGAAGAGTCTGAATTGTGTTATTTTCTTCTATGAGTTGAACAACTTTCTGTTTGAGTCAATTATTCAATGTCTCTAAATTGAGTCATTCCTTGTCGAAAGAATCTTTTTGACTTTGTAGCTCTGCTTGAAGCTTTGCTTGACTTTCTTAACTTGACTCTCCAAGTCATTTTGAAGAGTAGACATTTTTTTTTTTGTAAGAGCTCCTCCCGTAATCTGCTTTTAGTGACTTTCTAAACTTGACTCTCCAAGTCATTTTGAAGAGTAGACACTTTCAAAGCTCATATTCGTTATAGATCTTGACTGTAGACATCTAGTTTTTAAATCTTTCTAAATCTTGACATCTCATCCAACAAGTACATACCATTTAGAATGTTGGTGTTGGAGGTGTTATGGTTGTTGAACGATTACTACTGATTGGACCAAATAAATGGGCTTGCGAAATGAATTACTAGGCCTGCTGCAGTATAAGCCACAAATAAATCTCAAAATCAAACTGTAGTGGCTGAGATTTGAACATTGGTTAGTTAGAATACAAATGAGGGAGTTAACCAATCGATCTGTGTTGATTTTTCTGAAGGTGTAAGCAATTTAAACCTTAAAACTTTCTTTGAGCTTGCCTTTAAACCTTTTAAAATTGAAAATATTAATCTGCTTCGTTCCCAATCCAAATTGTACTGTGTATTCTTCTTCTTTTACGTGCACATTATCCACCACGTTTAATGAACCCTAATTAAAAAAAAAAAAAATTTGAAATCCAAACACGTATGTTCGAATTTTAATCCCTTCTTCTTCTCTACACTTTTCTTTTTCCCAAATCACAAAATAGAACGAGCCCTAATTCTCTTTTAACAGTTTCTTGTTCAAATTAACTGGAAACCAAATGAAAGAGATGAAACCAATTAAAAAATCTCTCGAAATTTGGGCAGCATGACGTTACACTAGATGAATTTAGGTATTTTAGACCCTCGATCGATGAAGAAGACTATCGGTCAATGGATTGAGACTATCGGTCGATGGAGATTAAACCCTCGGCTGATGGACACTAGACACTCGGCCGATGGTGTTGTTGATGATTTTGGAAGTTGTTCAGATTCCGGTAGTGGTGGTGTGGTGGTTTGTGGTGTTGCACGGCGGTTGTTTTTTTAATTCTTCGTCAAACACATGAATTAACAGGTGAGAACGATTTTAAAATGTTTCCTAATGCACGATTAACATTTATGATTCACTAACAGATCCAAAACATCCTGAAATCTCTGATTTTACAAAATTTTGGCCAAAAACTTTTCGAACACAAAATCACTGAACAAAAAGTCGATATGTAGAAATAGCTTCTGAAATTTTGAACGAGTATTCTAGTAAATGATTTAAAAACTTTTTACATTGACAGAACCGATCAACACATTCAGGAATCAAAATTCGCCAAAAATCAATTTGAAACTTGAAAAACTTAAAATCAGATTTTTCTGATCGAATTTGAACACGAATTTGATCTGGATCAATGTAGGCTAGCTACTTATGCCAGTTGTAAACTAGTACGAATTCATGCTCATGATCATGTTTTAGATGCAACAGTGTGTATGTATATCGAATATTTGTGTATGTGTAGTATCTGTGTGTTTATATATGTAACGTATATGTACTGTGATGAAGATGATGAATAACATATACAAATCAGTAGCAATAGATCACAAAGTGTCGAAATTCATTAGGCGTAAGAATTACATGGTTGATAGGTGTTGGTTACAAGTGAAAGAGTTTATGTGTGTTCTAAGGTGAAGGGAGTAGTGTAGGAATGAGGAAAAGCTTAGACACTAAGCTAGATAATACCTATTTATACTAGCTAATGTTAACAACAAATCATATCTATATTTTTAGACCTAACAATCTCCCCCTTAGATGTGATTTGTTGTTGATAGTCTCTTGTCTTTGATTATCTTTGAAGTCTTGAACTCTCCCCCTCGGAATGAGCGTGGAGATTCTTCATTGTCGGATAAGAATGATCACAATGCACACCATCTTTTGTTCCTGACATTGGTTCTCTCCATTGGTGTGTGTTGTTCAAATATGTCTTGATTGAATTGAGTGGGGTGTAGGAAAGAGCATGCTTTATGATTTTCTTTAGCTCCCCCTTGAATGATGAACCATCTTGCTCCCCCTCAATCGGACATAGAGGAGATTTTATGCGAAAGTTGGAGTGGTGGGTTTTTTTGTTTGCTTTATCATTGTTTTTGACGGACATTTTGTAAGCATACTCAATTAGAGTGATTAACCTTGAGTTCCATCGAGGTTTGATAACAGATCTTGGGTTCAAGGAAAGTAACTCTTTGAATGGTTTTGAACAGTTTTGAATGGTTTTGAACAGTTTTGAATGGTTTTGATACTTGAATGGTTTTGAACGTGTTTTAACAAACGGTATTTTGTTTGAGTTGACAGATGAACTCTCCAAACTTGATTGTTTCGGTTTATAAGGAAACCATCCGTATTGATCACGAAATCCCGTGATTTCTCCATTTTGTCCATAAGTGGGTTGTAGAAACAATTTATTAAGTTTGGTTTGGTAACGAGAATAAATTCGCTCTCCGGGAGAAACAAATTTGTGAGGTTGAGTAACCATGGGCATCTCTGTTGAAGGAGCCTTTTCCTCAACTGTAGGAAAAGAGCATATTGACTCTGAAATCTTCGGTTCATTGAATTCTGGGATTTCAACTTGTATACCCATAGATACCATTGTTGGTTTAGGAGTTGGTTTTGATTTAACATCTAACTCATGTTGCAAATCAGAAATGCATTTTTCAAAGACATGAGTTGATGTTCGACTGAGAGTTTGAAGGTTATCTGTAGTAGTGTGAAGTTGAGAATGGGGGTCTTTGAATTGAACTCACATTTGGACTTGATGTCTGAATTGTTTTATTTTCTTCTATGGGTTGAACAACTTTCTATTTGAGTCGATTATTCAGTGTTTCCAAATTGAGTCGTTCCCTGTCAAAAGAATCTTTTTGACTTTGTCGTTCTGCTTGAAGCTTTTCTTGACTTTTCTTGTACAACCGAACTTGACTCTCCAAGTAGTTCTGAAGAGTAGACACTTTCTTTTGTAATAGCTCCTCCCGTGATTTGCTCGCTAAAAAGCTCATCTTCGTTATAGATTTTGACTGTACACATCTGGTTTTTAAATCTTTCTAAATCTTGACCTCTCATCCAACAAGTACACATACCATTTAGATGTTTTTGATTTTCACCTAATGTTGGTATTGGAGGTGTAAAACAAGAAGTACTCGTCATTTGAAGTCGTTACGAGAATCCGAACTTCTTGGTACTTGGGCTTTGTGAAATGATTTTGGTTATTTGGTAATTGTAAGAAATGGACTTGTACAGTTAATGGGCCTGAGTTGGTTTTCCTTAAAAAAAAAAAAAAAAAAAAAACGTGTACTGCTTCAATCTTCCCCAAATCAAATGCATGTAATCTTCTTCCCCAATATAAAATCTAAGACACGCACTGTTGAACCCTCTTCTCTGATTTTTTTATTTTTTTACGATAAACCGAGAAAAAAATCAACTTTGAAACCCTTTTGAAATCATTCCTTCTATCATCTTTGTCTGATTAGCAAACGCAATTGAAACCTTAAAAATGTTAGGCACTTTTTCTTTTTCTTCTTCCCCAATTTAAATTTGATGAACCCAATTTTTTTTTTTTAATTTGTTTCAATTACTTGAAGGTAGGCTCTTTCGGTCGATGGATGAAGTGTCTGTCGGTCGTCAGTCTTCATCAGTAGAAAAACAGGTAGCATAACGTTACCATATGTGAGAAATTGGTATTGTACTCCCTCGATCGATGGTCTCAAGTGTGTCAGTCGATGGAAGCAACTATCGGTCGTTGGACAAGGACTATCGGTTGAGGAAAGAGGCCAATCGATCGATGGAAGTTCTTGAAGAATTTTCAGGCGAGTATGAAGATTCCGGTGACCTAGGGTGGTGGTTGACGGCGGAGCTAGTTCAAAAATGAGATTTGGACTCAAAGAAATTGCAGAAAGGTGCTTAATTATGAACATAACTGCACTTTCAGATTTTCATGTAAAACATAGAATCGATCAATTAAAATCAACTTTGCATCGTTATTTTTAGAACAGAAAATTTCAAAATTCGAACTCGATTGAAGGAATTAGGTTCTGAAATTTTAAACGAACGTTCACTAGATGTATATGAACGTTTCTACATTTACAGATTTGATGAAAAAAACACAGAAAGTTGAAACCGCCAAAACAGTTCGAAAATTGAAAAACTTGAAAAACTGATCGATTATGAACATAAATTGAGCACTGGATCGATAGGATTGAACACTTTATGCTCTGATACCACGTGTAGAGTATAGATTTCGATCAATTCGTGTTTGTTAGGTTAATTCGAATAGAACAGGGATATATATATATATATATATATATATATATATATATATATATATATATATATATATATATATATATATATATATATATATATATTGGTAGGATCAAGAGGGAAGTAACCAATCGGGGGAAGCGGGGGGAAGCAAAATTTTTTTTTTTTTCGTTTTTTGAAAAAACTTTGTTCACGAACATTATAGATGTGATGAAAATATGAACATTTAGTAGAGACACTTTGTGATAAATGTTTTTATTTTGGCGGGAAAACGCTCAAAGAAGTAATATATAACAATTATCGTGTTTTTCGAGCGTATGTTGAGGTTTTAGCTATCGGGGTTTAGATATTAGGGTTTATAGGGTTTAGATATTAGGGTTTAGAAATTTAGAGTTTAGGGTTTAGATTTAGGGTTTAGATTTAGGATTTAGATTGAGTTTTTAACACGAACGGTTTAGAGTTTAGGGTTTAGGGTTTAGGGTTTGGTGTTTTGGGTTTATGGAATAAACCAAAAACACCAAACCCAAAACCCTAAACCTTAAACTGTAGTCCTTGTGCTTATAAGATATAGAATGTGAGAGGTTAACCTTTAAATTCTGACGACAGTTAGGTTGGGGTGCCAATCACGATAATTAAGCAAAACTGAGGTACCAACTATGTAAAAATAAAAGTTTAGGTGTTATGATGAAATTGTGAACAAACTACAGGTACCAACGGTGTAATTTTTTCTTCCTATTTTCTCATGAGAAATTGTCTGAGTTTTAAAAAGTCTTATACTTTGTTTAGAGCGTGCTTGGTTGCAAGAGGGAATGAGAATGGTAATGAGAAAGGGAATGGTAATAGGAATGCAATGAGTATTCTTATTGTATTGTTATTGCTTGTTTGATGCTTTATAATAATAATAAATAAAAATATTAAATAATGATAAAATAATAATTATAATAGTAAAATAATAAATAATCATAACATAATAATCATAAAAGTCAAAAGCGGAAGTTATACAACCATAAAATGTGATTCGTAAATTTAGCTTTTAAGTTGCTCCATAATGATTACCATTCCTCTCAATTTAGTAGGTAATGACCCATTTACTAGTTTAAGGTAATGATGATTCTTATTATAAACTACCAAGCACATTCAATTATAATCATACTCATTTCTTATGGTCTATTACCCTCAACCAAGCATGCTAAGATGTTACAAAGGCATGGTTAGTCCCTTTTGTAAAGTCATACGGATCAGATTCTAATTTATTAACCGAAGAGGTGTTTTTAATTATTACGGAGTATATATTTATATATTTAATTTATATTATATTTAATATTTATATATGCATGAGATAGATATATGAGATTTTAGGGGGTCATAATCTACTTTAATAGTGTAAAGGACTAAATGTTAATATAAAAGGAATATGGGAATTTAATGGAAAATGAGAAAGAAATGAAGGGATGAGAATAGAATTTCCAAAACCGATACCTGGTTGTGACATTTCCTCCGGCTGCCATTCCCCCAAACCGTAGCTCCTATCCGCCGTTGTCGACTGCGACCTCCGGGTTGTGCACGGCTGCCGCCACTTTTCCGGTTTCCTGGTGGCCATCGTTCCGCCACTTCGGATACCCCTTGTAATTCGAAGAATGATTCCTTTGTATGCTTTGATTTCTCACAGTGGGAGCAATTGAGCCTCGATTTGTCGGTTTTCATCGACGATTCTCCGACGGATGAGCATGTTTACGTGTTTCAATTCGAGGTAACGTGATTATCCTACACTGATTTCAATTCGTTGGCTCTGTTATCATAATTCATAATTTTCTTATATCTTAAACATGTAGCTGTCGAGCTTCAAGGCTAGTTCTTTGCTGTGATTCCTTACTGATGTGATCTCTTGTACAATTAATTAGGAGTACATGATGTAGACAACATTAGTGATCCTAATAATCCAGGTTTGCATTTCTTCTTTTACTTATTTATTCTAACATTAACATGAAGGTTGATTGTTAGCAGCATACGCTTAACTTGATTACCAATTTATATTTTATAGTTACAGTGCACATTATTTATTTATTTATTTATATTTTATTTTTAATTTTAATTTGTGTCTTAACAATTAGAAGTGTAAGTGTTTGTTGGAAGTAAGGTCGATAAATATGTTGATTGACTTGAAGCTAGTACTTATGATGGATCTAACATAAAGTTAATGACTGATGATCAGCATACAATATATAAGTTTGGTTAAGTCTGTTAAATACTTATGCCGACTCTTTCAAGGAGATAATAGCGCTTATACTAAATCATCTTTGAAAGAAGCTCAACTTTACTACTGGCTCCTTAGACATGTCTTATGATGCCTTAGTTAAGTCAGCACATCTTTTCTGCCGTCTCTCTGTTAGACCAACTTGTTTAAGCTAAACTACTTTGTTGCAAGTGAACTAATATTCTTAAGTGTGCTGGTCCGTTACAAGAGAAATGTAGATGGATAATCTTGCGTTTTTACTTAACCATATATATATACTTGAACCTTGTTGTGTTCATCATGAAAACACAGATTAACATTCGAATATTATCGTTGGTATACTATCAATAGAGTTATATCTCAGGCAAACTCAGAAATGTTGTCCAAGATAATTTTGCAAGAATGCAAAATCAACTATTGGCTAAATAAAATAGAATGTTAGCTACAAATCAGCGTCAGCCTAAATAAATATTAACTAGATAGAATTGGTTCAGAAACCTGCTATGTCTAGGAGAAAATCTCTGTATGCGTACATTAATCTTCAAAAGTCCCCCGTAAAAATTACAAAACTTACTAAAAGTCTAGAGATAGAAAATGTGTATAAAGTATCTAGTGTGTGAAGTGTATTGAAAATGGTTGGTATTTTTAAGACATCCAGATGGAATGAGTCGTTATGCCCTCAATTTAGTTTTTGGGTATTGAGTTGGTATTGAGACATTGAGTCGGTTCAACACTCAGTTTTTACTTTAACAGACTTAGTCCAGTCGATACCGAGTAGACCGTTTGGTAACGACTGGACCGGCCGTTACCGAGACATCCCGCCAATTTGGTTTGGTTTCTCGTCGTAGCCAGTTTTTTCTCGGATTAGAAATGAATGTGATGCTGCTGCGATAATTCCATAAAGTCCATAAAGTAGCGGCCATGATGCCGTATAATTTTTCTTAGTCTTGAATTGAACCGGTCCAATCATCAAACCAAGCAACCCAAACTGTATTAACGAGAATTTCACGATTTATGTATTAACAATGTTTTTTTTTTTTTTTTTTAAATCAAATAAGCTTTATGATTTAAATAACTTTGACCCTCGCAAACAGTCCCTCTCAGTTCTACCAATATCAAAAGACCTTGAATTGTGTATTACGTTAGGGAGGTGATATATCGACTACCCATTTTACTTCTTTCACCCTACTTTCAATGAATTTCCTAAATACCCATATAAACTAAATGTTTAATATTGATATATTCACATTACATATTCAACCACACCCTCGATTACACCTCTCTTTACACGTTTTTATCACTTTCATCTCTCTTCGTTGTCTTTTACTTCACATTCATCTTCTTTCTCACATTCATCTTCTTTTTTCTTTTCTTTCTTTCTTTTTCTAAAAGGCAACCGAACATATACTCCGTATTACATTATATTATTAAATATATTAATATCATGATCAAGATGAAATGAAGAGTGTGTAGATCAAGAGCTACATGCTTGCATACACATGTAGCTGTTGTACTACGCCGTTCAAGACCACCCCTTAGAGAACTTGCGAACAAAATTTGAAACAGATGGATAAACCACTACCCCTAAAAAATCAAGTGCAAATAAAAAAAACAAAATTAAAAAACTTTTAAACAAGATGTGAACACACATAAATAAATAGAAGAGATGGTGGATCCTGTACGAATTACGAACAAGAAAATACTCCGTAATGTAAAAGAACTACTTCCACCAAATACTGATGAAATGATTCAAGCATAAATATGATAAAAAAAAAATTATATATATGCCTGGGTCAATAGAGGATGAGAAGATCTTGCTGTTAAAAAAAAATAAAAAATAAAAAAAAATAAAAAAAAAATAAAAAATAAAAAATAGAGGATGGGAAGAGAGTTGATAGACTCGAAGTGAAAGAAAAAGTATTCAACACAACTTACGATGAATAAATTAAAAATTATTTAAGTAGACACTAGTTACAAATAAGGGTATTTTGGGAACTTTCATTAAATTAAAATATGATGGAAGGAGTAAAATGGAATGTGGAAATATTACTTTATGAAGGTAGAATTCTGCATAATATAGTGTAACAACCCGACTCATCATCAAATATTAAATGATATTGTGAGTCCCTTAGACCACTCACAACAACGACATCCTTCTTCACCATCACACACCGCTACATTAGTGCCTCATTAGCATTTTTTTTTTCTCATTTCCTCTCCATGCCACTGCCAACGGTGACATACTTTCTCACCATCACATGACCCCATCAAATTAATTAAATAAACCAATGTACAAGCAGTGGCGGAACTTGAATTCGGATACAGACGGGGCGGTCTAAAAATTTAATAAATTTTTCATTGTCAGCAGGGATAAACACTAAAAAAAAACCTTATTTTTTTGTAAAAAAAAAAAAATTTTAGTGTAAAATTTTTTGTTCCGTAAAATCCAGGTGGGGCGGATACCCCCTTTGGGTTCCACTAAGTACCGCCACTGTGTACAAGTGTTTAAGCTAAAAATACAAATAAGTACAACCTAAAAATGAATTTAGCTTCGTTATGCATTATGTTATCTAAAGAAAAGTTCCATGGCGAGGCTATGAGTACAACGCTGAGGGCACACCAATATATGCCACCAAAGGGCCAATGGTCCAGCAGTATCGAGGTCACTCTTCCAACCTGGAGGTTGAGAGTTCAGGTCCTGTTTAGGACATTTCGTGGTGTATATATTCGTGTTAGTGTTAGGTGCGTGTAAGTTTGCCTTTAAAGAAAAACACCAATATATGCCATTGATGTCCTCGAGGACAAGGCTATCACAAGCCTATCACGAGCATTGTTGGCAATGGTCTTATAAGCTTAAAGTAATTGCTAAATAATACTCCTTCCGTCCCAATTTAATAATCCACAGACAAAAAACACACAGTTTAAGAAAAAGTAAAAAGTGACTGACACATGTACTTTCTTGTCTACTTTTCAGTTTTACCCCTTACTTTTTACCTACATTTTTTCTTACTTAAATAAGCAAGGTATAAAAGTACTTTAACCAATTATTCATATCTATTTATGGAAATGGACTATTAATTTGAGACAGATAAAAAAAAAAAACATGGATTATCTAATTGGGACGGAGGGAGTATATGCCTCCATGGTTTTTAGTTGAAACCTCATTGAAGACGATGAATTTAGGCAATCTTACATTGACTATGAACACGAGTGATCTTGAGATTATGTGTCGGCCTAATAAAAATGTCCGGAATTTAAGTGGAGGAGTTTGTAACAATCTACCGCATATCAAAATATGAGTGGTAAATGAAAGCAATAACTCTATTGAATCTAGCGCTAAAAGTATTTTTCATTTCTTTTTATATAAAAAAAAATAATATTGCCACTTGCAACAACATACTAAACAATAAAATTATCTAATAGGTTGATGCGTAAATTCTTCAGTTTACTTTTATAGGTGTACCCAACTAAAATTTTGTTATCACACTTTAACTTTAAAAATTTTCATCTTCACACTTTAACTTCATACATAATTTATAATTATATATCACACTTTAACTTTATAGATTGATTATATTGATATATTGATTCTTGTAATCTCTTTACTTGTAGCCCACTGGGTGAACAAAAGACTTTTGAATAAACATATACAACAAAAAAATTCATTAAATATTACTCCGCACAAAACACGTGGAATGTAAACATAAAAGGCCATGCAGTTGAATTCGAGTCCTACATGTTAGCGTTCAAATTTAACTGTGTTCTTTTTAGTGCATTATTACTTCAGCCTTCGTCATGATTCATGAAGGTATACGGAAATATAACAGAATTAATTAATTAAGGAAAAATCTAAAAATAGCTGTTATCCTTAACAAATTTAGATATGCATGTACATTCATAATAACTATCCATCCCCTACAAATAACTTCTCAAAACCAACTTTATGTACTACCAAATTTTGCATAATCAAATCCTTAAAGTTAGTCCTTAGGATACAAATAGAAAAAACTCATTAATTAATTAACTAATAATAATTAACATTAACAATTAGTAATAATAATTAATTAATTATTAGTTTATATAAAACAAAAGAATTTGGACAAAACTTTATGGATCACGGAGTATAAAGTTACATTACAGATTCACACCTTATAGATATTTTGTCTTATAAATCCACTAACTAAATAAATTACAGATTCCCAACAGATCTACTAAACTAAACCTGTTTATTGTATTCCTCACCTTACAACATTTCCTTGTCACACTCCAAACAATTCTTGAATATACGAAAGCAAGATTCTTTCTTTCAGAAGATTGCATCAATGAAAAAACTCTGTTCACTACGACATCATAAATATGTCGTCTTTTCTAGTTTCATTTTGGTTTGTTTTCTCCCCTCAGTTTCTTCCGTGGATGCTACAAGTGAGACGGATCGTTTGGCCTTGTTTTCGGTCAAATCACATATAAAATCAGACCCGTATCAAATCATGCCTACATGGAACGATTCGGCCCATTTCTGCAACTGGACAGGTGTTGTATGTGGTACAAGGCACACTCGAGTTGTCACACTCAATTTATCGTCAGGTGGATTTTCGGGTACAATATCACCTGCAGTTGGTAACCTGTCGTTTCTTAGAGAGCTTGGGCTAAGCGACAATAGTTTTACAGGCAAGGTCCCACAAGAAGTTGGAAAGTTATCGAGATTAAGAACGCTGGATATTGCGAAGAATCTTTTATCAGGTGAAATTCCTTCGAATATATCTCAGTGTCTAAATCTTGAAGTACTTCATCTTGGTGGGAACGATTTCGTAGGTACTTTTCCTAATGAATTTGAATCGTTGAGTAGGCTTCAATACATTAATCTCGCCTTGAATAATCTAACAGGAGAAATACCCAAGTTTATTGGAAACTTTACTTCCCTTGAGCTTATATCTGCCCCAGGGAATAATTTTTATGGAAGTATTCCAGATACTCTAGGCCAGTTGTCTAATTTGTGGGGTTTCGCTTTCGGAATTAATAATCTTTCTGGCGTTTTACCTCCATCGTTTTTCAATATTTCATCCTTGAAGGAGGTAGATATGCCCAACAATCAAATCGGCGGGAATTTGCCTCAAGACATTGCACAAAGATTTCCCAGACTCGTACGCTTAAACCTTGCAATAAATAAGTTCACTGGACATATTCCAGTTTCGTTATCTAATGTCTCGAATCTTGAACATCTAGCACTCAACGTAAATGGGTTTACTGGAAGCGTACCAAGTTTCGATCGGCAAACAAGATTGACGTGGTTTGGAGTTAATAGTAATCATCTTGGAAATGGGAAATTCGGTGACTTGAACTTTATATCCTCTTTGGCTAACTGTACTAACTTAAGAGTTTTAGGTTTCGGTTATAATAATCTCGGAGGAGTTTTGCCAAAATCGATGTTTAACTTCACTCAACTTAGGGAGCTCATAATAGGAGGAAGTTTGATTTCTGGGAGTATCCCTTATGAGATTGGACAACTAGTTAAGATAACTAGATTGACTCTATCCTCAAACCTATTCACTGGTACAATTCCGGATTCAATTGGGAATCTGGTAAACGTCGGTGCAATGTCTCTTTCACGAAACTTATTATCAGGCTCTATACCCTCGTCATTAGGAAATCTTACCCGACTAAGCAGCCTCTGGTTGTATACTAATAATCTCGTGGGACCGGTACCATCAAGTTTATCCAACTGTAAAGGCTTGCAGAAGTTGTCTCTTCAGAGAAATAATCTCAGTGGGTTCATACCTGAGGAAATTATTGGACTTTCTTCCTTAACAGCAGGCTTAGACCTTTCTGACAATCATTTTGTTGGTCCTCTTCCTTCCGAAGTAGAAAAGTTGCGGAATTTGGTTTATCTTAACATTTCGAATAACATGATGTCAGGGTCGATTCCATCTAGTCTTGGAGCTTGCACGAGTTTGGTTGTACTATCCATTTCGGGGAACGTCTTTGAAGGTGAAATTCCATCCACATTTAGCTCGTTGAGAGGGTTAGAAGTTCTTGATCTTTCAAGAAACAACTTAACCGGAACTATCCCTGAGTTCTTAGGAGATTTTGTGTCCTTCAACGGTTTGAACTTGTCTTTCAATGGTTTCGAGGGAAAGTTGCCGGATAAAGGAGCTTTTGGAAATGTAAGCAAAGTTTCCATTAATGGAAATGCTAAACTTTGCGGTGGATTTCCAGAATTTCAGTTGCCCCAGTGTTCAATTTCATCCAAGAAAAACAAAATTTCTCGAACCATGATAATCATTTTTTCAGTACTTGGCGTGATTTTCGTGCTAGTTGTGGCTCTGGTTTCTTACTTAATTTGGAAACGAAGATATAGTAAGAAGGTTTCCTCGGGGACTAATTCGGACAATGAAAACTTCCCACGAATTTCTTATAGAGTCTTACACGAAGCAACTGATGGATTTTCGTCTGCAAACTTGATCGGTTATGGAAAGTTCAGTTTCGTGTACAAGGCGATTTTGAACCTAAACAATGGTCCGGAAACTGTTGCTGTGAAGGTACTTAAACTTGCAGTTCGTGGTGCTGATAAGACGTTCGTATCAGAATGTGAAGCTTTGAGAAATATTCGACACCGAAATCTTGTGAAAGTCATAACTTCTTGTTCAGGTGTTGATTATAATGGAAATGACTTCAAGGCTCTTATCTACACTTATATGGTCAATGGCAGTTTGGATGATTGGTTACATCATAACCGGGCGGTTAATCAAGATATCGAGGAGGAAACAAGGTCTTTAAACTTCATTCAGAGGCTGAACGTTGTGATCGATGTGGCTAGCGCACTAGTTTATATTCATTGCCAGTGTGGATCACCGTTGGTTCATTGTGATATTAAACCTAGTAACGTTTTGTTAGATAACGATTTGGTTGCTCATCTTGGTGATTTCGGCTTAGCAAGATTTTTTCAGTATACCGCACATGATTCTACATCAAGCCACATAAATTCGCTCAGTGTAAAAGGCACAGTTGGTTATGCTGCTCCAGGTAATTTGTTCACAGTTACTTATTCTACAAAAAAGATTATTCTTTTTAGACTATTTATGTTACCTGGTAACCTTTTACTCTGATTATACGTTTTAACAGCGGCTCTGTTTACTATTTTCGCCCTTCCCGTAGCCAGTGGCGAAACTTGAACCCGGATACAGATGGGGTGGGTGTAAAATTTTAATAAATTTTTCATTGTCAGCAGGGATAAACACTAAAAAAATGTTATTTTTTTGGTAATTTTTTTTAGTGTAAAAATTTTTCCCCGTTAAATCCAGGTGGGGCGGATACCCCTTTGAGTTACACAATATTCCGCCAATGCCCGTAGCCACTCCCAACATGTTTACATAGTGAGGTTGGAACCGAGACCTTTTTATACGTTACAACTAGGCCACCTTGGTGATGGTTATTTTCCCAAAATAATCATGTGTGTTTTATTTTACAAGTGTGTATAGACAGTATAGTTATAAGATTTTCCCTAACCCCATGCTCTATGTATGCGGCCCACATCTGTAGCCATTTTCAACCCTTCCTTGCTATCTTGTGATGGTTTATATTTTACAAGTGTGGTTCTTTATAAATACAGAATATGGAATGGGTAGTCAAACATCAACATACGGTGATATCTACAGTTTCGGGATCCTTATACTAGAGACATTTACAGGAAAGCACCCTACTCATGAAATGTTCAGTGATGGTCTGAGTCTTCATGGTTTTGTGAAGATGGCGATACCTGACCGAGTGATGGAGATAACTGATCTCATCCAACTGAGAACGTATAAGTCCATTAAGGAGTGCCTGACTGCAGTTTATGAAATTGGGATTAATTGCTCAATGGAATCGCCAAGAGATCGGATGGACATCAACGATGCCTTTAATCGACTGCAGTTTGTTAAGAAAACTTTCCTTGATAGTAGGAGTAACTTGGCGTAAAGACACAAATTAAGTAAAAGTCCTCTGAATTATTATAGCATAATGCTACTGTTTGATTTAGGTTCACTGAGGTTGAATAAAGGTGTAGCCAAGTTATTTGTCCAACCTTTTTAGTTATCAAAACATCATATTCATAATAATGCGTCACTATTATAAGTGTAGAAGAATATGTGTATTATTTAAAGAACTTTGTAATTTGATTTCATTAATAATGTGGAACAGTTTATAAAGGTCATTTTCATCTTAACCATCCTCGATCATCTCTTTTGGTAATCAAATCCAACCCACAACAAAACAAAATGAAAACGTAGCTGCATGGTGTTTTTGATCATTTCTATGAAGATACCATCATTTATGTAAATTCTATGAACAGCGTTGCGTTTACTCTCTGCCATATGTGATAATGTGATATGTAAAGGTAATGGAAAACAAAATTGTAAAAATCACTAAACAAGTGTTGATTTTAGATGTCCATCTTCTTGTAAATCTGGTGAGTTTGTGTTACATACAGTAAAAATTGATAAATAACTACAAAATATTTGTGCATTATGTTCCCACACATATCCTTCCCTTATTTTATATGGCAATAAAAACTAACAAATACCAACTAGACTGAACAACACAAACTAAATAAAGATTGTTCATACAACATTACCACAATACATATATTAATTTGATTACAAATGGTTACAAACATCAACAGCATAAAGATAAAAACAAGCGAGAACTTAACTACCTCACCAGGGTTGTCATGACAGACCTACCATTACCAAATTCCATAAAACCACCAAGCAATACGGTTTGTAACTAGGCACAGAAACAAACATTAAGTAACGAAATTAAACGACGAATACTCACAAACGAACGATGACGACTATAAACCATTGTGAAAGGTTGTCTTCAAGAACCATAACCAAGCATCTGGATTCTCAAGATGATTTGGCTGACAAGAATACAAGACCTTACGTAAAAGCCAAAATTCTTACAGTTCGTTACAATCGTAAAAAAAAAAAAAAAAAAAAAAAAAAAAAAAAAGTATCAGCCAAATACATTGGAAAAAATAGAACTTGGAGATGATTTCAAGAAGACCCCATCGCACAGACCTGTAAATACCTGCATGATTACCAACACTGACACGAGAATTACCTTATTACGGTTAGATCTTTGGAATTATGTTTGCTTAAACGAGAATGTCGCAATTCCAAATTTGAGATCCCAAAAGCCCAACTTCAGTACCGCTGACATCACGACAATTCATAATGTTTAACCCTACAAGGGATTCACCCAACTTCTTCAAAAATGGTATAGGCACCAGATACCGAAAGAACTTTAAAATTAAGTTGTTCTGCACAAGCTAAAGCTGCCATTGAGAAATCAGTAATTGAAGATTTCGAAATATTAAGTTCTTTTAGGAATAAGCAGTTTTCTACAATGGTGACTGTGCTGACATCACTGATTGATCTGCAACCATCAAGTTTCAACACCTCAAGTGTCCCACCATGAGCCATCGAAATATCGGAAACAATCTTGTCCGTTAAATTCACACAACCGCTAAGATCGAAATTAACTAACCCAGACTCACAGTTCTTGATTAATGAAATCAACCTGTTATCGGTAATTTGCGGTAGCCCGGTTAACATAACATCTTTGAGCTGATGACAAAGTCGACCCAAAACCGCCAAACTAAAGTTCCCGAATACCGGGCAGTTACAAACGGATAAAGATTTCAGGGTTTCACAACGACCCAAACCAGAAGGAATTATCATAAGGAAAATTCCGAATCCCGGAACATCTAGTCAAAGAAAGGGTCTTTAAATTACCACAATTTACAAGCAATCCAAAGATCCCGAGCTGTGTAACCCGATTGCATTCTTCAAACATAACGATCTCAACCAACTGCGCGGCTTTCGCGATCGACACAACACTGTTGTCTGATAAAGATTGTGATTTGCAGATTGAAAATTGCTTCAGATTCGGGCAACCTTTAGCTACTGATTCAAGCCCGAGATCGGTAACACCACTAATGGACCTCAACTTTTGTAAACCTTGACCACAGCCCATAACCCAAAAACCCTTTTCGGGTACATTGTTTAGATCGAATAAACCGAGATCGGTCAACGACATACCATAGTGTCCGATAAATCCATGTTTAAACCATGGAGTCTTATTTTTATCAACGAACAAGATGCTGACGACACTAAGCTAACAATCCCTTGATCTCCAACTAAGGGACAGTTTTTTTATCGAAACCAATTTCAAGTTAAAACATTTTTGACCAATTGCTTTAAGACCTTCGTTCCCGATATCTGAACATGAACTTAACGATAACGATGTCAAGTTAGGAAAATTGTTCGCGATAGCTATCAAAGACTTTTCAGAAATTGTAAAGCATCGATAAAGTTCAAGTTTTTCCAAATAACTGACACTCGTTAGCAATTTTTTAAATTCCTTCATCTGTAACAGATGAAATATTCCATATCGTTAATGATGTCGGCGCAGGGCAACCAAAAGCAATGGCTTTTAATCCGAGTACGGTGAGGTTACCTAATCCACCACGAGTACCCGATGAAACACCGATAGCTGCAAGTCTAAAGTCGGTAGCTTTTTTACCTTTTAAACAACTTGAAAGGGACCCACCAGTTTTAATCGAAATCTTTAGCGTTTTTCTGTTCGTCCCTTCGGATGGTGCTTGAAAGCATAAGGAAACGTTTTGAAACAGAAGCTACTGCACTTCTACTTTGACCATTAGTCACACGTCTTAAAATCTCGAATATGCATTCATCGGGAAGCGCGTTAATGGTGGTTTGTGGTATTTTGAACAATTTGTCACATATGAGAAACGGAGCTCTTAACTTCTTGCAAGGTGGGAAATAAACGTCGAGTTGAGGACCAAGAGACAAGAAGAGATTTGACTCTTCAAGATTTTTGTATTTTGATTTACCATGGTAAAGAACCTCTTTCCCTGAAAATTAAACATAGAAAGAACCAGGGTCAACAAAAAAAAATCAATTTTGACTTTTTCATAAAAAAAGAAAAAGAAAAAAGGAGAGCCTAACAGGGTCAACAACTTAATGTCATCTAATATTACAACCTGAATGCCGAAAATCTTCAAAATGTTTTTTTCACAGTATTTTCAGTTTCAAGGTAATCAATAAAATTAAATGGTAAACAATCAGAAAAGAGAGTTGCTTTTACCTGTTTTAGAAATTCAGGATGCCACGTGTCAAGAGTCTCAAAAGATCACATTTCATTTACATCATAAACTAAAACACAGCAATCGACTCCTCGATAAAATGCAACACCTAGACTTTAAGTCTTTGAGTCCACCTACATGTTGTATGCTCCCATATAGTCTGCAACAATAAGTTTCTTTATATCAGTAAATGAGCTGCCTGCACAAAGGTTTGATGTAATTATAAGACCTGTGAATATTGAATTCTTGTTTTTGATTTTATCATGATCATTTGCTGAATAACAATAGTAAACATATGATGAATAAAGAATGCATACCATCATCCTGAAGGGTCCAAAGCTCTTCAGAATATTGTCAACCACTGTCATTGTTCATAGGAACATAGGATGGTGAGAGTTGATCAGATACAACACGTAAGTCTCACAATTTTTGTAGACCTTGAACACTAAATAAAAAGTAATCAACAAAGACAAAAATGTAACAAACAAAGTATTAAAATAATGAAGTATTCAATTGCATACCATTATTCAATGAAGATTGCTGATAATAACCACTGGTAGTACATGTGTAACATCTAAAAGGGAAACAAAAAACTACAATCAAAATAAAAATCTTTGTAACCATCATTAAATGCATTGTAATAATTGAGCTGTTGTGCATTTGTCAGATGAATGTAAGGCTATTTGACTTATTTGAGCATATCTACAAACAGTTGGTGAGCATATATACAAAGAAGCATCGAGGAAATGGGAAAGTCGGTAAGTGAATTAAAATCATGAAGACTATACGATATCAGCTAAACTAGCTAGCTCATCAAACTAATTGTATTGCCTTTTTTAAGCCATTCAACATAAAGCTATTAAAATGAGACGATCTACAAAGCCAAAGTGATGACAGTTAGCACAAATTCAGATCAACTTTTTCACATAAACAATAACAAATGCATGCCACAATCAGCAAAAGACAGAAGCTGATTAAAAAAATTAGGGGGAAAACTTAAGTATGAATTCTAACGAAAACATAAAAAGAACCATGGTCAACAAAAAATTCAATTTTGACTTCTTCATAAAAAAAAGGAGACCCTAACAGCAGATCCAAAACTTAATTAAGCTGCAAAAAACTTATTATTTCCTTTCCCTATATCTTCATATCTAGAGGAATCACAAGTTCATAATCTGCTGTTACATACAAACGCACACAGATAAAGAGCCAATAATAAATATACCTCATAATTAAAAAATTACAAATTAAAAGAGCTTTCATAGTTACAAGTAATTTGATCATGATCTTGTATACGTACTTCTTTCCAAGTCTTAATTTTAATTCACATCTATCTCTTAAAAATATCATTTCAATTTACAAAATCATACAGCAGAGAAAACGTAATCGAATAATCATTTGATTATTATAAGATTGTATGTAATATTGTATTGTATCTAATTTATATATGATCAACCAATTATTCAATTATTAGGTTATATCGTCTATCTATCTATATATAAGTCAATTAAACTACTAATTTCAAATTACCCTTTCTATGATATACATAAATCAAATAAAAATCCAACTTTAAGCAGAAACAATTCAAGTCAGCTACACTAGTAGCAACTCAAAATCAAAATCAATAATCGGTAAAGATATTCTTACCATATGATTTCTGCATGAGTACGATTGAAGTAAAAACTAACAGATACCAACTAGACTGAACATCACAAACTAAATAAAGATTGTTCATACAACATTACCACAAAACATATATTAATTTTATTACAAGTTCACATCACAAAAGGTTACAAACATCAACAGCATACAAACACGTGAGAAGCTAACAAAAACCAGGGATTGGTAAAACCGAAAAAAAAAAAAAAACGCTCACCAGGGTTGTCATGACAGACATAATAACACCATCTATCTACCATGACCAAATCCCATAAAACAACCAAGCAACCCCACTACTTGTACCCATCACCGTTTGTAACTAGGCACATAAACAAACATTAAGTATCGAAATTAAACGACGAATACTCACAAACAAACGACGGCGACTAGGAACCATTGTGAAAGGTTGTTTTTGTTAGAATACGTAGAAGATATATATGCATTTAATGTAGTCGACGCATGCAGTGTATTTAATGTAGTTAGGTGCAATTTAATGTAGTTAGGTGCAATTTATTATGTATCGTTGTTAGATTTACTTGGGTCTATATATACCCGTCTAGCTAACAGGTTGTAAATGGAATCAAGAGACAATTGAAATGAAATACAGATAGTTTATTCTCTTGATTACAATTCTCTTAATTACATGGTATCAGAGCAAGGTTAGAGTGGTTCACCTGTGAGATTTGAGAGTTGAGAGTTGAGTTTATCGTTGTACAACCATCCACCGCCGCTTCTATTTCAAATCACCCCGGAGAGTGATTGTTGAGTCCTTTCAAGTCATCTAAATCAACTTGTTCTGTTTCGTGACCACCCTTACTACGAAAAAAAAAAAAGAAAAAAAAAAAAAGTACTGTTCCGCCATTGCCATCTGAAATCACCCACTTCGAGTCATTTTTTAGTCTCACCACCCCTTCCAATCGATTCATAGTGTCCCTAATTGCAAACCCTGAAAATTTCAAGCATTTACGATCACTGTGTATACCCCACGCGCCGCCAATCACCGTTGCCGGAGTCCCACGCGCCGGAGAGTGACGGCGCGTGAAGCCTTTCCCCGCCGTCGTTTTCTTTTCCGGTCACTCCTGTGAACACTCCGACCATACTCCGTGAGTATTGGATTGTGTTTTGTACTTTGAAATTCTGGTAGTATTTGCTTGGTCTTCTCAATTCTCTTTTTGAAGGGAATATATTTTTCTGCATAACTATCCATTTTACTTGTTCTTTATCTGCCAACTTGCTTTGGCTTTTACACTTTTGCTTTACATCATTTGTTCCATTGTCGAGTGGTATATATAAAATAAAATATAAATAAAATATATCACACATCATTGTCTCTAATTATTTTTTAAATAACATCTTGTCTCTCGAAGGAAGAAAAAAAAAATGTTCAGTTTACGTATCTCTATAGCTAGATATTTATTTGGGGTTATTTTGTTAATGGTCAGAAAATCCATCCTATACTTTGAAACATTTTCGGATTTGATTCAATACCCCTTAATGATTCTTACTTGGTTCGTTGGGTTCTCTCAATTATTGATTATTAAATTTATTCGCCTTATACGTTCACAATCTCTGCGGAAGATTATGAAGAATATGTCCGATTAAAAGAGTTCGTGAAGCTCAAAACACCAATAGCCGCTTTTGCTGAATCAGGTAAGTCAAATACATGCCTTTTATCATCCGCCTCTAAATGGGTCATCGATTCTGGTGCTTCAGATCACATGACAGGTAATCACCATCTATTCTCCGATTTTAAATCACAACCATCTCATGTCACAATTGCAAATGGCACCACCTCTCCTGTCCTTGGTTTTGGTACTGTCAACGTCACCCCTTCTATTTCATTGTCATCGGTTTGGTTTTAAGTCTACCTAACTTCTCATTTAATTTGTTGTCCGTTAGCAAAATTACTCGAGACTTGAATTGTGTTGCTTTACTCTATCCTGATTTTTGTGTCTTTCAGGATCTATCGACAAAGCAGATTATTGGTAAAGGGCGGGTATCTGATGGCCTATACATACTTGAATCCGAAATACAAATACCACGTTCTTTGGTATGCTCTAAGTCATCATCCCCTTATGAGATGCATTGTAGGTTGGGACATCCTTCTCTCCAGAGTATGAAAAAATTATGTCCTGAATTCTCTTATTTATCATCTCTGTATTGTGAACCATGTCAGTTTGCCAAACACCATCGAATCCACTTATCTCCCAGAGTCAATAAACGAGCCTCGTCTCCATTTGAATTGGTCCACTCTGATGTTTGGGGTCCATGTTCAGTTACTTCCAAACCTGGTTTTAAATACTTTGTTACCTTTATCGATGACTATTCTCGCGTTACTTGGCTTTATTTGATAGTATTTACTAAATTTTGCTCATTTGTTACTGAAGTAAAAACTCAATTTCAGGTTCCGGTTCAAACTTTGAGAAGTGATAATGCCAAAGAATTTCTTTCCGAATCATTTTCCTCATATATGCTTCAGAATGGTATCCTTCACGAGTCATCTTGTGTTGACACACCAGCCCAAAATGGGGTTGCGGAACGAAAGAATCGACATCTTCTTGAAGTAGCTCGAGCACTCTTATTTCAAATGAACGTTCCAAAACCATTTTGGGCTGACGCTGTATCAACTGCATGTTTCCTTATTAATCGAATGCCATCCGCTGTCCTTAATGGTGATATTCCATATTCAGTTTTGTTCCCCACAAAATCTTTATTTCCGATTGAGCCAAAGATTTTTGGTAGTACTTGCTTTGTGCGTGACACTCAGCCTCACCGCTCTAAATTAGATCCTAAGTCCATCAAATGTGTGTTCCTTGGATACTCTCGCCTTCAGAAAGGTTACAGATGTTTTTCACCAACTCTCCAGCGTTATATTGTGTCCCGCGATGTCACATTCCAAGAAAAGTTACCTTTCTTTCCAGTGTCCACCTATCACAACCATGAAAATAGTGATGACTTATTGGTATATGTACCCATACCAGCTCCCACACCAGCTCCCACACCAGATCCCACACCAGATCCCACACCAGATCTCACACCAGATCCCACACCAGAACCCACACCATTAGAACACACTGATCCTACACCAGATCCCACACCAGATCCCACACCAGATCCTACACCAGATCCCACACCAGAACCCACACCATTAGAACAAACTGATCACTTTCAGTATGTATACAGTCGGCGTTCCCGTCCTACATCAGAACCCGCTCCTGTACCACAATCGTCGTCGATAGATCCTCCCAGTGAGTCAACCTATGAGGTTTCCACTAATATTCATGACACTCAATCTTCAGATTCTGATTCCGATATTCCCATTGCTCTTCGAAAAGGTAAACGTACATGCACTTATCCTATTGCTTCCTTTGTCTCTTATGATAAATTGTCAGTATCTTCTCGAGCTTTTGTTGCCACTTTAGACTCTGTCACTATTTCAAAAACTGTTGGTGAAGCTTTAACTCATCCTGGATGGCGGGCCGCCATGATTGAGGAGATTAATGCACTTGATCATAATGGCACTTGGGCATTAGTTGACTTACCTGTTTCCAAAAAGGCAATTGGTTGTAAGTGGGTTTTCACAATAAAGGTTAATCCTGATGGTTCTTTGGCACGGTTGAAAGCTCGGTTAGTTACTAAGGGTTATGCTCAAACATATGGGGTGGATTATTCTGAGACCTTTTCTCCTGTTGCTAAACTCACATCTGTTAGATTATTCATCTCTTTAGCTGCTACGTATCAGTGGACACTTCATCAACTTGATGTGAAGAATGCATTTTTACATGGAAATTTGCAAGAAGAAGTCTATATGGAGCAACCACCTGGGTTTGTTGCTCAGGGGGAGTCTGGTAAAGTATGCAAATTACGAAAAGCAATATATGGTTTGAAGCAATCTCCTCGTGCCTGGTTTGCAAAGTTCAATGCGGTAGTTAGGGACTTCGGTCTAAAAAGGAGTGCATATGATCACTCGGTATTCTTCGCTTCATCAAGATCTGGGTGCATTTTACTTGTTGTCTATGTAGATGACATTATAATTACCGTGAGTGATAAAGAAGGAATTAACAGATTGAAAACATTCTTAAGCACTCAATTTCAAACAAAGGATCTCGGCCCTTTGAAATATTTTCTTGGTATTGAAGTCTCTCGAAATAAAAAAGGCATTTTCTTATCTCAGAGAAAGTATTGCTTAGATGTACTCAGTGATTCCGGTGTGATTAGCGGAAAACCTTGTGAAACACCAATGATACCGAATTTTAAGTTGAAGACTGATGATGGAGAACTACTCATCAATCCAGAAAAGTATAGAAGAATCGTCGGCAAGTTGAATTATCTTACTCTCACCCGTCCTGATATTGCCTTTCCAGTGAGTGTTGTTAGTCAGTTTCTATCATCTCCAAGAACCTCACATTGGGATGCCGTCACTCATATTTTGAAGTACTTGAAAGGTACTCCGGGTCGTGGTATCCTGTACCAGAATCATGGTCATCACACTATTGAAGGTTTTTCTGATGCTGATTATAATGGTGATCCCGCGACTAAACGGTCTACAACAGGTTATTGTGTCTTTGTTGGAGGAAATCTTGTATCTTGGAAAAGTAAGAAACAGAAGGTAGTATCTCGTTCAAGTGCGGAATCCGAGTATCGAGCAATGGCACAAACTACCTGCGAGCTTATATGGGTTCGTAATATTCTTGACGAGATTGGTTTTGCTCAATCCGAGCCAATGAACTTGTGGTGTGATAACAAAGCAGCCATTCATATTGCAAACAACCCTGTCTTTCATGAAAGAACCAAACATATAGAAGTTGACTGTCATTTCACTCGAGAAAAGTTGGAAGGAATTATCAGAATACCTCACGTCAAAAGTAATGAACAGTTGGCCGATATCTTCACCAAAGCATTACCTGGAAATTGTATCCGTCGGTTTTGTAGCAAGCTGGGCATAATCAATATCTATGCTCCAGCTTGAGGGGGAGTGTTAGAATACGTAGAAGATATATATGCATTTAATGTAGTCGACGCATGCAGTGTATTTAATGTAGTTAGGTGCAATTTAATGTAGTTAGGTGCAATTTATTATGTATCGTTGTTAGATTTACTTGGGTCTATATATACCCGTCTAGCTAACAGGTTGTAAATGGAATCAAGAGACAATTGAAATGAAATACAGATAGTTTATTCTCTTGATTACAATTCTCTTAATTACAGTTTCAAGAACCATAACCAAGCATCTGAATTCTCAAGAAGATTTGGCTAAGAATAGAAAACATCAAGTAAAACGCCAAAATTCTTGCAACAGTTTGATAAAACCGTAAAAAAAGAGAGATATCAGCCAAATCCTTTGGAAAAAATAGATTTTGGAGACGATTTCAAGCAGACCCCATCATATGGACCTGTGAAAACCTGCATGATTTTTTAGTTTTTTTGGAACAGAAAACTCAACTACCTTATTACGGTTTGATGTTTTTAGAATTATGTTGCTGCTTGAACGAGGATGTCACAATTCCAAATTTGCGATCCCAAAAGACCAACTTCAGTACCTCTGACATCACGACAATTCATGATGTTTAAACCAACAAGAGATTCACCCAACTTCTTCAAATACGGTAAGCTCTTGTTTGACACCTGGCATCCAGAAACTAATTGATCTGCAATGGTGACTGTGCTGACATCACTGATTGATCTGCATCCATCAGGTTTCAACACCTCAAGTGTCTCACCATGAACCATCGAAATCTCTGAAACAATCATGTCCATCAGATTCACACAACCGCTAAGATCGACGTTAACTAACCCAGACTCACAGTTCTTAATGAGCGAAATGAACCCGTTATCGGTTATTTGCGGTAGCCCGGTTAACATAACATCTTTTAGCTGATGACAAAGTTGACCCAAAACCGCCAAACTAAAGTTCCCGAATCCTGTGCAGTTACATACGGATAAAGATTTTAAGGTATCACGAGAAGATAAACCCGAAGGAATTATCATAGACAAATCTTGAATCCCGAAACATTTATTCAAAGAAAGAGTCTTTAAATTACCACAACTTACAAGTAATCCAAAGATCCCGAGCTGTGTAACCCGATTGCATTCTTCTAGCATCACGATCTCAACCGATTTTGCATCTTTAGCGATCGATACAACACCATCGTCTGATAAAAAGGATGATTTGCAAACTGAAAATTTCTTCAGATTCGGGCAACCTTTGGCGATTGATTCAAGCCCGAGATCGGTAACACCGCTACATGATGCAATCATAATCAACCTCAACTTTTGTAAATCTTGACCACAACCCATAACCCAAAAACCCTTTTCGGTTACATTGTTTAGATCGAATAAACCGAGATCGGTCAACGACATACCGTAGTGTCCGATAACTGCTAATGATGTATCGCTGATGTTTAAACCACGGAGTCTTATTTTCATCAACGAACAAGACGATGATGACACTAAGGTAACAATCCCTTGATCTCCAATTAACGGTCAGTTTTTTATTGAAACCGTTTTCAAGTTAACACATTTTTGACCAATTGCTTTAATACCTTCGTTCCCTATATTTGAACAAGAACTTAGCGATAATGATGTCAAGTTAGAACAATTGTTCGCTATCGCTATCAAAGACTTGTCAGAAATTGTAGAGCATCGATAAAGTTCAAGTTTTTCCAATAACTGACACTCGTTAGCGATTTTATTAAGGCCTTCATCTGTAACAGATGATAAATTACATATCGTTAATGATGTAAGCGCAGGGCAACCAATGGCAATGGCTTTTAATCCGAAATCCGTCACTTAACTAGTGTTGTTTCCGATTACTGTGAGTTCACCTACACCAAGAGTACCTGACGAAACCCCGATAGCTGCAAGTCTAAAGTCGGTAGCTTTTTTACCTTTTAAACACCTTGAAAGGGACCCGCCGCTTTTATCAAAATCTTGAGCCATTTTCTGTTCGTCCCTTCGGATGGTGCTTGAAAGCACAAGGAAACGCTTTGAAACAAAAGCTAATGCACTTCTATCTTGGCCAATAGTCACACGTTTTAAAATCTCGAATATGCATTCACACGTTTTGTAATTTTTTAATATGAATATGGTGGTTTGTGATTTTTTGAACGATTTGTCACAGATGAGAAACAGAGCTCTTGACTTCTTGCAAGGTGGGAAATAAACGCCGAGTTGAGGACCAAGAGACAAGAAGAGATTTGACTCTTCAAGATTTTTGTATTTTGATTTACCACGGTAAAGAACCTCTTTCCCTGAAAATTAAACATAGAAAGAACCATGGTCAACAAAAAAATCAATTTTTACTTTTTTCATTAAAAAAAAAGAAAAAGAAAAAAGGAGACCCTAACAGCAGATCCAAAACTTAATTAAGCTGCAACACACAACAACAACAAACTTATTATTTCATTTCCCTATATCTTCATATCTAGAGGAATCACAAGTTCATTATCTGCTGTTACACACAAACACACACAGATAAAGAGTCAATATATATACCTCATAATTAAAAAATTACAAATTAAAAGACCTTTCATAGTTACAAGTAATTTGATCACGATCTTGTATACGTACTTCTTTCCAAGTCTTAATTCAATTCACATCTATTAAAAATATCATTTTAATTTACGAAATCATACAGCAGAGAAAACGTGATCGAATAATCATTTGATTATTATAAAATTGTATGTAATATTGTATCTAATTTATATATGATCAAACAATTATTCAATTATTAGGTTATATCTTCTATATATAAGTCAATTAAACTACTAAATTCAAATTACCCTTTCTATGATATACATAAATCAAATAAAAATCCAACTTAAACTACTAAATTCAAATTACCCTTTCTATGATATACATAAATCAAATAAAAATCCAACTTTAAACAAAAACAATTCAAATCAGCTACACTAGTAGCCACATAAAATCAAAATGAATAATCGGTTAAGATATTCTTACCATATGATTTCTGCATGAGTACGATTGAAGTAATACCGTTAGGAATCCAGCACTTAAAACCCTATAAAACCCTTGATCGAGAGCAAAAACGAGCAAATCTAACAACATAAGTAGTACATTAGAGAAATTGCGTAGACGATTACGCATCAATTCTCCAAAAAACTATATGAAATTGAAGAACCTGAAAACACAACATGAAATTAAGAAGAAAAAAAAAGATGAAAATAAAAGGTAGAGCATGGATTGTCTGAATTTGTGTGTATAGTTTAATTTATATAATTATAATCACGTAGACAGCAAATATGAAACATAGTAAGATGACACAAATTTTAAGCCGAAATAGCAAGGTGTGGTGAGAAAGAATTACAGCCAACACTTTTACACATAAACAAATCAATGAATTTCTAGTAGTATTTGCTTATCTATCCTGTGCGGCCACCCTGTAGAATTTGTTATTAGTCCTGTTTGTTATGCATTTGGATCACTTACAATAAATTTGTTTACTGTCATCAAAGAAAAGATGAGTATGCAATTATCCACTACCACATTGTTATTTGAAAAGCATTTTTACAGTAAACAATTCAAAACTTGGGAAAGCCCTTAATGTCATCTAATATTACAACCTGAATGCCGAAAATCTTCAAAATGTTTTTTTCACAGTATTTTCAGTTTCAAGGTAATCAATAAAATTAAATGGTAAACAATCAGAAAAAGAGAGTTGCTTTTACCTGTTTTAGAAATTCAGGATGCCACGTGTCAAGAGTCTCAAAAGATCGCATTTCATTTACATCATAAACTAAAACACAGCAATCGACTCCTCGATAAAATGCAACACCTAGACTTTCAAATCTCTCCTGAACAGCAGTGTCCCATATGTAACTTATTTTAAGTTAACGATGTTCACAATCCGCTAAAGCTTTTGATAACGATGTCCACAATCCGCTGAAGCTTTTGGTTACTGTTGGCATCACTATAGTCTTTAAGTCCACCTACATGTTGTATGCTCCCATATAGTCTGCAACAATAAGTTTCTTTATATCAGTAAATGAGCTGCCTGCACAAAGGTTTGATGTAATTATAAGACCTGTGAACACTAAATAAAAAGTAATCAACAAAGACAAAGTATTAAAATAATGAAGTCTCACGATTTTTGTAGACCTTGAACACTAAATAAAAAGTAATCAACAAAGACAAAGTGTAACAAACAAAGTATTAAAATAATGAAGTATTCAATTGCATAACATTATTCAATGAAGATTGCTGATAATAACCGCTGGTAGTACATGTGTAACATCTTAAAGGGAAACAAAAAACTACAATCAAAATAAAGATCTTTGTCACCATCATTAAATGCATTGTAATAATTGAGCTGTGGTGCATTTATCAGATGAATGTAAGGCTATTTGACTTATTTGAGCATATCTACAAACAGTTGGTGAACATATATACAAAGAAGCATCGATGAAAGTGGGAAAGTGGGAAAAGTGAATTAAAATCATGAAGACTATACGATATCAGCTAAACTGATAGGTCATCAAACTAATTTTATTGCCTTTTTTAAGCCATTCAACATAAAGCTATTAAAGTGAGACGATCTACAAAGCCAAAGTGATGAAAGTTAGCACAAATTCAGATCAACTTTTTAGCATAAACAATAACAAATGCATGCCACAATCAGCAAAAGACAGAAGCTGATTAAAAAAATCAGGGGGAAAACTTAAGTATGAATGTTAAAATATTAACGTTTTTCTAGATAATACTAGTATAATTAGAAAATTTAGAAGATATTTACTATGTAATTTACTAGAAGTGAGTAGACTAGATATTAGTTGGTGAAAAAATATCAAGGCTACTAGAAGATGCTAGTGTTGCTAGAAGATTCATTGGTTACCATTGCTAATCGTCATATTAAGGCTATAAATAGCCAAGTTGTCTTGCAAATGAGATGTACCAAAAACTTAAGCAATAAAATCCGTTCTTTAACAAACACAATTACTCTATTCATCTTTTCTACATTCACTATTTTACACAAACATCACCTCAACAATATATAAACATTATAATACATCTAAACTAATATTAATCAACTTCTAAATTTACAACAACTCTAACAAGTGGTATCAAGAGCCAGGTTGGGCGTTGTTCGACTACACCATTACTATCATTGGTGCATACAATATTCCCGTCCCCATCTTTTATGGCGACAACTATGATTTTTGGAGTATCCAAATGAAGACGTATTTTTAAGCACAAAGCTTGTGGGATATTGTCGAAGTCGGGTTTACAACTTCAAAAGACGTCGGAACTCTGTCCGCTGAAGAACAGGAAAAAACAACAAAAATGTTGTAACAAATGCTGTTGCTCTTGGCTACATTCAACAAGCCTTGACACCGTCTATCTTTTCACGAATCATAGGAGCTACGACAGCCAAAGAGGCGTGGAAAATCTTGCAAGAAGAATTTCAAGGAAATGTCAAGGTGAGATCTGTGAAACTATTAACTCTAAGATGAGATTTTAAGAATTTAAATATGAAAGACACTGAGTCCGTAAAAGATTACTAATCTAGAATTAAAGAAATAGTAAATCAAATGAGAGCTTATGGAGATAACATAACTGATAAGAGGATCATAGAAAAAATACTTATCAGTATGACTGAAAAATACGATCATGTCATTACCGCTATTGAAGAGTCGAAAGACATTGAGACTCTATCAGTAACAGAATTAGTTGGCTCTCTAGAAGCATACAAGGCTAGACTGAGTCGGCGTAGTGAAAACTCACTTAAAAGCACGTTTCAGTCTAAACTCAAAATAAGGTCTCAGAAATCTAATAATGGGGGGAAAAGAAATCTTGAAGAAAATTCGAGAGGAGGAGAAAAACCCAGAACCGGGTTTTGATCAAAGTAGAAAAATCTACCCTCCATGTGGTATTTGCAAAAAGACAAACCACTTGGAGAAAGATTGTTTTCACAAAGGGAAGCCACAATGCAATAACTGCAAAAGATTTGGGCATCTAGAAAAAGATTGCCGTTTAAAACAAAATCATTGAGCTAACTTCACGGAAGAAAATGAAGATATACCGGAGAACAAAAATCAGCTATTCTATGCCTGTCATGTCGCAAATAAACAGAGGGGTGATACTTGGTTGATCGACAGTGGGTGCAGCAACCACATGACGGGAGATGAGAAATTATTTCATAGTATCAACATCTCCGTAAAGTCCCGCGTCAAACTAGGGAATGGAGCGCGCAAAATTACAATTACTATTCAAACTAATAACTGCACTCGATCAGTTAATGATGTTCTTCTAGTACCAAGCCTAGAAAGTAACTTGCTAAGTGTTGGTCAAATGATGGAGCATGGTTACTCTTTACTCTTCGAAGATAAATCATGTGTTATACGTGACAAGAAAAACAATTACAAATTGATAGCCAAAGTGCCAATGGAGAACCGTAACTTTCTGCTTCGTTGGCAGTATCAGAGACACGACCATGAAAGTTCAAGTTGAAGAATCATGGCTATGGCATCGTAGATTTGGCCACTTTAACTTTCACGCACTAAAAATCCTCCAACAGAAGAATATGATGAGAGACTTTCCTAACATAGAAGAGATCACTGATACGTGTGAAAGGTGTATGAAGGGCAAGCAATATCGAAAAACTTTCCCTCGTGACAAAGCTTCGAGAGCGAAAGGTATACTACAGCTGGTGCACACTGACGTATGTGGACCAATGAGGACCCCGTCTCTTAACCAAAGCAGGTACTTTATTCTCTTCATCGATAATTATTCTAGAATGACGTGGGTTTACTTCATGCATGAAAAATCAGAAGTCTTCACGATATTCAAGAAATTCAGAAATTACGTAGAAAATAGCAGTGGCCATTATACAAAAACACTGAGGAGTGATAGAGGGAAAGAATACACCTCTACACAGTTTAATAAATTTTGCGAAGATGAAGGTGTTAAACGCCAATTCACTGTTAGTTACGCCCCTGAACAAAATGGTGTATCTGAACGTAAAAACAGAACTGTAATGGAAATGGCCAAAACAATGATACATGAAAAAGGCCTTCCAAACAGTTTCTGGGCTGAAGCTGTATACACGGCTGTATATATACTGAATCGATGTCCAACGAAAGTCGTCGAAAACAAGACTCCAATTGAGGCATGGAGTGGAAGGAAACCGTCGGCGAAACATCTGCGAGTACTTGGGAGTATTTGCTACATCCATGTCCCTAAGGAGAAACGTCACAAGCTCCAAGAAATATCAGAAAAAGAAATATTCTTGGGCTATAGCACACAGTCTAAAGGCTACCGAGTCTATAACCTGAGGACCAATAACATAGTAATCAGTCGAGACGTGGAGTTTGATGAAGACGCATCTTGGAACTGGGAGAAGGACAAAGTTGAAAAACAAACATATCTGCCGCAGATATCTATGGAAACTCCAGCTCAACAACCACTACAAATGGAGCATTCTGTACAACAGGAAAGTACCTGAGAAACGAACCCTGCTATGCCAAGTTCTCCTTCGGCAACATTACCTTCAGCGCAAGAAGATTCAAGTCCAGAGTCAACACCGGGAAGAGTTAAAAAGTTAACAAAGGTATACAAGACTTGCAACTTCACAACTATAGAACCTGAAAGCTATGAAGTTGCAGCCAAAGATGAAAAGTGGGTGGCTGCTATGAACGAAGAAATAAGAATGATCGAGAAAAACAACACATGGGAATTAGTTGATCCTCCAGAAAATAAAGAAATCATTGGAGTAAAGTGGGTTTACAAAACAAAGCTCAACCCCGATGGTTCTATACAAAAACACAAAGCAAAGCTAGTAGCTAAAGGCTATTTACAATAGCCTGGAGTTGACTACAACGAAACTTTCGCACCTGTAGCACGACTGGATACTATAAGAGCACTTATGGCATTAGCAGCTCAACGAAGGTGGAAGATTCACCAACTAGATGTGAAATCAGCCTTTCTAAATGGATTTCTAGAAGAAGAAATGTACGTAGAGCAACCACAAGGGTTTATCAAGAAAGGAAAAGAAGATCAAGTCCTAAAGCTCAAGAAAGCCTTATATGGACTAAAACAAGCACCACGCGCATGGTACAGTCGTATTGACAGCTACTTCACAAGTTTAGGATTTAGGAGGAGTCAAAGTGAGCCCACACTCTACATTAAAACCCAAGGTAACTCTGACACTCTCATTATTTTCTTGTATGTCGATGATCTTATATATACGGGAAACAATGAGAGAATGATACAAGAGTTTAAACAAGACATGATGAAAACGTTCGAGATGAGCGACCTTGGATTGATGCGCTATTTTCTTGGCATCGAAATCAGTCAAGAAAATGAAGGCATCTTCATATGCCAAAAGAAATACACGGAAAATCTCCTGAAAAAGTTTAAACTATACGATTGTAAAACTGTAGCCATGCCACTAGTTACAAATGAGAAGATGAGAAAAGAAGATGGATCTGAGAAAGCAGACACTTCAGAATTCAGAAGTCTCATTGAAAGTCTACTTTATCTAACAGTAACAAGACCTGACATCATGTACGCAACGAGTCTACTATCCAGGTACATGCAAAACCCTACACAAATACATTATGGAGCTTTCAAAAGAACATTAAGATACTTGCAAGGTACCATGGACTATGGAATATGGTACAAGCCCACTATAGAATTGAAGCTTCATTGATACACAAATATTGATTGGGCCGGATCGGTGGATGACATGAGAAGTACTTCAGGATACACATTCACGCTTGGATCTGGTGTATTCTCATGGGCTTCAAAGAAACAAGAAACGGAGGAACAGTCATCAGCTGAAGCCGAGTACGTCACAACTGCTCACTCAGCTAATCAAGTGATATGGCTAAGGAGAATTCTAGAAGACATGGGCGAAAAACAAGACGAAGCTACAAAAATATTTTGCGACAACAAGTCTGCAATTGCGATGACAAAAAATCCAGTGTTTCATGGCAGAACAAAACATATTTACATCAAGTATCACTTTCTGCGAGAAAGATCTACCAAGAAAGATATTGAATTACAATACTGCAAGACCGAAGAGCAGAGATTGCAGATATTTTCATCAAAGCGTTACCAAGACCAAAGTTCGAGTTCCTACGCAACATGCTCGGAGTAACCTCCAAAAACATTAAGGAGGATTGTTAAAATATATAAATGTCTTTCTAGATAATACTAGAATAATTAGAAAATTTAGAAGATATTTACTATGTAATTTACTAGAAGTGACTAGATATTAGTTGGTGAAAAAATATCAAGGCTACTAGAAGATGATAGTGTTGCTAGAAGATTCATTGGTTACTATTGCTAACCGTCATATTAAGGCTATAAATAGCCAAGTTGTCTTGCAAATGAGATGTACCAAAAACTTAAGCAATAAAAATCGTTCTTTAACAAACACAATTACTCTACCCATCTTTTCTACTTTCACTATTTTACACAAACATCCCCTCAACAATATATAAACACTATAATACATCTAAACTAATATTAATCAACTTCTAAATTTACAACAACTCTAACAATGAATTCTAACAAAAATAGTATTTAAAAGCTTTGCTTGCAAGATACCGTCATCAAATGAAATCACATATAAGCATCTGATGTTTCCAGTTTCAGGCGATCCTTAATCGGTGAAACATGCTTTAAGGGTTTGAGATGTTTTTAAGGTTCCTATTGAAACTGATTGTGAGAGTTTTTAAATATATAGGAGGGATCAGGATGAATTGGGATGGAGTGGTTAATCCATAGCTGTTAAAGGAAGATATGTAGTGACCCGAACTTTTCTATGTTTACATATATTAAATGAAGTTGATATTTACATGACTAAGTGTTTCTAACATGTTAAGAAATCAAACTTGTTAAGACTTGATTAATTGAAATAGGTGTCATATAGACAATTGACCACCCAAGTTGACCGGTGATTCACGAACTTTAAAACTTGTAAAAACTATATGATGTCATATATATGGATATATATAGTTAACATGATATTATGATAAGTAAACATATCATTAAGTATATTAACAATGAACTACATATGTAAAAACAAGACTACTAACTTAATGATTTCGAAACGAGACATATATGTAACGATTATCGTTGTAACGACATTTAATGTATATGTATCATATTAAGATATATTAATACATCATGATATCATGATAATGTAATAATTTAACATCTCATTTGATATAATAAACAATGGGTTAACAATATTTAACAAGATCGTTAACCTAAAGGTTTCAAAACAACACTTACATGTAACGACTAACGATGACTTAACGACTCAGTTAAAATGTATATACATGTAGTGTTTTAATATGTATTCATACACTTTTGAAAGACTTAAAGACACTTATAAAAATACTTCTACTTAACAAAAATGCTTACAATTACATCCTCGTTCAGTTTCGTCAACAATTCTACTCGTATGCACCCGTATTCGTACTCGTACAATACACAGCTTTTAGATGTATGTACTATTGGTATATACACTCCAATGAGCAGCTCTTAGCAGCTCATGTGAGTCACCTAATGTGGGAACCATCATTTGGCAACTAGCATGAAATATCTCATAAAATTATAAAAATATTAGTAATCATTCATGACTTATTTACATGTAAACAAAATTACACATCCTTTATATCTAATTCATATACTAACGACCAAAAACACCTACAAACACTTTCATTCTTCAATTTTCTTCATCTAATTGATCTCTCTCAAGTTCTATCTTCAAGTTCTATGTGTTCTTCATAAATTCTATAAGTTCTAGTTTCATAAAATCAAGAATACTTCCAAGTTTGCTAGCTTACTTCCAATCTTGTAAATTGATCATCCAACCTCAAGAAATATTTCTTATTTATAGTCAGATATCTTTCTAATACAAGGTAATACTCATATTCATACTTTGATTCAATTTCTATAACTATAACAATCTTATTTCGAGTGGAAATCTTACTTGAACTTGTTTTCGTGTCATGATTCTGCTTCAAGAACTTTCAAGCCATCCAAGGATCCTTTGAAGCTAGATCTATTTTTCTCATTTCCAATAGGTTTATCCACAAAACCTGAGGTAGTAATAATGTTCATAACATCATTCGATTCATATATATAAAACTACCTTATTCGAAGATTTAAACTTGAAATCACTAGAACATAGTTTAGTTAATTCTAAACTTGTTCGCAAATAAAAGTTAATCCTTCTAACTTGACTTTTAAAATCAACTAAACACATGTTCTATATCTATATTATATGCTAACTTAATGATTTAAAACCTGGAAACACGAAAAACACCGTAAAACCGGACATACGCCGTCGTAGTAACACCGCGGGCTGTTTTGAGTTTGATAATTAAAAACTATGATAAACTTTGATTTAAAAGTTGTTATTCTGGGAAAATGATTTTTCTTATGAACATGAAACTATATCCAAAAATCATGGTTAAACTCAAAGTGGAAGTATGTTTTTCAAAATGGTCATCAAGACGTCGTTCTTTCGACTGAAATGACTACCTCTTACAAAAATGACTTGTAACTTATATTTTCGACTATAAACCTATACTTTTTCTGTTTAGATTCATAAAATAGAGTTCAATATGAAACCGTAGCAATTTAATTCACTCAAAATGGATTTAAAACGAAGAAGTTATGGGTAAAACAAGATTGGATATTTTTTTATTGTTGTAGCTACGGGAAATATTGTAACAATTCTATACAAATCATATCCTAGCTAACTTATATTGTATTATACATGTATTCTAATATATTATGTAATCTTGGGATACCATAGACACGTATGCAAATGTTTTGACATATCATATCGACCCATGTATATATATTATTTGGAACAACCATAGACACTCTATATGCAGTAATGTTTGAGTTAGCTATACAGGGTTGAGGTTGATTCCAAAAATATATATACTTTGAGTTGTGATCTAGCCTAAGACGTGTATACACTGGGTCATGGATTGATTCAAGATATAAAACTCATATTTCGAGTGGAATCAATCCACGACCCAGTGTATACAAGCCTCAGGCTAGATCACAACTCAAACTACATATATTATTTTGGAATCAACCTCAACCCTGTATAGCTAACTCCAACATTACTACATATAGAATGTCTATGGTTGTTCCAAAATATATTATATAGATGGGTCGATATGATATGTCAAAACATTGTATACGTGTCTATGGTATCTCAAGATTACATAATATATATTAGAATACATGAATAATACAATATAAGTTTGTTAAGTTATGATTTGTATAGAATTGTTACAATATTTCCCGTAGCTACAACAATCAAAAAATATCGAATCTTGTTTTACCCATAACTTCTTCGTTTTAAATCCGTTTTGAGTGAATCAAATTGCTATGGTTTTATATTGAACTCTATTTTATGAATCTATACAGAAAAAGTATAGGTTTATAGTCGGAAATATAAGTTACAAGTCGTTTTTGTAAGAGGTAGTCATTTCAGTCGAAAGAACGACGTCTTGATGACTATTTTGAAAAACATACTTCCACTTTGAGTTTAACCATGATTTTTGGATATAGTTTCATGTTCATAAGAAAAATCATTTTCCCATAAGAACAACTTTTAAATCAAAGTTTATCATAGTTTTTAATTAACTAACCCAAAACAGCCCGCGGTGTTACTACGACGGCGTATATTCGGTTTTACGGTATTTTTCGTGTTTTCAGGTTTTAAATCATTAAGTTAGCATATCATATAGATATAGAACATATGTTTAGTTGATTTTAAAAGTCAAGTTAGAAGGATTAACTTTTGTTTGCGAACAAGTTTAGAATTAACTAAACTATGTTCTAGTGATTACAAGTTTAAACCTTCGAATAAGGTAGTTTTATATATATGAATCGAATGATGTTATGAACATCATTACTACCTCAAGTTTAGTAGGTAAACCTACTGGAAGTGACAAGAAATGATCTAGCTTCAAAGGATCTTGGATGGCTTGAAAGTTCTTGAAGTAGGATCATGACACAAAAACAAGTTCAAGTAAGATTTTTACTTGAATTAAGATAGTTTATAGTTATAAAATTGAATCAAAGTTTGAATATGATTATTACCTTGAATAAGAAAGATAACCTACTGTAAATAACAAAGGTTTCTTGATCTTAGATGATTACTTGGAATGGATTAGAAAGCTTGGATGTAAACTAGTAAACTTGAAAGGATTTTCGAAGTGTTCTTGAAGTGTTCTTCCTAAGATGATTATAGCTTGATTCTTGAAGTAATTTTTGATGAAGATGATGATTAACTACTGGAAAAATTCGTTCATAAGTATGTGTGTGTGTGTGTGTTGAGAGAGAATTAGAAAGAGAATTGGAAGTGAAATGGAGTGAATAATGAGTGGTAAGTGGTGAGTGGTGAGTGGGGTTAAAAGGAGTTCTAGTTAGTTGACTAGTTCATGGTAGAAGTTAAAATTGATTAGTCATACATGACATAATCAAGAGTGGAATCCCATGCTAGTTCCTATTTATATATACCCACAGTAAGTACGTCTAGAAGCTGTGTATAATATGGGTATGAATACGACTAGAATTCTTGATGAAAAAAGAATGGGAATGTAACTGTACCCATTTTCGTTAAGTATTAGTGTTTTGATATATGTCTTGAAGTCTTCCAAAAGTATATTAATACATCTAAATACACTACATGTATATACATTTTAACTGAGTCGTTAAGTCATCGTTAGTCGTTACATGTAAGTGTTGTTTTGAAACCTTTAAGTTAACAATCTCATTTAATGTTGTTAACCCATTGTTTATTATATCTAATGAGATGTTAAATTATTATCTTATCATGATATTATGATATATTAATATATCTTAATATGATATATATACATTTAAATGTCGTTACAACGATAATCGTTACATATATGTCTCGTTTCAAAATCCTTAAGTTAGTAGTCTTGTTTTTATGTATATAACTCATTGTTAATATACTTATGGAGATACTCACTTATCATAATCTCATGTTAACTATATGTATATCCATATATCTATCGTCATGTCATTTTTACAAGTTTTAACGTTCGTGAATCGCCGGTCAACTTGGTGGTCAATTGTCTACATGAAACTCATTTCAAATAATCAATTCTTAACAAGTTTGATTGCTTAACATGTTGGAAACACTTAATCATGTAAAAATCAATTTCATTTAATATATATAAACATGGAAAAGTTCGGGTCACTACAAAAGGATCCAGAGACCATGTGTAGTGCATTGTTGTTGGTACGTGTGTAAGCGGAAGGTACAAATGATTGAAGCATGAAGGTAGTTACTGCTAACTAGTTTTGTGTTTTAGCATAGGGTAATAAAAAAATATAGAGCGTATTTTTTATTTTGTTTAAGAAAGTTAGGTTTGGGGATAGATATGATATGAGAATGGATGATAAGGAAGATCAAGAATAAGAGGTATAGATGTGAGTAGTAAGGCATAGTGTTTACTATTGACAATGGAGGAAGTAGTCGCCGTCGGTAGATTAGAGGGAATGAGTGAGGATGAAGATGAAGATGAGGATGAAGAGAGTAGGTTAAGAATGGAAGGATGACACCATGTGTAGTGCGTTGTTATTGGTACGTGTGTGTAAGCTGAAGGTACAAATGATTTAAGCATGAAGGTAGTTACTACTAAGCGGAAGGTACAAATGATTTAAGCATGAAGGTAGTTACTGCTCACTAAATTTGTGTTTTAGTATAGGGGTAATAAAAAAAATATATAGCGTATTTTTTTATTTTTTTTATGAAAGTTAAGTTTGGGGATAGATATGATATTAAAATGGAGGATAAGGATGATCAAGAAGAAGGGGTAGAGATGTGAGTAGTAAGGCTTAGTGTTTACTATTGATAGCGGAGGAATTAGAGGGAATGGGTGAAGATGAAGATGAAGATGAAGATGAAGAGAGTAGGTTAAGAATGGAAGGATCCACTGACCATGTATAGTGCGTTGTTGTTGGTACGTGTGTGTAAGCTGAAGGTACAAATGATTTAAGCATGAAGACAGTGGCGAAAGTAGGGTTTTTTTTCACCGGGGGCAAAAAAAATTAACCGTGGCAATTTTTTGGCCAAAATATGGAGGTTTTGAGGCAAAAAAATCAGGTTTTAAGGAAAATTATGGATGATTTTTGGCAAAATTTAAAAGTTTTTGGGCAAAATTTGAAGGTTTTGGGGAAAAGCTGGAGAATTTTGGGCAAAATTTGAAGGTCTTGGGGCATAATATGTAGGTTTTGGGGAAAAAAATTGTAACGACCCGGAATTTTTTGATCGTTCTATACTTATGAGATTAATATTTACATAAATTAAACCTTACCAACATGATAAGCAATCCAAACTGTTGAGACTTATATTTTTGAAAAGAGTTTTACACAACGTTTGACCGTCCAATTTGACCGATGATATCACGAACTATATAACACACGATAATTATACAATTATGTATATGTACATATCTATACATATTTAACATGATTTAAGGATGGTTTAACATTTCATTGTGAACTAACAACAATGAGTTATAAGTATACTTTGAGACCACTAACTTAAGTTTTCAAAACGATAACTATATGTAACGTTCTTTGACATATATACTTACAATCTATAATGTGTTGTGATTTATGTCACCAATATGATTTAAGTGTAATAGGATTAATTTGTAACCAAAATAATCTTGATAAATATCGAACAAGTTTGGGGAAGTGTGGAGTGCACACTTGTTTGAACTTATCTTGATTATGACGGGGGTTCGGTTTAACGCCTTGAATCGAGTAAAATTTTTTTTTTTTTTTTTTTTTTTTTTTTTTTTTTTTTTTTTTTTTTTTTTAGTCACTGGCCGGACAAGGCTTATGCCGCGGCGCGGCAAGCCTTGTCGCGGCGCGACACAGCACATGACATTTTAGACTCCTTAACCCTGGTTCTGTTTTGAACTTTAGTGTATTGCCGCGGCGCGGACCCCTTTGCCGCGGCGCGACATAACCCTGTTCCGGGTGCCTGATCTGCAACATTGTATATAAACCAACTTTTGCACATTCCATCATTTTCAAACACATATAAAACAACATTATTCACACCCGAACATCTGAAATCAGTTTCTAACATCGTATACCATCTAATAACATCATTTAGACATCAAACGTGTTTTCATGAAACAAAACCATCATTTGGTCCCAAATTCAATAATGACAAACATGACACTTCAAACACATGGCGTTTGATAAGCGGTAACCATAGAGCGTGATTACAAAAGGGACTTGCAATACCACTTACTCTAATGCCAATGCTCCCCGAGTGCTTCACACGGGTTCCTTACCTTCACGATGGACTTTAGTACCTAAAACATAAAACATCATGGGGGTAAGCTTTTACACTTAGTGAGTTATAGGAAAGCAATAAACATAGAACATAAACATAAATCATTTGGGCATAATCGAAACACTTATCCTTCAACCCTTAGGTTGCTTGCATGCTTTCGGATCCGATCATTCATACCATAGACATGACTTACTAGGCCGAACCTAGTAATCAAGTCTAAGCTAACCATAGACATACTAAATATGCCTAAGCTATCATCATCTCATACGTAGACACCCAAAGTGTCTAAGCTAACACGAACCATAGGCAAGATTACTAGCAATGTGATAACCTTGCCTAAGCTAAACATCAACCATAGATACAACTATTGAGCTAACCCAATAGTTCTATCTAAGCTACATAACTAGTGCACTTAGTCGTTACCCTCTTGCACGGATGCAATCCGAGAACACTAAGCCACTCTTGACCCGCCCATATTACCCCCTATAAACTCACCTTGTTTAAATGGATTTCCTTGATCACTTGTGACCTCTTTTCCTTGATTAGCACCTATATATGAGCTAATCTCATTAATCACATAACTAAATCAAAATCATAACTTTCTTGGATCATTACATCATTTATACTTACTCATACACTCAACCCCCTAATCACAACATACATACATACACACATACTTTCTAACCTTGAACTCATCTTTTCTAAAACAAGCATGTTACCAATCAAACATCACCTTTTAATCATGTACATTACTAACTCATCACTTTTAGCTTTATCATGCAACTTTTCCTTTAATCCTTTCATTAAACATCAAATGTGCATAGTAATTCAATTTCATTACTAACACCATTAACTTGTCAAATTATCAATTTCTATAATCTACAACAATTACCATAGTTCATACATGAACATCCTTCATCACAATTTCTAGCTAGAACTCATAATCATCTCTTTGAGACATTTTAACAAACACTTGGTGTGCATGACTAGAAATCTAACTAGAACATCATCATTCTCACCATAATCATGCCATACATCTATAATGCAAGTTCATACATGTAATTACTTCCAAAATCATCAACAAATTCATTCTAACTCAAACAATTGTGCACAACTCAACAAATAGCAACTTTCTTAAGCATAATCTCATCATTAACATACAATGCAAGCAATAATTAGACACAAAATTCATACCTTGTCTTTTAGAGTTTAAGAATCCTAATTGTGCACAAAGAGAGTGAAATTGGAAGATTAAAGCTTGCTAGAGTGATTAAGGTGTGTTAGATTTCACAAATCTTCAATTGCATGCTCTTAATTTCACAAAATGGTGAATCTCTCCTTCTCCTCTACCCAAGTCGACACACACACAGTAGCAGGAGGATTCTCTGTATTTTTGCATTCATAGTCTAATTTCCAGCTTTTTGATTCTTTTATTAAAATAACTTTGGCCTATTGACACTTTCTACCCTCCCCACCACAACTCTAGTTAGGGAAGTCCTTAATCTTAACTTTTCACCCTTAGTCCTTCCTAACTTAACCAATAAACTTAACTTTCATCCATTAACATAAAATGACTTTTACCATTTAATTTCTTAGCAATAATAATTTACATAAAATAATACCTTAAATATTTGGGATGTTACAACTCTCCCCCTCTTGGATCGTTCGCGTCCTCGCGAACCATTCTTGATGCAACGATGGATAATACTTCATGAGCCATTCTTCGGGTTCCCATGTACATTCGGAACCTTTTCTAAATTGCCATAATACCTTCAACAATATAACCGATTTATTTCTCAAGTGCTTAACCTTTTGATCCAAAATCTTTATCGGCTTCTCCGCATATCTTAACTTATTATCGACCTCTATTTCATTCAAAGGAACATAGGTTGAATCATCCGCCAAACACTTTCTCAATTGCGACACGTGAAACGTGTCATGTATATTACTCAATTCATCGGGTAAAGCCAAACGGTAGGCTACCTTCCCAACTTTCGCCACTATCTCAAATGGTCCCACGAACCTTGGACCCAATTTTCCCCTCTTTCTAAAACGGATAATGCCTTTCCATGGAGAAACTTTTAGCATCACTTTATCACCTACTTGAAATTCTATCGGCTTTCTCCTCTTATCAACATATGACTTTTGTCGATCTTGTGCCGCCTTCATTCTTTCACGAATTTGATCAATCATCTCGGTGGTTTGTTGCACTATTTCCGTGCTTCCCAATTCTCGTTGACCTACCTCGCCCCAACAAATCGGGGTTCTACACCTCCTTCCATACAACATCTCATATGGTGCCATTCCAATCGTAGAGTGATAACTATTGTTATATGAAAATTCAACTAAAGGTAAATGAGTATCCCAACTCCCACCAAAATCGATGATACATGCTCTTAACATATCTTCAAGAGTTTGTATAGTCCTTTCACTTTGACCATCCGTTTGCGGGTGAAACGCGGTACTTATGTGTAACCTAGTACCCATTTCCTCTTGAAATTTCCTCCAATATCGAGATGTGAATCGAGTGTCTCGATCCGAAACTATGGAAACCGGCACTCCATGCCTTGCAACAACTTCTTTCATATATAACTTAGACATTGCTTCCGAGGACGAAGCTTCTCTTATTGCCAAAAACAATGCACTCTTAGTCAATCTATCAACAATAACCCAAATCGCATCGTGTTGTCTAGGGGTCTTAGGTAACTTAGTCACCAAATCCATCGTAATATGCTCCCATTTCCAAACCGGTACCTCTAAAGGTTGCATCTTACCGTAAGGCATTTGATGATCGGCCTTCACTTGAAGACAAGTAAGACACTTGTGCACATACTTAACTATATCCCTTTTCATTCCCGGCCACCAATAGTCTTTCCTTAAATCTCTATACATCTTCGTAGCACCGGGGTGAATCGAATACTTAGACTTGTGAGCTAAGTCAAGGAGCTCACTTCTAACACCACTTTGCAAAGGTACCCAAATTCTCCCATATCTAAGCCTTAAACCACGAGAATCCACTATAAAATCATTAACTTGCCCCTTGATCCTTTCCTTTCTCACGTTCTCGGGCGATAATGCTTCACCTTGTGCATCACGAATATCATCAAGTATTTGAGGTGCTATTACCATAGCCAAACTTGTTATCTTAATCGGTTGATGACTCGACTTCCTACTAAGAGCATCCGCCACCACGTTCGCTTTTCCGGGGTGATATAAGATCTCACAATCATAATCTTTCACTAAATCAAGACCCCTCCTTTGTCTATCGTTCAAATCCCTTTGATCAAACAAATACTTTAAGTTCTTATGATCGGTATAAATGGAAAACTTAACACCATAAAGATAATGACGCCAAATCTTTAAAGCAAAAACTACGGCCGTCAATTCTAGATCATGTGTGGGATAACGTTTCTCGTGTTCCTTCAATTGTCGGGAAGCGTATGCTATGACCTTCCCATTTTGCATCAATACACACCCTAAGCCTTTCTTAGAAGCATCACAATAAACCGTCATGTTCTCATTTCCTTCCGGTAAAACCAATATAGGAGCTTGAACAAGCTTTTCCTTAAGGAGTTGAAACGCTTGTTCCTGCTTTTCTTCCCATTTCCATGGCACACTTTTCCGAGTCAACTTAGTGAGTGGGGTGGCTATTCTCGAGAAATCTTGTATAAACCGTCGATAATACCCTGCTAAGCCTAGAAAACTCCTAACCTCGATAGGATTCGTAGGTGGTTCCCATCTCATAATTGCCTCTATTTTAACCGGATCAACACAAATACCCTTCTTGTTAATGACATGACCCAAAAATTGAACTTCACGAAGCCAAAACTCACACTTAGAGAACTTAGCAAACAATCTTTCTCTTCTTAAAGTCTCTAATACTTGTCTTAAATGTACCGTATGTTCCTCTTCACTCTTAGAATATACCAAAATGTCATCAATGAACACAATTACATACCTATCAAGCATCGGTCGACAAACTCTATTCATCAAATCCATAAACGCGGCCGGAGCATTTGTTAATCCAAACGGCATAACCACAAACTCATAATGACCATACCTTGTTCGAAAAGCCGTTTTAGGGACATCTTCTTCCCTCACCTTCAATTGATGGTAACCCGACCTTAAATCTATCTTTGAAAAGAAACTTGCACCTTGTAATTGATCAAACAAGTCGTCTATCCTTGGCAACGGATACTTATTCTTAATTGTGACTTTATTCAATTCTCGATAATCAATACACATTCTCATAGTTCCATCCTTCTTTTTCACAAATAAAACCGGAGCTCCCCAAGGTGAGCTACTAGGACGTATAAAACCTTTATCCATCAAATCTTGCAATTGAGTCATCATTTCTCTCATTTCCGATGGGGCTAATCGATATGGAGCTTTGGCAATTGGCGTGGCCCCGGGTATCAAATCTATTCTAAACTCTACCTCACGCTCGGGAGGTACACCGGGCAATTCACTTGGAAACACATCCGGAAACTCGTTAACTATCGGTACATCATCTAAATCAATAATCTTTTTCGAATTATCCACAACATGTGCCAAAAACGTACAACACCCGTGAGACAAAAACCTTTTAGCCTTAGCATACGTGCATATAGGAATAGCACGCTTAGCTCTTTCCCCATAAATCCATACAACCTTCCCACTAGGTGATTGAACTAACACAATTTTCTTACGACACAAAATTATTCCTTCATTGTCGTCTAGCCAATCCATGCCCACTATTACTTGAAATTCCCCCATATGCATGGGTATTAAATCAATGACAAACTTTTCATCATCCAAAATAATTTCACACCCCTCAATGATACTATACACCATCACAGTCTTATTATCCGCTATTTCAACCTCTAATGGGTGTTCTAACATACTTGGGGTCATATTAAAATGCTTACAAAAAGAATATGATACGAACGACCGCGTAGCACCGGAATCAAACAAAACATGCGCAGGTAAAGAGTTTACAATAAAGGTACCTGACACCACATTTTGGGACTCCTTCGCTTCGAGTGCGGTAATCTGATGAGCTCGGGCCCTTGGTCGGCTATCACTAGTCTTCGGTTCCGTCTTAACCTCTTTCTTAACACTACCACTAGCTAAATCCTTCTTGTATTCCGGACATTCGGCTTGAAAGTGACCTTTCTCAAAACAATAGTAACATTGCTTACCTTTCTTAGGGCATTCGGCGGCCCTATGACCCGGCTTCCCGCAAGAGTAACAATCGGTGGTACCCGCTTTACATTCACCCGTATGATTCTTACCACACCTGGTACACGACTTGGCTTCTTTCCCGCCGCTCTTACCCGACACAAAACCCCCTTTTGACTTGTGCGGGGATTCGAAACCAAACTTACCCTTTTTCGGACTAACATTTTGCATTACCTTGGAGTCTTGATCTAATTTTCGCTTAAACGCCGCCTTCTTCCTAAGTTCGTGTTCTCTAACAAGTGCTCTATTCATCATTTCGGCCAAAGTCTTATACGTGCTCTTGTCGATAAACTCACTTATCTCGGGATTCAACTTCTCATGATAATGATCCATCATCAACTTGGGACTCGACACAAAGTCCGGACAAAATCGAGACTTATCATTGAACTCGGCATTAAACTCGGTCACCGACTTACTTCCATGCTCTATATTCATAAACTCGGATTTCAACCTACTAACCTCGGCGGGTGGAGCAAATTGATTCATAAACATTTCACGGAACTTGTCCCATGAGAAACTTGTAGCCACGTCTCGCCCATGAGATTTAACTATGAAATTCCACCACTCGTAACCACTACCCTTCATTTGATGAGCCGCATAAATTACCTTCAAATGTTCGGGGCATTCACACAACATGAAAGTTTCTTCAATCTCATCAATCCATCTTTGACTAACAATAGGGTCAACCTTACCATGAAACTCGGGAGGATGGCAATTTGCGAAGTTCTTATATTCAAAACGGTCATCCTTTCTCTTAGGGGCTTCTACCTCTTCTTGCCTTACTCCACTTCCCCCTTCACCTCTTAAGGTAGGGTTATTAGCAACAAAAGTCTTTAACTTCTCATCTAATTGATCATTGATCAACGTCTTAATCTTCTCTAACAAAGTTGGAGTATAACGTATCAAGGCTTGCCCTATTTGCCCCGAAATGTCATTTGGCATGTTAACTTCTTCCGATTCGTTGTGAGAGTCTTCTATAGACTCCGTGGATGGGGTGCGGACGTACTCATCATCCTCATCTTGACCTCGGTTTGGTGATACAATAGCCATACTTCAAAATCACAAGCAACCCATTAGTTCAAATACCGGTAACACCATTATTCAACAAAATCAAACCATTCGAAAGAATTCCTAACTCGTTTCACCATAACTATAGTAGGCGTTCATGTGTACTAAAATGAAGTAATAACAATGGCCTGTTGTTATTACACCATTTCATTACACATCTAGTCTACCACGACATCATGGCTAGCGAGTATCAAACTCCTTTCATATACCAATCATTATACTACGGGTCTAGTCGATGACTCTACCCTATGGAGCATGGCACAACTATACGACTATAACACTTATGCAAGTCCTAAACCGCTTATCCTTTCACAACAATGGTTTAAGCCTAGATAATCCCTATCGTGGGTTATCCAAGTCCCTTAAACCACAGCTCTGATACCAACTTTTAACGCCTTGAATCGAGTAAAATTTTTTTTTTTTTTTTTTTTTTTTTTTTTTTTTTTTTTTTTTTTTTTTTTAGTCACTGGCCGGACAAGGCTTATGCCGCGGCGCGGCAAGCCTTGTCGCGGCGCGACACAGCACATGACATTTTAGACTCCTTAACCCTGGTTCTGTTTTGAACTTTAGTGTATTGCCGCGGCGCGGACCCCTTTGCCGCGGCGCGACATAACCCTGTTCCGGGTGCCTGATCTGCAACATTGTATATAAACCAACTTTTGCACATTCCATCATTTTCAAACACATATAAAACAACATTATTCACACCCGAACATCTGAAATCAGTTTCTAACATCGTATACCATCTAATAACATCATTTAGACATCAAACGTGTTTTCATGAAACAAAACCATCATTTGGTCCCAAATTCAATAATGACAAACATGACACTTCAAACACATGGCGTTTGATAAGCGGTAACCATAGAGCGTGATTACAAAAGGGACTTGCAATACCACTTACTCTAATGCCAATGCTCCCCGAGTGCTTCACACGGGTTCCTTACCTTCACGATGGACTTTAGTACCTAAAACATAAAACATCATGGGGGTAAGCTTTTACACTTAGTGAGTTATAGGAAAGCAATAAACATAGAACATAAACATAAATCATTTGGGCATAATCGAAACACTTATCCTTCAACCCTTAGGTTGCTTGCATGCTTTCGGATCCGATCATTCATACCATAGACATGACTTACTAGGCCGAACCTAGTAATCAAGTCTAAGCTAACCATAGACATACTAAATATGCCTAAGCTATCATCATCTCATACGTAGACACCCAAAGTGTCTAAGCTAACACGAACCATAGGCAAGATTACTAGCAATGTGATAACCTTGCCTAAGCTAAACATCAACCATAGATACAACTATTGAGCTAACCCAATAGTTCTATCTAAGCTACATAACTAGTGCACTTAGTCGTTACCCTCTTGCACGGATGCAATCCGAGAACACTAAGCCACTCTTGACCCGCCCATATTACCCCCTATAAACTCACCTTGTTTAAATGGATTTCCTTGATCACTTGTGACCTCTTTTCCTTGATTAGCACCTATATATGAGCTAATCTCATTAATCACATAACTAAATCAAAATCATAACTTTCTTGGATCATTACATCATTTATACTTACTCATACACTCAACCCCCTAATCACAACATACATACATACACACATACTTTCTAACCTTGAACTCATCTTTTCTAAAACAAGCATGTTACCAATCAAACATCACCTTTTAATCATGTACATTACTAACTCATCACTTTTAGCTTTATCATGCAACTTTTCCTTTAATCCTTTCATTAAACATCAAATGTGCATAGTAATTCAATTTCATTACTAACACCATTAACTTGTCAAATTATCAATTTCTATAATCTACAACAATTACCATAGTTCATACATGAACATCCTTCATCACAATTTCTAGCTAGAACTCATAATCATCTCTTTGAGACATTTTAACAAACACTTGGTGTGCATGACTAGAAATCTAACTAGAACATCATCATTCTCACCATAATCATGCCATACATCTATAATGCAAGTTCATACATGTAATTACTTCCAAAATCATCAACAAATTCATTCTAACTCAAACAATTGTGCACAACTCAACAAATAGCAACTTTCTTAAGCATAATCTCATCATTAACATACAATGCAAGCAATAATTAGACACAAAATTCATACCTTGTCTTTTAGAGTTTAAGAATCCTAATTGTGCACAAAGAGAGTGAAATTGGAAGATTAAAGCTTGCTAGAGTGATTAAGGTGTGTTAGATTTCACAAATCTTCAATTGCATGCTCTTAATTTCACAAAATGGTGAATCTCTCCTTCTCCTCTACCCAAGTCGACACACACACAGTAGCAGGAGGATTCTCTGTATTTTTGCATTCATAGTCTAATTTCCAGCTTTTTGATTCTTTTATTAAAATAACTTTGGCCTATTGACACTTTCTACCCTCCCCACCACAACTCTAGTTAGGGAAGTCCTTAATCTTAACTTTTCACCCTTAGTCCTTCCTAACTTAACCAATAAACTTAACTTTCATCCATTAACATAAAATGACTTTTACCATTTAATTTCTTAGCAATAATAATTTACATAAAATAATACCTTAAATATTTGGGATGTTACATTCGGGGGCAGCGCCCCCGATAAGCGGGGTCCAAGGGGTGGCAACCCCTGGCGGGGTCCAAGGGGCAGAGCCCCTGGCTGAAGTCGAGCTGCCAGGTCAGCTTGGAAATTTTTTTTTGGGCTAATATTGCTTTATTAAAAATGTCTTAAAATTTTATTTTTGGCCCAGTTGGACCCAAAATAAAAGCCTGATTTTGAGCTTCTTTTACCGTATCATACCCATCATCTATACGTATTTACTATTGGTAAATATTCATCAAATCAATATCCTTATCAGCCTTAGATCTGCCCTAGATAAGAGGGAATCTTATTTGTAAGCTAGCATACATTATTACTCAAAAATTCAACACAATAATTTGTCCTTGTTCCCTCAACAACCAGACTGTCCTATAAGTATCACCATCACCTTGGTTTTTCATTTCATTCTTACAACCATCTTTCTATAACCAAAAACACACTCTTAGGAACTCTAAGTGTTCTTCACAATCTCAGAAAATACTCATGAAGAACTAGCTTCATGAACAACCTATAATCACCATAAGAAAGTTTGATCAAGATTATTTTCTATCTTTTCCAGTAGCTTTATCCAAGTAACTTGAGGTAGTAACCTTATTCATAATCTTATTCGATTCATATTTATATAGCTATCTTATTTTGTGTTATAAAATTTTTAACAACAAGAACATAGTTTGAATGATTTCAAACCTGTTCGCAAACTAAATAGATCCTTCTAATTTGATTTTTAAAACACTTCAAAACCTGTAATATATCATATTATGACAAAATCGGATTAATCATATCTTGGCTAATTAACATAATATTTAATATATATTTACTTATGATTTGATTTTATATATTTCAGGACCACCCGTAAACAACACGAGAAGATTAATCATAAGACCTCATGATTGTACGCAACACGTCATCTGACAACACGGTACTTTATGTACGCAACACGTCATTTGACAACATGGTACCATGGGTCGAGATTAATTCTGATCAATACGAATACGATGGGGTCTTTATTTATTTTATTGAGCAACTAATTGTGGACCATTAACAACAGACTGCTAACTACGGACTAAGAAAATATTAAAAGTATTATAAGTATATATATATGTAACGATTACTTGAAAAGAAAATATGTTGATATATTATATATATGGTTAGGTTCGTGATATCTATCGGAGACCAAGTCGAGTTAAATACCTTCAAGGAAAAGGTGAGTATATAGTCCCACTTTTAAACTCTAAATATTTCGGGATGAGAATACATGCATTTTATGATTTACGTTATGGACACAAGTGATTAAAAATATATATTCTACGTTGAGTTGTACCACTGGCATACTTCCCTGTAACTTGGTAACTATTATTTACATGAGGTATTGTAAACGCGAATCCTGTTGATAGATCTATCGGGCCTGACAACCCCAACCGGACTGGACGACCAGTATTCAACGGTTGCACAGTACTTCGTTTCAGTAACTACACTCGGTACGGTGTAGTAAGATTTCATAATAAAGGGAATATGCGACGTTGATTAAATGTTAAGTATGGTTATCAAGTGCTCAACAACTTAGAATATTTTTATTAAAACGTATATATATGAAATCTTGTGGTCTATAATTATAACGCTGCCGGCATTAAACCTATATCTCACCAACTTTATGTTGACGTTTTAAGCATGTTTATTCTCAGGTGATAACTAAAAGCTTCCGCTGCAACATGTTGAATTTAAGCAAGATCTTGAGTATGCATATTTGTGTCAAAAATAAAACTGCATATCGGAGGATTTGTAATGTAAAATATGTTGGAGGTCGTATTGTTATTATCACATGTAAAGTTTGTAAGTCTAAGATTATCGCTAAACGATAATCATTATTAAGTTGTTTAAACCTTGTATTTGTAATAAAAGCTATGGTTTGTATTGTAAAAACGAATGCAGTTTTTGAAAAATGTCGCATATAGAGGTCAATACCTCGCGATGAACTCATATGTTATTGTATTCGTCCTTATGGTTAAGGTCGGGTTTTGACATGTGGTATCAGAGCGTTGGTCTTAGAGAACCAGAGAATTTGCATTAGTGTGTCTTATCGAGTTTGTTAGGATGCATTAGTGAGTCTGGACTTTGACCGTGTTTGATTTCGAAAACTATTGCTTATCCTTGTTGGTTAAAAATTAATATGTAAATATTATGTGGTATTAACGTGCTAGTTATTATGTGATAGATGTCTGGCTTAGAACTTATTATCACATTCAGCGACTCCGAACCAGACTCTTCAGATGGTGTTCCAGTCATTAATCTATCCGATGATGAAAATGACACCTTTGGGGAAGACTCACAAGTTCCGGATGAATCAATTGAAGAGGAACCGGAAAGTGATCCTGAGGAGGAAGAAATACAGGAAATTACGAAAGACAAGTTCGAACGAGGAAAGAAACGAAAGGCTACTGAAATGGAAAATCTAAATCCCGAGTCTAGAGAGGATGTTGTGGCAACAACTCCACCAGATACTTCCACACCTATTCCCGCTATTCCTATTAGTTCTATCCCGACATCCAGTTCTTCGGTTCCTCAGCCAAAATGCAGGGAGACAACCAGGATAACCTTTAAGCGATTTCTTTGAACACAAACGCTTTGGGTTAAATGATGCGCTGTTGTTTTAAACCATGGGATCATATAATGTTTTGTATAATATTACTAGTGTGGTTTGCTTAATGTTTGATGTAAGATAAGCATATGTAAAATAGTGAAGTGTGAAATGCAATAATTTTCCATGGTTAAGTATTATTTGGGTGATAGTAATTGATTTCAGTACTAAGCTATTAAGTATGAACTTTAACGGGTAGGTACTACCCTAGATATAATTATAAAACGCTAATAAGAAGAAAAGGCTTTTATAATAATAATTGGTTCATATTATTAATAAGCTACGATGTACTGTAAATACATACTACATCTATAATATTCCATGTGAATAATTATTTTTTTCATTCTTATTGAAGATTATGGCGCGATTGAACCGAATGACGGAACAAGAAATCCAGGAACTCATCAATCAGCGAGTGAACGACAGAATGTTATGGGTCGAGGCTGCAAGAGGTGCTGCAGTTAACCCAAATCCTCGTGTGGGGTGCACTTACAAAACTTTTCAAGGTTGCAAGCCCTCATCATTCAGTGGAACAGAAGGACCGGTCGGTTTAACTCGGTGGATCGAAAAGATTGAGTCTGTGTTTAAAATCAGTGGTTGTATTGAGAAGGGCATGACCAAGTATGCATCGTGCACCCTACAAGATAGTGCACTCACGTGGTGGAAAAACTATGTGAAGGCCGTAGGAGGAGATGTAGCTTATGATACTCCCTGGGAAGAATTCAAAACAATGCTAATCAACGAGTATTGTCCAAGGAACGAGGTTAGGAAGTTGGAAGCTGAATTACGAAGCCTGAAAGTTGTTGGTACTGAACTCACCAACTACAATCAGCGATTCATGGAATTAGCTTTGCTATGTCCCGAATTGGTACCAACCGAAGAACGAAAGATAGAACTGTACAAAGATGGTTTGCCTAAAAATGTCAAAGCAAATGTTACAGCATCGAAACCTAAGACTATTCACGAAGCCATCACCATGGCGAACGAGTTGATGGACCAGATTATTCTGGATAAGAATACCGATGTCAAGACATCGAGAAACAAAAGAAAGTGGGAAGGTAATCATCAACAATCCAACAAGAAACAAGAAACCACGCAAGGTGCGGGTAGCGGTTCGAACTCAGGTTACAAAGGACGAAATCCTTTATGTAACAGATGCCACAAACATCACTCTGGTTATTGTAATGTGGTGTGCGAAAATTGTAATCGAAGGGGTCATCTTGCTGAAGATTGTCGGATTCCTGTTACAAATACAAATGGTACCAAGACTCCTGCCACTAATGCAAATAGAACTGCCTTGGCCACTGTTACCTGTTATGGGTGTGGGAAACAGGGTCATTATAAGAGCCAGTGTCCGAATCCAGAGAAGAATAATGGATCTGCACGTGGAAGAGCATTTGTTATTAATGCTAGAGAGGCGTGTAAAGACCCGGAGCTTGTTACGGGTACGTTTACCATTAATAACTTATCCGCATCTATTATATTTGATACTGGTGCCGATAGAAGTTACGTGTGTAGAGACTTTTACGCTAAATTGAATTGTTCATCATTACCTCTAGATGCTAAGTACATGATTGAGTTAGCCAATGGTAAACTAATTAAAGCCGATAAAATTTGCCGTGATTGTAAAATAAATTTAGCCGGAGAAACATTTAAGATTGATTTGATACCCGTAGAATTAGGAAGTTTTGATGTAATAGTAGGCATGGACTGGATGTCCAAAATAGGAGCTGAAGTTGTGTGCGCCAAGAAGGCAATTCGCATTCCTCGTAAGGATAAAACGCCAGTAATGATTTATGGAGAGAAGGGTAACTCAAAGCTAAAACTCATTAGTTGTTTGAAAGCTCAAAAGTGCTTGAAGAAAGGGTGCTATGCTATCTTAGCACATGTTAATAAAGTCGAAACGAAGGAGAAAGTGAAGAGCATCAATGACGTGCCTGTGGCAAGAGATTTTCCTGAAGTCTTTCCGGAAGAGTTGCCGGGATTACCTCCATTTAGATCTGTAGAATTTCAAATAGATCTAGTACCAGGAGCTGCACCAGTGGCTCGTGCTCCATATAGACTTGCACCATCTGAGATGAAAGAGTTACAAATCCAGTTACAAGAATTACTGGACCGTGGTTTCATTCGACCGAGCACTTCACCGTGGGGAGCTCCGATTTTATTCGTCAAGAAGAAAGATGGATCTTTCCGAATGTGTATAGATTATCGTGAATTAAATAAGTTAACTATCAAGAATCGGTATCCACTACCGAGAATTGATGATTTATTTGATCAATTGCAAGGATCATGTGTTTACTCGAAAATCGACCTAAGGTCGGGCTATCATCAACTACGCGTTAAAGAAGAAGATATTCCGAAAAATGCTTTTCGGACACGCTACGGTCATTATGAATTTTTGGTCATGCCGTTTGGATTAACGAATGCGCCAGCTGTATTCATGGACCTCATGAATCGAGTTTGTAGTCCGTATTTAGATAAGTTTGTTATCGTTTTCATTGACGATATTCTTATCTATTCCAAGAGTGAGCAAGAGCATAAACAGCATTTAAGATTGGTATTAGAATTGTTAAGAAAAGAACAATTATACGCCAAATTTTCTAAGTGTGCGTTTTGGTTGAAAGAAGTGCAATTTCTTGGCCATGTTGTTAGTAGCAAAGGAATTCAGGTTAACCCAGCTAAAATTGAGGCCATTGAAAAATGGGAGACTCCTAAGACACCAACGCAGATACGCCAATTTTTGGGTTTAGCTGGTTATTATAGAAGGTTTATTCAAGATTTTTCCCGAATAGCTAAACCATTAACAGTGTTAACACAAAAAGGGAAGAAGTACGAATGGACTTCTGAGCAGGAGAGTGCATTTCAATTACTGAAGAAGAAGTTGACTACAACACCTATTTTATCGTTACCTGAAGGGAACGATGATTTTGAGATATATTTTGACGCTTCGCGACAAGGTTTTGGTTGCGTCCTTATGCAACGGAAGAAAGTTATAGCATACGCATCCCGACAATTGAAGATTCATGAGTGGAATTATACGACGCATGATTTAGAACTGGGAGTAGTAGTGTTTGCATTGAAGATATGGAGACACTACTTATATGGGGTTAAATGCACTGTGTTTACCGATCATAAAAGCCTTCAACATATCTTCGATCAGAAACAGCTGAACATGAGGCAACGTAGGTGGGTCGAGCTGATAAACGACTATGATTGTGAGATTCGCTATCATCCTGGGAAAGCGAATGTAGTGGCCGACGCTCTAAGCAGAAAGGAATGGGAACCAATTCGAGTACGAGCAATGAACATAAAAATTCGCATGAATCTCAACTCACAAATCAAAGAGGCTCAACGAGAAGCTCTTACTAAAGAAAACATAGGAAATGAAATAATGAAGAAGTATGGGAAACAACTCGTTATACGGGAAGATGGAATTCGATATTTTGCAAACCGTATTTGGGTACCGAAGTTGGGTGGATTAAGGAAGTTGATATTGAATGAGGTGCACAAGACAAGATACTCGATACATCCTGGAGTTGGAAAGATGTACCAAGATCTTAAGACGCATTATTGGTGGCCTAATTTAAAGACAGACGTTGCAACGTATGTTGGGGAATGTTTAACTTGTTCTAAAGTTAAAGCAGAACACCAGAAGCCGTCAGGGTTACTTCAACAACCAGAAATCCCAGAATGGAAATGGGATGGTATTACCATGGATTTCATCACAAAGTTACCTAAGACTGCCTGGGGTTATGACACCATTTGGGTAATAGTTGATCGACTCACCAAATCTGCACATTTCTTGCCTATAAAGGAAACGGATAGAATGGAGAAACTATTATGACTGTACATAAAGGAAATTGTTTCAAGGCATGGAATACCTATTTCCATTATATCCGATCGTGATAGTAGATTTACATCAAAGTTCTGGCAATCACTACAGGAGGCCCTAGGAACTCGTTTGGATATGAGTACCGCATATCATCCGCAAACTGACGGGCAGAGTGAAAGAACAATTCAGACTCTTGAAGACATGCTTAGGGCATGTGTGATCGATTTTGGAAATGGATGGGATAAATATCTACCATTAGCAGAATTCTCGTATAATAATAGTTATCATGCGAGCATTAAAGCTGCACCATTCGAAGCACTGTATGGAAGGAAGTGTAGATCCCCTATCTGTTGGAATGAAGTAGGAGATCGACAATTAACTGGACCCGAGATCATCCATGAAACTACTGAGAAGATAGTGCAAATCAAGGAGAGATTGAAAACAGCCCGTAGTCGCCAAAAGAGCTACGCCGATGTCCGAAGGAAACCATTAGAGTTTCAGATCGGTGACATGGTTATGTTAAAGGTGTCACCTTGAAAAGGTGTAATACGTTTCGGTAAAAGGGGTAAACTGAACCCAAGGTATGTAGGCCCGTTCAAGATCATCGAACGCATTGGACCGGTAGCTTATCGACTCGAGTTACCGCAACAACTCGCCGGAGTACATAATACATTTCACGTATCAAACCTTAAGAAATGTCTTGCAAAGGAAGATCTCACCATTCCTCTTGAAGAAATCCAAGTCGACGAGAAACTACAATTCATAGAAGAACCAGTCGAAATCATGGACCGTGAAGTTAAACAACTCAAGCAGAGCAACATACCAATCGTTAAGGTTCATTGGAATGCTCGAAGGGGTCCCGAGTTTACTTGGGAACGAGAGGATCAGATGAAACGAAAGTACCCACATTTGTTTCCCGAGAACGCAAAATAGGTACAATTTTAAAATTTCGGGACGAAATTTATTTAACGGGTAGGTACTGTAATGACCCGGAATTTTTCGATCGTTCTATACTTATGAGATTAATATTTACATAAATTAAACCTTACCAACATGATAAGCAATCCAAACTGTTGAGACTTATATTTTTGAAAAGAGTTTTACACAACGTTTGACCGTCCAATTTGACCGATGATATCACGAACTATATAACACACGATAATTATACAATTATGTATATGTACATATCTATACATATTTAACATGATTTAAGGATGGTTTAACATTTCATTGTGAACTAACAACAATGAGTTATAAGTATACTTTGAGACCACTAACTTAAGTTTTCAAAACAATAACTATATGTAACGTTCTTTGACATATATACTTACAATCTATAATGTGTTGTGATTTATGTCACCAATATGATTTAAGTGTAATAGGATTAATTTGTAACCAAAATAATCTTGATAAATATCGAACAAGTTTGGGGAAGTGTGGAGTGCACACTTGTTTGAACTTATCTTGATTATGACGGGGGTTCGGGGGCAGCGCCCCCGATAAGCGGGGTCCAAGGGGTGGCAACCCCTGGCGGGGTCCAAGGGGCAGAGCCCCTGGCTGAAGTCGAGCTGCCAGGTCAGCTTGTAAATTTTTTTTTGGGCTAATATTGCTTTATTAAAAATGTCTTAAAATTTTATTTTTGGCCCAGTTGGACCCAAAATAAAAGCCTGATTTTGAGCTTCTTTTACCGTATCATACCCATCATCTATACGTATTTACTATTGGTAAATATTCATCAAATCAATATCCTTATCAGCCTTAGATCTGCCCTAGATAAGAGGGAATCTTATTTGTAAGCTAGCATACATTATTACTCAAAAATTCAACACAATAATTTGTCCTTGTTCCCTCAACAACCAGACTGTCCTATAAGTATCACCATCACCTTGGTTTTTCATTTCATTCTTACAACCATCTTTCTATAACCAAAAACACACTCTTAGGAACTCTAAGTGTTCTTCACAATCTCAGAAAATACTCATGAAGAACTAGCTTCATGAACAACCTATAATCACCATAAGAAAGTTTGATCAAGATTATTTTCTATCTTTTCCAGTAGCTTTATCCAAGTAACTTGAGGTAGTAACCTTATTCATAATCTTATTCGATTCATATTTATATAGCTATCTTATTTTGTGTTATAAAATTTTTAACAACAAGAACATAGTTTGAATGATTTCAAACCTGTTCGCAAACTAAATAGATCCTTCTAATTTGATTTTTAAAACACTTCAAAACCTGTAATATATCATATTATGACAAAATCGGATTAATCATATCTTGGCTAATTAACATAATATTTAATATATATTTACTTATGATTTGATTTTATATATTTCAGGACCACCCGTAAACAACACGAGAAGATTAATCATAAGACCTCATGATTGTACGCAACACGTCATCTGACAACACAGTAATTTATGTACGCAACACGTCATTTGACAACATGGTACCATGGGTCGAGATTAATTCTGATCAATACGAATACGATGGGGTCTTTATTTATTTTATTGAGCAACTAATTGTGGACCATTAACAACAGACTGCTAACTACGGACTAAGAAAATATTAAAAGTATTATAAGTATATATATATGTAACGATTACTTGAAAAGAAAATATGTTGATATATTATATATATGGTTAGGTTCGTGATATCTATCGGAGACCAAGTCGAGTTAAATACCTTCAAGGAAAAGGTGAGTATATAGTCCCACTTTTAAACTCTAAATATTTCGGGATGAGAATACATGCATTTTATGATTTACGTTATGGACACAAGTGATTAAAAATATATATTCTACGTTGAGTTGTACCACTGGCATACTTCCCTGTAACTTGGTAACTATTATTTACATGAGGTATTGTAAACGCGAATCCTGTTGATAGATCTATCGGGCCTGACAACCCCAACCGGACTGGACGACCAGTATTCAACGGTTGCACAGTACTTCGTTTCAGTAACTACACTCGGTACGGTGTAGTAAGATTTCATAATAAAGGGAATATGCGACGTTGATTAAATGTTAAGTATGGTTATCAAGTGCTCAACAACTTAGAATATTTTTATTAAAACGTATATATATGAAATCTTGTGGTCTATAATTATAACGCTGCCGGCATTAAACCTATATCTCACCAACTTTATGTTGACGTTTTAAGCATGTTTATTCTCAGGTGATAACTAAAAGCTTCCGCTGCAACATGTTGAATTTAAGCAAGATCTTGAGTATGCATATTTGTGTCAAAAATAAAACTGCATATCGGAGGATTTGTAATGTAAAATATGTTGGAGGTCGTATTGTTATTATCACATGTAAAGTTTGTAAGTCTAAGATTATCGCTAAACGATAATCATTATTAAGTTGTTTAAACCTTGTATTTGTAATAAAAGCTATGGTTTGTATTGTAAAAACGAATGCAGTTTTTGAAAAATGTCGCATATAGAGGTCAATACCTCGCGATGAACTCATATGTTATTGTATTCGTCCTTATGGTTAAGGTCGGGTTTTGACAAAAATCCAATGGGGGCAAAGTCGAAAAACCTAATATTTTTACACTGAAAATTGCAAATTCACTAGGGGCGACTGCCCCCTCTGTCCACATTAATTTTCGCCACTGCATAAAGGTAGTTATTGCTCACTAGTTTTGTGTTTTAGTATAGGGGTAATAATATATTATATAAAAAAATATTATAATATTATAAATATAATTAGATATTATAAGTATAATTAAATTAAATATAATTTTATGTCGCCAAAAAACTTATTTAGTTTATGTTCAATGTTTGTTTCTAATCTACACCTTTCAGTAACATGTACCCTACAACCACCCCTCATAATTAAGGTGTTTGTAAATAATGACAAAGAGAAAATAAATTAGATTGTGCTTGATTAAGCTAGTCTTTAGTTGTTTGAAGTTAAAATTCAAAATTAGTTAGAATTGTAGCTTTAGCATGTAAATTTACATAAAAACATATAAACACATGATATTTAATTATATAAATGGTATTTATCAAATTTTTAATTTCATAAACTCATAACTCATTTTTATAAACCAATTCAACGAGCTTTTTTCTGAAGTTTTTTTTCCATAAGCTGATAAAATTTATCTATTAAACAGAAGCTAAAACATATAGGAAAAATAACATTGAACTCTCATAAGTACATAGAGAATAAGGTTTTTTAAGAAGGGATCTGTTTATTATGATTCATAATGTTTAGAGATGTGTTTTTTACATTAGTTACTGAGAATTTTAGTTGTGTGAGTATGGGAGAGGAATGATAATAAACACTTTCTCTTCATACATTTTGAATTGTTTCTTCGATTTGTATAGAACGAGTAACGGAATGCACCACGAGTTGTTGCGGTGCATTTGGGTTGTTGTGGTTTTGTTGTTGTTTAGCTGGGGGTCTTAGTCTAATATTATTTAATATCATTAGTGTTTGTTTATTGCGCAACATTAATTATTTACATAAACAAAATGGCTACGACAATTGTCGTGTTTATTTTGTTACATATATATACATATATACATATATATATATATATATATATATATATATATATATATATATATATATATATATATATAGAGAGAGAGAATGTTTTACGGCTATTTCTTTTTTTTTTTCTTGGGATCTTTGTCTTTATTTTCAAGGAAATAACATTCTTTTTGCGGTTGTCTTGGTTCCATATTCTTCCTGCTTGGATGTAACAACCCAACCCGCTATCCATCAGATTTTGCAAAATAAAAAAAAAATTTGAAGTACATCAAGGGTGCGCGGCGCGCTCCCTTGCATGTGCGCGGCGCGCACAAGCCCTCCGACAGTTCTGATCAAAATCTCCAATTTTCCAAAAAAGATCACCCACTTCCCGACATATTTAGACGAAATGCTTTTCACAACATGTTATAATATGTAAACTAACACATTCCAATAATAAAATAAGTTTTACAAGACGGAGCCCACATCGACCCGAATTACGAGTTTCATACAAAACATGAGTTTCGACCACATTAGTTTAAATTCCAAATAACACTATGAGCATGGTGTTTGGGGGTTAAACTACCCAAATTTCGGTCAAACTCCAAAATCTATCACATCCAAAATCGTCCCCTAACAAATAAAGCGGGATCTCTAATCCAAACAAACGCCCTTACCCTTGTCCACGCCTGAGCCTATAAAAAGGTAAACAATGAGAGGGTAAGCAAAACGCTTAGTGAATGCAATAATTATACATATACATATACAACCATTATGCACAAACTAATATCCGCAATTTACAATAAGCTAGCGACACCAATAGCATATAGTTCACAATTAAATATGCTAATACAAAATTCACACAACCATGGTTAACCAATCATACTAGGGAACGGTACTCGTAAAAGACCGTCGGAGTTCATAACATTCATTAGTGTTACTTAAACACCGTGTAATCACTAATCCCCCGGGTGATGTCTTGAACACCGCGACTAACTCACCCCCATGACAAAGGTGGCGTCTTGAACACCGCGACGATTCCACATGTCAATCAAAACAATGAGTGGTGTCTTGAACACCGCGACAATTCCACTCCCATGACAATGTGGTGTCTTAAACACCGCGACAATACCACATGTCAATCAAACCAATGAGTAGCGTCTTGAACACCGCGACAATACTACTCGTTACTTAGAATGTGGTGTCTTGAACACCGAGACAATTCCACATTCATACCACACAAATAAATACATTATATACGTACACGCATAATTATTCCACTCACCTTAATGACTTGGTGACGGTTTTACACTTCTGCAAGCTTCAAAGCAAAGTACCTAATTCAATAAGTACTCAATCAACACACAAACTAGTTGGACTTAAACACCAACAATTCCTCCATGTGCATTTAATGACTTAAATGCATTAAATGCCCCATTATCGCCAAAACCGCCCCTTTAAGGTCAAGACCATCGTAAATCACTCAAAGCTAGTGATTAAGGTCCAACAACACTAACTAATACACAATTAGGGTATTTCATACCCATATTTTCCAACTAGGTCAATTATTAACAATTTGACCCTTTTAAAACCAACACACCCATTTTGAGTCATCCTCAAACCCAAACAACACCCATTTGCTAAATAACTAGGTGTGCTAGTAATTAACTAACCAATTAAGACACATAAACACATTTATCATTTCAAAGCCCTGGGTTAGTAAACTTTGAGTCCTCATGACTCCATTTTACCCAAGAACACCCGAAATCACCAAATATGGGTTTTATGTTCATCACTAACTCAAACCCTAACCCTTAAACAAATTAAAATAAGGAAATCAATATTAGAGCATACCACAACAATCACAACGTAGCTAGAGAGGAGATGAACAACTTTATAACTCGGGCTAAGACCCGAAACTAGCTCCTTCTTCCTTTACTTGAGCTTTCTCACACCAAGAATCACTCTCTCTCTCTCTCTCTAGAATTGAAGTGGATAGGATAAGGTTGTTGATAATGGAGTTATGACACTCCACAAACTGATCTGGTGGCCTTTAACTCGTTCCCAAGTGAATTTAGCAAAAAGCCCTTCCAAAATATCTCATTAAAAGAAACAGAATCCGGCTACAGTAAGGGTGCGCGGCACACTCCCTTAAGTGTGCGCGGCGCGCACAAAGGCCTGATCAGTCTCTGACCCAGTTTAATTACAGAATGTCACCCACACTTCATATACCCTATTTACATCTCTGTACAATAAATATTAGGGTCATACAACTCTCCCCCACTTGAATCGGAGCGCGTCCTCGCGATCCAAGCCGCATGACAAGAGGGAAGATAAACTAACACGAACTCTTCGGGCTCCCAAGTAAACTCGGAACCTTTACTACGACGCCATTGAACTTTAAAAGTTCTCACCTCTTTATTTCTCAACCTTTTGACCTTCTCATCGAGTATAGCAATCGGCTCCTCAATATACTTTAACTTATTGTTTAGCTCAATCTCGTCTAAAGGCACCCATGATGAATCATCCGCAAGACACTTACGGAGATGGGATACATGAAAGGTATTATGGATCCCCGCAAGCTCTTCAGGTAATTCCAAACGATACGCAACTTCACCAACACGAGCTAAAATTTTAAATGGCCCAATAAACCGAGGAGCTAACTTTCCCCGTTTCCGAAACCGAATAATACCCTTCCATGGCGAAACCTTGAGCATCACCATGTCACCTTCTTGGAATTCGATCAATCGCCTACGTTTGTCGGCATACGACTTTTGTCTATCTTGCGCCTTTTTCAAATGAGCCCGAATCATATCAATCTTGCTATTCGTCTCTAAACTAAATCGGTACTCCCGATTTCCTTTTGTCCCACTTCACCCAACAAATTGGAGTTCGATACCTTCACCCATAAAGCATCTCATAAGGTGGTATCCCGATACTAGTATGATAACTATTATTGTACGAGAATTCCACCAAAGGTAAGTGCTCATCCCAACTACCACCGAAATCAATAATACACGCCCGTAACATATCCTCCAATGTTTGGTTCGTACGTTCGGTTTGACCGTCCGTTTGAGGATGGTATGCCGTGCTCAATTTTAATTGTGTACCCATATCTTCATGAAACTTTTCCCAAAACTGAGATGTAAAAAGGGTATCTCGATCCGAAATAATAGATATAGGAACCCCGTGTCTCGATATCACTTCCTTGATGAACAACTTTGCCAAGGTCTCCGACGATATCGCTTCCTGAATGGGAAGAAACAATGCACTTTTCGTCAAGCGATCAACTATCACCCAAATTGAATCAAATTGGATCCTCGCCGTATTTGGTAATTTTGTAATGAAATCCATGGTAATGTGCTCCCATTTCCACTTCGGGATTTCTAACGGTTGTAACTTACCATACGGCTTTTGGTGTTCGGCTTTAACTTGCAAACATGTGATGCATTGCTCAACATACTTAATAACATCACGTTTCATGCCCGACCACCAATACTCCTTCCTTAAATCAAGATACATTTTCGTCGCGCCCGAATGAATGGAATACTTTGACTTATGTGCTTCATCAAGTAGCACTCGTCGATAATCCCCCATCTTAGGCACCCACACTCTCCCTTGAAAGGACAACAAACCAAGCGGGCCTGAAGTAATAAACTCTGATTGCCCCACAATTCGTTCTTCGTGTTTGTTGTGAACATAAGCTTCTATTTGAACCTCACCAAGTTTTTCAATAAAATCGTTAGTAATAATCATACGTAACAATCCCAATTGTAACACCGGAAGTTGACTCTTTCGACTTAACGCATCCGCGACCACATTCGCCTTGCCCGGATGATAAAGTATTTGACAATCATAATCTTTTACCACATCCATCCACCTACGTTGGCGATAATTCAAATCTCGTTGGTTAAAGAGATGTTTCAAACTCTTATGTTCCAAATAAATCGTACTCTTGACACCATACAAGTAGTGGCGCCAAATTTTCAACGCATGAACCACCGCCGCCAATTCAAGATCATGAGTCGGGTATCTCTTTTCGTGTTCCTTTAATTGTCGAGAGGCGTAAGCGATGACTTTACCTCTTTGCATTAGAACACACCCGAGCCCATTTAGAGAAGCATCACAATAAACCGTCATCTCTTCCACACCTTCTGGAAACACTAACACCGGAGCTTGATATAATTAATCTGTTAACAATTGAAAAGCAATTTCTTGCTCGTTCTCCCAATTAAATCTCGCATTCTTCCTCGTCAATTTCGTCAACGAAGAAGATATCTTAGAAAAGTCGTGGATAAACCGACGATAATAACCAGTCAATGCGAGAAAACTTCGGATTTCCGTAGGCGTAGTCGGTTGCCCCCAACTCTTCACCGTCTCTATCTTCCCCGGATCTACTTGAATACCATCTTTGTTCACAATGTGGCCAAGGAATTGAGCTTCCCTTAGCCAAAATTCACATTTGGAGAATTTAGCATACAACTTCTCCTTCCGCAACGTCTTCAACACACCCCGCAAATGATGTTCATGTTCCTTCATACTCTTCGAATAAACAAGTATATCGTCAATGAACACAATTACTGACTTGTCTAACATAGGTTGGCACACTCGGTTCAAAAGATCCATGAATGCCGCCGGTGCATTCGTAAGACCAAAAGGCATTACCACAAATTCAAAATGCCCATAACGCGTTCGAAAATCCGTTTTCTCAATATCTTCCTCACGGACCCGCATTTGGTGATAGCCGAACCGTAGGTCGATTTTAGAGAAATACGTTGCATCTTGGAGTTGGTCAAACAAATCGTCAATCCTAGGCAATGGATAATGATTCTTGATCGTCACTTTATTCAACTCCCGATAATCGATGCACATCCGCATACTACCATCCTTCTTCTTTACGAATAAAATCGGAGCGCCCCATGGCGAAGCACTAGGTCGAATAAAACCCTTCTCAAGTAACTCTTGGGTTTGATTTAACAACTCTTGCATTTCCGTCGGCGCTAAACGATAAGGAGTTTTAGCAATGGGGGTAGCCCCCGGAACCAACTCAATGCGAAATTCAACTTGTCTTTTCGCCGGAACACCCGGTAACTCATCCAGAAAAATGACTTCAAATTCATTAACCACCGGAATTTCATGAATGGGTGGTGGCTCATCACGAGTATCAACAACATGGGCAAGAAAAGCCATACCACCACTAACAAGGAAACGACGTGTCCGTGCAAAAGTGCATATCGGCACAAGTCTTCTTCGCTTATCGCCATGAATAATTAACTCTCCCCCACTTGGGGTTTTGTAACATCCCAACCCGTTAACCAACCAAAAACGAAAGAAGAAAAAAAAATTTCGAAGCAGGCAGCGCACAGGGCCTGGCAGCCCGCTGTCCAACTTTTCCATTTTTCGTAAAAAGATCTATCACCTCCCGACATTTTTAGACGAAATGCTTTTCACATCATATTAGTATAAGTAAAACTAGCACGAATCAATGATAAAACGAGTTTTACATCGCAGGGCCCACATATGCCCAAAATACCCTTAGGTACAAAATACAAGTTTCGACCACAAAAAGTTTAATTGCCAAACGTCACTAGAGCATGGTGTTTGGGGTTAAACTACCCAAATCTTGGTCGAACTTCCAAAAAGCTAAAACCCCCGAGAGCCACTAATCCATGCGAATACCTTTGCCCTTATCCAAGCCGGATCCTAAAAAGGTAAACAACGAGAGGGTAAGCTAACGCTTAGTGAATGCAATAATTATACACATACATATATAACCTACTTACTTGCAATCACATACACAATTACCTCATACACGCTAGCAATTTAAATGACATACCAACGCAAGGTATAACGCTAAATCTCCAAGACCACAAGCTAGCACAAACAATAGCATATATAACTCGAACAACATAATATGCTACGCTACAACACATAACCATGGTTAACCAATAGTACAAGGGAATGGTACTTCGAATTTTCCATCGGTGTTCCCAACAACCGTTAGTGTACAACGAAGTATAACACTAACCCCGGAGTGGTATCGAACACGCGAACTTTAACCCACCCGTCACGTGAAATGTGGCATCGAACACGCGAACCTTAAACCCACACTTCACGCCCACACACACACATATGGTATGGCATCGGACATGCGAACTTTAACCCATACCACATGCTAATACGATGCGGTATCGAACACACGAACTTTAACCCACATCGTACCCTACACAAGTAAATACATTATATACACACATGTACAATCATTCCACTCACCTTGTCGTCTTGGCGAGATTTCCAATAACAACTTGTAACCTTCAAAGCGAGTCACCTAATACAATTAATTCCCAATTAATTCACATAACAAGTTGGACTATCCACCAACTAGCCTCACTAGTGCATTTATGACTCATTTGCACTAGAATCACTCATTAAAGATCAAGACTCACAACTAATCACTAAAAGCTAGTGATTAGGGTTCTAAGACTCCCATTAACACATAACTAGGGTGTTTTCACACTCAATTTATCCCGCTAGGTCAAACTTACCCATTTGACCCATTTCAAGTCAACCATGAACCATTGAAACACTTTTCACTAACAACACAAGTGAGCTAGTGATTAACTAACCATTTTAGACTCATTAGCACCATTTATTACTTTGAAACCCTAGGTTAGTCATCCTTGAGTCCTCATGACTCAATCTTACCCAAAACCCCCCAAATCACCAACAATGGGTTTTATGTTCATCATTAACCCAAGCCCTAACCCTTAGACAAATTAAATTAAGGAAATCAAGATTAGAACTTACCACCACAACTAAAACGTAGCTAGAGAGGAGATGAACAACTTTATAACCCGAGCTAAGACCCGAAACTAGCTCCTTCTTCCTTTACTTGAGCCTTCTCTCACTCAAATGGGTTTCTCTCACTAAAATTGAATTAGAAAGATGAAGGTGGTTGAAAATGGAGTTATGACACTCCATCCACTGATCTGGTGACCTTATCTCGTCCCACAAGTGAAATTCCCAAAAATCGCTTCCAAAATATCTAATTAGAAAAAGCAGAATCCGGCTACAGTGGGAGTGCGCCACGCGCACCCTTAAGTGTGCGCTGAGCGCATTATGGCCTGAACAGCCTCTGACTTCTGTTTAATTCCAGAATTATTCCCACGCTTTATGTACTATATTTACACTTCTGTAAAATAAATATTAGGGTGTTACAACTCTCCCCCACCTGAATCGGAGCGCGTCCTCGCGATCCAAGCCGCATGACAAGCAGGAAGATATACCAACACAGATTCTTCGATTTCCCATGTAAACTCGAAACCTTTACTACGATGCCATTGGACCTTAAAGGTCCTCACCTCCTTGTTACGCAACATTTTCACCTTCTCATCAAGTATAGCAATCGGCTCTTCAACATAGTCTAACTTGTTGTTTAGCTCAATCTCATCTAGTGGCATCCATGATGAATCATCCGCAAGACACTTACTTAGATGGGAAACATGAAATGTATTATGGATCCCCGCAAGCTCTTCGGGTAATTCCAAACGATACGCAACTTCGCCAACACGAGCTAAAATTTTAAATGGCCCAATAAACCGAGGAGCTAACTTTCCCCGTTTTCGAAACCGAATAATACCCTTCCATGGCGAAACCTTAAGCATCACCATGTCACCTTCTTGAAACTCGATCGGTCGCCTACGTTTATCGACATAAGTTTTTTATCTATCTTGCGCCACCTTTAAATGAGCCCGAATCATATCGATTTTACTATTTGTCTCCAATACCAAGTCGGTGCTCCCGACTTCCCTTTGACCTACTTCTCCCCAACAAATCGGGGTCCGACACCTTCTACCATATAACATCTCATATGGTGGCATTCCAATACTAGAGTGAAAACTATTATTGTACGAGAATTCCACCAAAGGCAAGTGTTCATCCCAACTACCACTGAAATCAATAATACACGCAAGTAACATATCCTCCAATGTTTGATTCGTACGTTCGGTTTGACAGTCCGTTTGAGGATGATACGCCGTACTCATATTCACCCTCGTTCCCATATCCTCATGAAACTTTTTCCAAAATCGAGAAGTAAAACGCGTGTCCCGATCCGAAACGATAGAAGCGGGAACGCCATGTCTCGATATCACCTCCCTAATGAACATTTTCGCAAGTGCCTCCGACGTAATTGCTTCTTTAATACGGATAGGGAGAAATAATGCACTTTTCGTCAATCTATCAACAATCACCTAAATAGTATCAAATTGGGTTCTTGCCGTTTTCGGCAACTTGGTAATAAAATCCATGGTAATATGCTCCCACTTCCACATCGGAATTTCTAGCGGTTGCAAGTTACCATACGGCTTTTGGTGTTCGGCTTTAACTTGCAAACACGTGACGCATTGCTCAACATACTTAACAACGTCGCGTTTCATGCCCGGCCACCAATAATCTTTCCTCAAATCAAGGTACATCTTTGTCGCACCCGGATGAATGGAATAATTAGACTTGTGCGCTTCATCAAGAAGCACCTTTCGGAAATCCCCCATCCTTGGTACCCACACTCTTCCTTGAAAGGACAATAAACTTTGAGGGCCCAATGTAATAAACTTCGTTTGCCCCACGATCCGTTCTTCACGTTTATTATGAACAAAAGCCTCAATTTGAGTCTCACCGAGCTTTTCGAGAAAGTCGTTAGTAATTGTCATGCGTAACAATCCTAAATGTTTCTTCGGATGTTGACTCTTTCGACTTAACGCATCCGCGACTACATTCGCCTTGCCCGGATGGTAAAGTATCTCACAATCATAATCCTTCACCACATCCATCCATCTACGTTGACGATAATTCAAATCCCGTTGATCAAAAAGATGTTTCAAACTCTTGTGATCCGAATAAATCGTACTCTTGACACCATACAAGTAGTGGCGCCAAATTTTCAAAGCATGGACTACCGCCGCTAATTCGAGATCATGAGTCGGGTATCTCTTTTCATGTTCCTTTAATTGGTGAGAGGCGTAAGCGATGACTTTACCTCGTTGCATTAGAACACACACGAGCCCATTCAAAGAAGCATCACAATAAACCATCATATCATCTACACCTTCCGGCAACACTAAGACCGAAGCTTGACACAACTTCTCTTTTAACAATTGAAAAGCAATTTCTTGCTCGTTTTCCCAATTAAATCTTGCGTTCTTCCTCGTCAATTTCGTCAATGGAGAAGCAATCTTAGAAAAGTCTTGGATAAATCGACGATAATAACCGACCAATCCGAGAAAACTTCGGATTTCCGTAGGCGTAGTCGGTTGTCCCCAACTCTTCACCGTCTCTATCTTCCCCGGATCTACTTGAATACCATCCTTGTTCACAATACGGCCAAGGAATTGAACTTCCCTTAGCCAAAATTCACATTTTGAGAACTTAGCATACAACATCTCCTTCTGCAACGTCTTCAACACACCACGCAAATGGTGTTCATGTTCCTTCATACTCTTTGAATAGACAAGTATGTCGTCGATGAACACAATTACCGACTTGTCCAACATAGGTTGGCACACTCGGTTCATAAGATCCATGAATGCCGCCGGTGCATTCGTAAGACCGAAAGGCATAACTACAAATTCAAAATGCCCGTAACGCGTTCGAAAGGCCGTTTTCCCGACATCTTCCTCACGGACCCGCATTTGGTGATAGCCGGACAGTAGGTCGATCTTAGAGAAATACGTTGCACCTTGGGGTTGATCAAACAAATCGTCAATCCGAAGCAATGGATAACGGTTCTTGATTGTCACTTTATTCAACTCCCGATAATCGATGCACATTCGCATACTTTCATCCTTCTTCTTTACGAATAAAACCAGAGTGCCCCAAGGCGAAGCACTCGGTCGAATAAAACCCTTCTCAAGTAACTCTTGGGTTTGATTTAACAATTCTTGCATTTCCGTTGGCGCTAAACGATAAGGAGTTTTAGCAATGGGAGTAGCTCCCGGAACCAACTCAATGCGAAATTCAACTTGTCTTTCCGCCGAAACACCCGGTAACTCATCCGGAAAAACGTCTTCAAATTCATTAACCACCAGAATCTCCCGAATGGGTGGTGGCTCATCACGAGTATCAGCAACATGGGCAAGAAAAACCATGCCACCATTAACAAGGAAACGACGTGCCCGTGCAAAAGTGCATATCGGCACAAGTCTTCTACGCTTATCTGTGATCCCCCGTACAAAACCATCGTGTACGAATCATCAACAACAGGATCATTACAAGGTTAAGTACTATATGCTGTAATTAAAGAAGTTGCATTCATGATAAAAAGGTGATGTTATAACCAACATCAAATGTTTTACATTTCAAAAGCATGCTTCACTAAGTAGAAGCAAATAATAAGTGTATGTGACCACAATGGTCGTTAAAAGTCATAGTTCAAAAGTACGAATGTTTGAATGCAAAGTAAAGTAGTTCATGCGTGGACAACTCTAAGCAGCGGGTTCTACAGCACGACTAGTACACAGCGGAAGCAACCTCAAGCACCTGAGAAATACATGCTTAAAAATGTCAACACAATGGTTGGTGAGCTATAGTTTAAGTATAACAGTATGTAAGGTAGGCCACGAGATTTCAGTGCTACAAAGAGCGTTTCAAAATAGTATGATAAAGTATATGTTAACCGTGGGCACTTGGTAACTAACTTAACGTTTAAAATACCCCCTGAAAGTACACTTGGCGAGTGCGTATGTTTACGAAGTATTAAACACTCGTTGACTGCTAGCGCGACTAGCCCGAGTGGGGATGTCAAACCCTATGGATCCATATCTAAGATTCGCGTTCACCGGTTCATAAACCAATGATTAAACGTTACTGAGCTAAAGGGAATCTTTGTGCCGTTATATAACCCACACATATATAAAGTTTAAGTACTCGTGCCTAGTATGTAAAACATAAAATCCGCATGTATTCTCAGTTCCCAAAATAAGTTAAAGTAAAAAAGGAATGCTATAACTCACAATGATATGTAGCGGTAAAGTAGTAGTCGGGAAAGGTGTGCAAGTAAATGGTCCGAAGTCCTCAACCTAAGTCAAATAGTACTAAGTCAGTAAATCGTCTTAATAGGTTTAAAAGTATGTAATTAAGGTCTTAAGGGTCATCATCACTCATCATTAAACAAAAGGCATAAAGTAAGTTTCGTTTATTAAAGTAGTTTTCAACAAAGTCTGACTTCAGTCAGTCACCACGGCCTCTACCCTTACTGAATTAAGGTGAGACCAGTGGCCATGGCTCTGTCTATGAGTCCCTTAAGTGTGGTAAAATTTACAGAAGCAAACTCGTCTTGGTTTGACCGTGGCGGCGGTCTAAGTGCGAGTAGGTCAGAAATTTCTGCACAACGTTAAAGGACATAGTAACGATCGGAGGGCCATAAATCCTAAACCGTAACTCGGATTAAGACGAGTCCTATATGAAAAGTTATCTACTCGAAAAGTTCTATCTAAAAATCAAGGTTAGAACAGCCCAGGTCTACTGGTCTGTTCCAGAAGCATCAGGTCAGTAGGTTTTTGGACAGAACAGTGAGTTTAAAAGGGTTCCGGTGGTCTTGGTGCTTGATGTTCATCATGTTCTTATCCTTGATGCATATAGCTTCAATTGTACAACTCATTGATGTATCTACATCATCTTAACCAAGTCTTGACCATCATAACCCATGTGCAAGTCTAAGACATGAAGCACAACTCACTTAAGAGTTGTATGAAGTTTGATGAACCAAAGTTGCATCAAAGTCTTAGATCTAACACATACATGGACTTTAAAGCTAATAACAAGTTACAAACTTAAAAGTAAACTAACTAATCAAGATCATAAGTAGTAGAACATAGTTCTTAGTTTGATCTTGAAGATCCAAGACTCAAAAGTCTAGATCCAAAGTTATATTTAAAGAAAACTTATTTGTGTGTTCTTGAACTTTCAAAGTTAACTTAATTTGTTCAAGAGATATGAGATCAAGACTAACTTGTAGTACTTGACCATATAAACTAACTACATGAAATTAAAGTGCATAAATTGAAGAAGTAAACTTAAATAAACAAGAAAAGGTTCATGGTTGTTCATACTTTAAAGATTCAAACCAAAGTTTGATCTTTAGAAAGTAAACTTTAAAGTTTACTTCATGAGCTTCAAGTATGTCTTTAATCAACACGTGGAACTTGCAACTTTTGAAACAATTGAAGTAGAATCATAAACTAGTGAGTTTATGTTCTTGTGTTCTTGAACTTACAAGATAATAGAAGAATCAAAACTAGAAAGTTAGGTTCTTGAAAGCTAGTAAGTAACTACAACAACAAGATGAAACAAGTAACAATCAACAAAAGATGATGATGATTCATGTATGTATTTGGTTTTACAAAGAAAAAGAAGGGAGAAAGAAACTTGTAACTTACAAGAATGAAGAGAAAGTTGAGAGAAAAAGTTGAAAGGAAAATGTAAATAAGAATGTGTGTGAAAATGAATGATGAATACAAGTGAATGAAGTAAGTAAAAAAATAATAATTTGAACTCATCCTTGATGCCAAAACCTATGGCCAAAGTGTGGGGGGGAGGAAGGAGGCCAAAATCTACAAGTCACTTGTATGCAAAGATGTTAAAAGTTGGATATAAGATGTGTTTGCATGGGGATTAAGTGATAACTAGATTCCAAATGATATAACTAACTAGTTACCATATAATTGATACTTACACTTGCAAGACATGGGCTAATAAACCCATTTAAGATGTAGGGTGGGCTTATGAGTCTTATTCATGAGTCCATTACACTAACAAAGCCCAAGTTCAAGTATTTACCAAGTTAAACCAATTAAAGCCCAAGTAACTAACAAGTAACCTTTGTTAATTAAAATGATTAATAAAACTTAATCATGAATGCAAATAATACTTGAAAATATTATTCGTGAAGTTCCGGGTGTCACAAAGACGTTTCGGGCCGTTAAAGTCAAGTTCGGGCAATCATGGCAACATGTAAATGTAATAACGTACATTCGTTTAATCTCACGTATTAATAATAATAATTATTAATAAATAAATGTTGAAAATTCCAGGGTCGTTACATTACCCACCTGTTAAAGAAAATTTCGTCCCGAAATTTAAGCTGAGGTAGATGGAGGAGTCGGGAAAAGGTGAGGATACTTTCGCATCATTTGATCCTCTCGTTCCTAAGTAAACTCAGGTCCTCGTTTGGCATTCCATCGTACCCGTACAATCGGAATCTTGTTGCGTTTCAAAGTTTTGATCTCACGATCCATAATTTCAACAGGTTCCTCCACAAAGTGGAGTTTGTCGTCAATAGTAAGTTCTTCCAATGGTATGATAAGTTCGGGTGCAGCAAGACACTTCTTCAAGTTCGATACATGGAAGGTAGGATGAACTGAGCTCAATTGTGCTGGTAGATCCAAACGGTATGCAACTGGTCCAACACGTTCCAAGATCTAGAAAGGACCAATGTATCGTGGGTTCAACTTTCCACGTTTTCCAAAACGGATCACACCTTTCCAAGGTGCAACCTTCAACATTACACAATCACCAACATTAAATTCAAAGTCCTTACGTTTAAGATCGGCATAACTCTTTTGGCGATCACGGGCAGTCTTAAGTCTAGCTTGAATCTGAGCAATCTTCTCCGTGGTTTCGTGGACTACCTCGGGTCCGGTGATTTGCTTTTCACCTACTTCAGCCCAACAAATAGGAGATCGGCACTTACGGCCATACAATGCTTCAAAAGGTGCAGCATTAATGCTTGAGTGATAACTGTTGTTGTACGAGAATTTGGCGAGTGGCAAATGCCTTTCCCAGGCCTTTCCAAAATCAATAACACATGCACGCAACATGTCCTCCAAGGTCTGAATCGTTCGTTCACTTTGCCCGTCAGTCTGAGGATGATAAGCGGTACTCATGTCAAGACGAGTTCCCATGGCTTTTTGCAAAGAACGCCAAAATCTAGAAGCAAAACGGGGATCGCGATCGGAGATGATCGATAAAGGTACACCATGATGAGATACAACCTCTTTGATGTACAGCTGAGCAAGTCTTTCCATTGTATCAGTTTCCTTCATCGCCAGGAAGTGTGCAGATTTGGTAAGGCGGTCAACAATAACCCAAATGGTATCGTATCCGCCCACCGTCTTCGGCAGCTTAGTAATGAAATCCATTGTGATCCTTTCCCACTTCCATTGTGGGATTTCCGGTTGCTGAAGTAAACCAGAAGGTCTCTGATGCTCGGCTTTAACCTTCGAGCAAGTCAAACACTTACCAACATAAGTCGCAACGTCCTTCTTAAGATTCGGCCACCAATACTGTTCTTTAAGGTCGTGGTACATCTTACCCGCACCGGGGTGAATCGAATATCTCGATTTGTGTGCTTCATCAAGTATCAGGTTCCGTAGATCTCCATAAAGAGGTACCCAAATTCTTCCGGCATAACATCGGAGTCCAGACTCCCTAACCTCGAATCGAGAGACGAGTATGTTTAAATGTTCGTGAGATATGTTCTCCTCTTTGAGAGCCTCACCTTGGGCTACTCTGATCTGGCTGTTGAGGTTCGAATGAATGGTGATGTTCAGAGCCCTAACACGAAGAGGTGCCGTCCTCTCCTTTCGGCTTAAAGCGTCAGCTACAACATTGGCCTTGCCAGGGTGATAACGGAATTCACAATCGTAGTCGTTGAGCGTCTCGATCCATCGATGCTGTCTCATATTCAGTTGCTTCTGATCGAAGATGTGCTGGAGACTCTTGTGATCGGTGAAGATAGTGCTCTTAGTTCCATACAAATAATGTCTTCACAATTTGAGCACAAAGACCACGGCTCCAAGTTCAAGATCATGTGTAGTGTAGTTCCTGTAACGACCCTACTTTTTCCGTTATCTTTTACCGTTAACTATTTAACGACCGTTAATTGTTATTCGTGCCACGTCATTTCTATGACCTATATTATTATTTTTGTAATAATATATTAATTATTATGTGTTATATGAATATTTGTATTCATATTTTAAATTATACGTTCCTACGAGTCGCGGATTTCTATCCGGCGAATCTTTTCGGTTTTCAAACCAACGGTCGAGTTTTTGGGATTTTTAAGTCCTAATTATTTTAAATATGATATTTTGATGTCATATGATTATATATAGTGTTTATATATTTTATTCGTCGCGTATTTATTATCTCTCCGAAAAATCGATCGCGTAGCGGTGTTTTCGCGTTTCGGGTTTCGTTCGGGCGTTCGGGCCACTAGGATTTTGTAATTTATCAAATTGGGTCACTATGGGGCCCACCCCATTCAGTTTTTGGCCGAAAATTCCCTTCTGGGGGGGGAGGTGATTTAATTTTTTTGATTAATTAGCCTTATTTTTATTTCCATTCTAATTATTTCACCCTTATCACTTTTCTCTCAACTTTCTCTCCTCTTTTCTCTTATTTTTGGCCGCCACTTCCAGCACCATTATCATCTTGATTTGATCATCATCAAGAACTTGAATCAAGGGGCTTTTAACATCAACGGATTTCTCTCGTTCTCCTCTACGCGTCAATATAAATCAATTCTTGATTAGGGTATAAACCCTAACCCTAGCTTTTCAATTTTTTTATTTATTTTTCTGTATTTTGATGTTATATTGATAGTATGATAGTTACATGTTATTGTATTTATGATTGTATGCGTAGAATTGCTCGATTGCATATTTTTTTTCGGTTTGTAAAATTCTGGACAGCAGCTTTTTCGTGTGTTTCTGATATGATGACTGATATAAATGTTAAAATAAAGTATCTAGATGAGTTCCTCTCATCAAGACGTTAATTTTAGACTCCGGATTCATGTCGTTTCGATTCCCGGAACCCTAATTATGATCAAAGTGGTATTTTGTTAAGATTGAAATGTGATTTTGGTATGAACCAGGTTTGGTCCGACTTTGTGACCATATTTGGTGACTTTAGGGTGTGTTAGTGTGTTAGAACTGATGGTGGGGCGAACTTTCATGTTCGGGTCATCTCAATCCAAGCCACGAATCACCCGTTACGTCTAAAACACGTTTTTGATTGAATTAAAGTTCCAAGTAGTGTATTGGCTGTATATCACGACTTGTGGGCTGTTATTGGTGTGTTCTTGAGTGTACCAAAGTGTCGGGTGGTTTGCTTAGGCGGAGATATATGTAAGGCTCGCCGAAAACCGACACCCGGGGCTCAAGATACGACCCGATGAACTTTTGATTAAAACTTATGGTTAAATATTAAAACTTTTGAGAAAAATAATGATTTTTCATTATTGATTAATTACTTATGATATAAGAAGTAATTATTATTATTTAAGACTTATGATATATATTTATTAGATCATTTAATTATGACTTATGATTTAATTAACATTTTAATTAAACTTATGATTAATAATACTTTTATTATTAATGAAAAATACTTATGATAAGTATTAAACTTATATTATGAGATTATTATTATTATAGGACTTATAATAAGGATTAAATAATTATTTAATTATTATAAGACTTAGTTATTATTTAATTATTAAATACTTATGATTTAATAAGTATAATTAGAAATTTATGATATGATTAATAATTCATTATTAATTAATAATACTTATGATATGATTTAAAATTTATTATTAATTAATAATACTTATATTATGACTAATATTTAATTAATTAATTAAATACTTATGTTATATTAATTATATCATTTAAACTTATCTAAACTTTAATAATTCATTTTTATTTAATTAAACTTATGTTAAGACATAATTATACACTTTTGACTTTAATAAACATTATAACCTATGTTATTATTATAACTTACACTTTTCAAATTAATGTTGACTATGTTTGACCAAGGTTGACTTTTGAGTTGACTTTCGGTTGACTTTGACTTTCAGTTGACTTCTGTTGACTTTCTAAATAAGAAAACTTTCCTAACTTCAAAACTTTCTAAAAATAGAACTTTCTAAATTTGGAAACTTTCCAAAAATAGAAACTTTCCAAAAATAGAAACTTTCCAAAAATAGAAACTTTCCTAAAATAGAAAACTTTCCAAAAATGGAAACCTGCTAAAAATAGAAACTTTCTAAAAATAGAAAGTGTGTGCCCGTATGCTGTTCCAGTCAAACTGATGCTTGCCGAGTGTTATTCTATGTCTACTTGCAACATGTACAATAGCTATCATACTAAGACTTGACCTAAGTTAGTTATTTATATCGGCCTGCTTTATTTATAGGTCGGCGTTGTGATCTTCCTTGATCACTTTACTTTATTTGCTGTTCGCTTGTTTGTGAGATTTCTTCAGTTGCTATTAAGGTGAGTTATAGTCCCATTTTTCTATTTAAATCTTTTGGGATGAGAATACATGCAATTTATTTTATATTTTGGACAAGTGAAAGTTGGTTTAAATTATTCATTGTGAGTTGAACAAAAATATTCCCTAGTCTGGTAACTGTAATCACTGGTTTCTACTGGTGAACGCGAATCCTATGGATAGATCTATCGGGTTTGACAACCCCATTTCGAGCTAGTCGCGCTAGCAATTTATAATCGGAATGTTTAGTACTTCGTATTTAGTTGAAGATACACTTGTTCGGTGTATATTATTTATTGTGTTTGGCAAGGGTAAATAAAGAGTTAAGTGGTTACCAGGTGGCTCACGGAAAATGGAATAATGTTTTATTATATGTTTTCTAGCATATAATTTGGTGGTTTAAAAAGGAGTTTTATGTTTTCAAACATAAATTTTTATTGTTTAAATTAAATATTGTTTGCAATATTAAACCTATAATTCACTCAACATGTTTGTTGACAGTTACTCACATGTTTTATTCTCAGGTTTATGATTGACTGCTTCCGCTGTGCTTAGAGGGTCTGCATATTTATGATGGCAGCTTTTGTTAAACATTAACTTGCATTCTATTTTGTTACATTAAAAAGTGGATGTTGTTGACTTTGTTTGGTCAACATTTGGTTAAAGTATTTATGTATAGTTTTTCAAAACTTATACAATTTAGTAGATTTTCTTTATAGGAAATCATTTTTAAATAAAGAATGCAAGGTTGTTTTATAAAATTCATATAGAGTTTCGATCAAGCTGTGGGACCAAGTGACGGAGCCGTTAAGTGTTTTGACGGAGTCGCCACAGTTGGTATCAGAGCTCTGGTTGTAGGGAATTAGGCTGCATTGATGTCGTTACCCGAGTCAATAGGGTGCATTAGTGAGTCTAGTCTACAGCCCGACCTATTATATATTATTATATGTGATTATTTGTATCGTATTGGTATGTATATTGTTATCATACATACATCTCTGTTATGTTCTGAATCCGGAAGGAACTCCCATTTCGATTTAAACGTATTCTCCGACTCATACGAGTTTATCTTTTATAAGAACACCTCGGATAGTGAAACCGAGAGATGTCATTCTTGACTCCTGAAATCGTCGACATTTCTATGTCATCTATTATGGTTATGTATATAACGTTTGAGTTATATTACGCGAGATGTCATTCTTGACTTCTAAAGGCTCGGCATTTCAATGTCAGCTATTGTGTTTGGGTATATAACATTTTTGTTATATTACTTGCCTTTGTGTCGTTGTGCCTATGTGCTTTGGTTTTTGAAAAGGAAAACGTCATTCTTGACTTTTAGAGATTCTGGGTACTTCGAAGACATTCTTATGTCATCGTTACTCCTATTCATTACTTTCGATGTCTTTGTCTCTTGTGCTATCCTTAGCACATTGTTAAGAAATTGTTTTAGGGAAATTGTGTTGAAATTCGAGGTTGACCACGTGTCCTGACCTTATGTAGTGATATTGGAATGGAACTATGAGTTAGTGAAATATAATGGCGTCAGGCCAACGTGATTATATTACGTTAATTCATAAAAAGTCCCAATATTGTGACATGAGGAATAGAAAGTGAGTCAAAGAAAATTTGTACACCACTCATTCAGAAATTCTAACGTTGTTACATGAGTAAGGAAGATACTCATTATCTTATTTGTTGATATACGAGAGACTCATCTTAACCGAACTACTTACCCCATGTTTTATCATTCATAACTCACTTGTTAGTGACAGCTTCGCAAGTGACTAGTTTTGACCCAAGGACTTGTGTCCTGATAAAAGTCAAAACAATATTTAACTCATTGGTTTTCATGACCTCGTAGCATTTATTGATTAGATGTCGCAAGACGATTCAAGTCCTTCACCCGAGCTTTAACGGTCTTACTTCAACTCGTAACCTTTATAATGCGGATACCCTGCTTTTCATTTAAAATTTTTACACATTTGTGTAATTGGGCGGTTCTCGTGAGATTTATGGGCGAATAGAAGTAATGAAATATTTTGTCATGTATACTAATTATAAAATCATATATGTACGTATGAATTCGAATGGATAAATTTACCCTTACCTATTTTGGCTAGTATACACTAAATTGTACCTTCAAAATTATTTTAAAATCACTCATGTCGAGTTGTCTAGTTAACTCAAATTGTTTTACGTAAAATGGTACACGTTGTACATACTTCTAAATTTACTAAGAGCTTCGTTCCATTTATGGAGTTACATCAGACGTTTAAAGCTTTTTCAAAACTTCTTTGATTGATTACATTAGAATTTTCGCATTACTCTACAGAGTGCTTGGATCACAGTTCTTCTCATCCTCCGTTTAAGGATGAAATTTACCATTAAGTTCATTGATAGAAATTCTTACACCAGTTTGGATGTCGGTTTTATAAAATTTGTTGGAAAGTCTTTGCGCCCATAGAATTTTCCCTCTTATGGTTGGACATTGTCACACCCCCCAAAATGGACCAGGGGTAATTGTGACCAATCATATCATAACACAGTTGTATAAACGAGAACGACTCTATATGAGACTTTTTAAATAAAACCTTTGTTAATAAAACAGCGGAAGCAGTAATACATGTTTACATTATTATTAAAACGTAAAATAAATGTTTATGAACTAAAATATAATATGCGATGTGGAATCCATGCAAGCATCAAATCTATCATCACAAAGTTGCAAACAGCTAGCTCAATCATCACCTGAGACAAAACATGCTTAAAGTGTCAACCAAAAAGGTTGAGTGAAATTCACAGGTTTATAAATAATATCCAAAGTTTTAGACCACAAGATTTAGTTTAAAGTTGATTGATATAGAAATATCAATCTAAAAGTGTTGCTGCATTTTGTAATATCGCTACTAAACAAGTTTACCCTATGACACCTTGTACTGTCAGTGTCGTGGAATCATTATTATGTAACCAAAGACCAACGGTCGAATGGTTAGAGACGTTACTCTCAATAGGCCTATTCACAATAATTAAGTTTGCATTTAAACGTAGCAATTAACGATATTACGGTAGGGATTTAGCATGAATCAAAGCATGACAGCATAGTTAACAATTTAGTACTTGTGTCTAAGCGTAAAACAGTTATAAAGCAAGCATGTATCTCACCCCAAAAGTTATAAAACAGTTATGAAATAGTAAAAAGTGGGGCTCTGAAGTTCACCTTAGTAGCACACGAAAGAATTGAACGGAAGGACGTGACCGAGATCTCAACCTAGAGATAGAACGTATGATCAGACATTGCCTAACAGACAATAGTATATAGTACTATATTGATAGTAATGGTTCACTAAAGAATTTCCATTTTCGGAAGGTTACTATTTATGGAAAGTTTCCACTTATAGTAATTTTTCAATTTTAGAAAGTTCGGGTTAATCTTTAGCAAGATGTTGTACAACTCTACTCAAACTTCATTGCTATCAAATAAGTCAGGAATGACCAGATGTAACCGGGGGCCCAGGATTCTTGACCAGAATCTAAGTCATGGCATTCGAGATCCACAAGCTTACCCATAAATGGCAACCTAGACATCATTCACTTACGACCGTGAGTAGCGATGAAGTTCACATGAATTATACATTATCTTTGATTAATCTTCACTTTAGGTGTATACACACAACGAATTATTAATGTACTTAATAATTATATATGTGATAATATAACCTAAGTTTTATTTAATATTTAGTTATTATACCTTAGTATGTTTTATATATATTAAATATAATTACCTTTAAATAAATACCTAAATTACTTCAAAAATAATAGTGTTTTATTAATCGAACATTATTCAAAAATGTCTAAATAATAAATTAAATATCTAAAAATTACATACATAATTTTTATAGTCTTAGTTAATCATATAGATTAGTAAAAAAATTTAAGAAAACGTTTTTATTATATTTTTGTATTTATTTTTATTTTTACCCTTAATGTATTCACAAAACAATTTTAATTCTACATAATTACTAAATAAACCCAAATAATTATTTTTATAATTTTTATAAGTTTCTATCAGTCTAATAACCTGTAGAAAAATATTTAAAAAATATTTTATTATTATTTTATATTTATTCTTAATTTACCTTTGAATTACATAATAATAAAGTTTAATTATATAATAAATACCAATTCGACCCAAGTAATTATTTTTATAATTTTTTCAGATCTATATAAGTTTTAAAAACTCAGAAAAAAATTATATATATTTTATTTTTGGTTAAAAGTATTTATTACGAATTTTACATTGTTTTTACGTTTAAACACTACATAATTCGTATTTAATTATAAATAATATTTCATAAATTATCAAAATTATTTTTATGCATCATAACACTTATAATACTAATTATAACATATAAACATAATTAATTTCGAATTTTACAAAGAATATACAATAAATATAAATATAAATGACAATATTGAAAAAAAAATTTAATAAAAATAGAAAGTACCTCAAATTTTCTTCAAGGTTTTGAGAGAATAACTTAAGTTTTTGTGTTTGGCAAGAAAAAATAAATAAGAAGCCATGTATTTATAGGTAAAAAATGGTTGGTGAAAAGAAAAAAAAAATAATAAAATAAAGGTGCCAATTTTGACAAAATAATAAAAACATGTTAAAAATGTTTTTAATAAGTTTTTGTTTTTGAAAATATTTAGTCAAAATTCATGGGCTCATTATTTAATTTATAAAAAAAAAATCTTATTTCTTTTTATTTTTATTTTTTTTATAAGCTAAAAATATATATAATGATTAAAATAACTTATCATTTAATTAATAATTATGTTACATATAGTTTTAAATATAATACGCATTAATATTAACTAAAGTTATTTTATATAATTAGTGTAAACTTTAGTTAACAGAACATGTCGACTAAAAATAAATATTTGATCAACGTCGAATTTAATTATATATTACATATGGATAACAACCTTATAGTCAAATTAGTCAATTCAGGTATGAAAATATGAGGGTTGTTATAGTACCTACCCGTTAAAAGAAATTTCGTCCCGAAATTTAGTTGTTGCCATTAATCGGTGTTGTTCGTACATAGACGAGGATATTTACGTTTTATTTGGTTTTCACGTTCCCAGGTATGCTCGGGGCCTTGCGTGAATTCCAACGGATAGAATATTGTTCTGTTTCAAGAATTAAAATCATACATACCATAATTTCTACAAGTTCTTCTACGAAGTGCATTTTATTATTAATGCGGAGATCATTCAAAATGATGATGTTATACAAGTCATTTCAGTAAATTGGATATATAAAATGTGTTATGAATAATATCGAGCTCATTTAAACCTTGAGCGTTTATGCCACAATGTTAGGGTAGACAAAACAGAGAGTAGTTCATGAAAATTGTAGTCATGAAGTTTGATAGAGATCATCATTGTTTACAACAAGAATATTGTAATGATGAATATAAGTTGAAGAATAAAGTTTTATCACTATTGAATAATATGGATAGAACGATTCGATTATAGAAAGAGTATAAACGAAGCTATCGTAAAAGAGTGAATGAGTAAATTAAATGTTCGCCTTAACTTTTGACGTAGTCACGATTGATTTCCGGAATTCAAGGGATTAAAGGAAATCTTCGTAATCTATAAGATTTGATTATCCGGTATTTACGGAATTTTGGGATTTCTTTGATTAAATGCGGTGAATTGCCTCGATTGCTGTGTTTGGAAATTTTGCTATAAATTAGCTTCTTCCGTTTCATTATCTTCACCACTTCTATACTTTCTTCCTAGATTCATACTTTCAAAAGATTTGTTAATATGCTCAATCCCGTATTGATATTTGTTATTATATTGACCATATATGCAGTCATGCTTCTTTTTCTTTTACCACCAGAGGAATCTGTTTACTTCTACTATGCTCTTGGGGTTATAGTGTTTTTAATTCTCCCGTGTCTTTATGTTGCTATACGCATTGATATACATGATTTGTAATTTCCGTGTTGTTATCGGGCTTTGCATTTTCCCTTATATGTCGGAGCTCTTTACCTTTTTATTCTGCTCTCGACTCTAAGTTAAGCGAGTAATGGTCCAGAATTTGTAGGTATGAAGTTTCGAATGAACCTAATGTTTTAAGCGTAATATCACGATTTGATTTGGTAAATTACCAGAATTACTGAGGATAGAACTATCAAGAATATATGTTCTTGATATGTTCAGAGATTAAGTAGAATGTAAGAGTCGTGTAACATGGCAAATAATGATTATAAAGTCTATGAATCATCATCTTCCATTAAAAATTTAGCAAGACTTACTGTAATATAATCACGTTGGCCTGACGTCATTATATTATACTAACTCATGCTTCAATTTCCAACATTTCTTCAAAACATTTATAATTTAAACTTGAATTTTACTGAATATAGAAACTAAAATAGTTTCCTTTATAAAGATATCGCAAAGAGATACTTAATTGTGGACAAGAATCGTTATGAAAATATCTTCAGAAATATAGAGGATATTTATAACGACATTTTGGAATTTCTAAGTTCGAAGGTTGATGAAGAAAAATTTTCGCAAGCTTTTAACATAACTTCGGAGCAAGATATTCTCTAAAGATTTCATCAGATCCAGAATTACTTGGATTCTTTGAATATAGGGTTTGGTCCTTGTATTTGTCCTTGGTCTCCTCCATGGTTAGCTCAATCCGTTTTTCAGTTCCAAATTTTCTTTTGAGCTTTTCCAACGTACCATTCTTTATTATCAAACTTTTGGCCATTGAGACCATCTACAATTTTGCTGTTTCCTCTGCATTTAATGCAGCCATATTTGATTCATCGGTTATCAATCCGAGATGGTTTCAAGAAATTTCATTTTTAGATGATTAAACGCTGATTGTAATCGTCAACGGATCTAATGGTTGATGAATAGGCGTTGTTGATTTCAAAAGTAATGAACGATAATTTCGGTGGTTTGATGAGATAATTCATCATAGAATACAAATGAATATAATTCATGAATGTAGTGATCTTTAGGAAGATTACACTTGCTAAAGCTTTACTTGGATTCCGATATGTCCAAATCAGAATAGGTAATTAAATTTGTATGAAAATGGTTGTTCTTTAGTGAACGGATACATATGTGGATGTAAGTAGTATAGTTACTAATTATTGAATCAGAATTTGAAGAATGTACAATGTAAGATATTGATGTGAGATATAAATATTTCTCGGGTTTTACCTACCCGTTAAAATATTTTCACAATTAACAGTTTGTACAAAAGGATTTTTAATTACAATCTTTATGAAGATATACGTTCATATATGTATTCTTCACGTATAATATAGATTTAATGAGTTAATATACTATTAAAATCATTTTATTTGCGGTTGAAGCGAGAATAAATAATCTTCAAAACTTGAGAGATTACATAATCATCGCAGAATCTTTCTTTAATGAAGTTATGAATCAATACTCCATCGTTCATTGTTATTGATATACCTCAGTATATGATGTTGATGCTCGTGGAATTCTTGTGAAATTCACAAGGCACGAATGATGTTTTCTAAAGAGTTTTGAGTACATCGAAAGTGAAAGTGTAAAACCAAACATGTATTTGAATAATACACTTAGTTTATTATGAAATGGAGTTTATTGTGATGAAGCAGTGATTAACGAGGAATGTATATCATAGCATATTAGTGATATGAATTAACCAAGTAGTACATACTATTTAAGATTCACACGTAATAGCTTAATACGAAAAGATTTATTACTGTTCCAAACCATATATATATATATATATATATATATATATATATATATATATATATATATATATATATATATATATATATAAGTATACATATATAATTTTCAGAAAGAATGAGTCAATACATCTTAACTCATTATTACTAATATTCCTTGGTATCTATGGGGCGTATGATGTTGATATCCGAGGTACAGATTATGGTGTTTGTTGTTGGTGAAGCTGATGTTGTTGGTGGTGATGCTGTTGGTACTGGTGGTGATGCTGGTTATGCTGCTGGTGCTCGTAGGTCTCGCACCATATTCTCCAGAGCCACCACTCGAGCGCGAAGCTCGTTGACTTCTTCTATTATTCCGGGATGATTGGCGGTTCGGACAAGTGGATGAATAAGATCTAGAATTTTAGATATTATATATTCATGACTGGATATCCTGGAAATGAGGGTGAAAATAGTGTTCCGAACGGGTTCGCCGGTAAGTGCTTCAGGTTCTTCACCAAGAGGTGAATTCGGTTGGTGGAAGGGATTACCTTCTTCTTGTCTCCATTGATTAAGTTTACTACGAACCCATCCCCAATTCATCCAAAATAGATGATGGCTGATTGGTTCGTTTGTTCCGGTTACGCTGCCATTGGAGCTCGAGGAATCAGTTGAGAAATCCATATTATGTGATTTGAATTAGGATTTGATATGAGATTAGTGTTGAATACTGGATGATATATTCATCTCCTTGAATATGTATATGTAGCAAAAAGATTTCCGTAATTTACGGAGGAAATTTAGGAAAAGTGTTAGACAAAGATTATTGGGAAAGATACGATAAGATATAATAAGATATGATGTGTCTATACTCTAATAATGGCTGTATGACGTGTCTAGATGATAAGTATGTAATCTGATAATCTTTTGATTAAAGATTTTCAATTCGTAATGACCTATTCAGGTCCAGGGGCTTGAGCTATAGGATCCTTTAAAGCAGTAATCCAAACACTTTCTATTCTATAGTTTCGTAGACGTCATCCGTCAGGAAATTTCAATGATCAAAACAACAAGAAAGCAAAGAAAGTAATGAATATGAATAGTTATGACATTATAATGTCTTTGAGATTCTCGATAACTCAATGACATTTTCTGGTTCGCAAACCGATGCATAAAGGCATAAGGCATATAGGTACATGATATAACAGGGAGTTATATACGTTTGAGTATGAATAGTAACAAATATAGGAGTTTCAAAATTCATGAATAATATTTCATGTAATACATATGTAATACACAAACCATGATAGATGACTTAGGAATGTCAAGAATTTCAGAAATCATAGTGTCACATTTAAACGCGGTGGCGTAATTGGATAGTACTTAGAAAAGTGAACAGAGTTCTTAGATTGGCTTGACATTCTAAGATAAGTAAAGTTTCTAAAGTATAGTGTAGCATTTAACAATTAAAGGCAACAATTAAAGGCACTATAGTCAAAGGAAGTTGTAGTCCTACATTGCTAAGGTACCTAATTGTATAAGGCACACTTAAAATGCAATCCTGGTTCTCTACAACAGCCTGCTCTGATACCAATCTGTCACACCCCCCAAAATGGACCAGGGGTAATTGTGACCAATCATATCATAACACAGTTGTATAAACGAGAACGACTCTATATGAGACTTTTTAAATAAAACCTTTGTTAATAAAACAGCGGAAGCAGTAATACATGTTTACATTATTATTAAAACGTAAAATAAATGTTTATGAACTAAAATATAATATGCGATGTGGAATCCATGCAAGCATCAAATCTATCATCACAAAGTTGCAAACAGCTAGCTCAATCATCACCTGAGACAAAACATGCTTAAAGTGTCAACCAAAAAGGTTGAGTGAAATTCACAGGTTTATAAATAATATCCAAAGTTTTAGACCACAAGATTTAGTTTAAAGTTGATTGATATAGAAATATCAATCTAAAAGTGTTGCTGCATTTTGTAATATCGCTACTAAACAAGTTTACCCTATGACACCTTGTACTGTCAGTGTCGTGGATGAAATGTCCCGTTCTTATTGATTAAAAACGTTCCGTATTAATTGATTTCGTTGCGAGGTTTTGACCTCTATATGAGACGTTTTTCAAAGACTGCATTCATTTTTAAAACAAACCATAACCTTTATTTCATAGATAAAGGTTTTAAAAAACCTTACGTAGATTATCAAATAATGATAATCTAAAATATCCTGTTTACACACGACCATTACATAATGGTTTACAATACAAATATGTTACAACAAAATAAGTTTCTTGAATGCAGTTTTTACACAATATCATACAAGCATGGACTCCAAATCTCGTCCTTATTTAAGTATGCGACAGCGGAAGCTCTTAATAATCACCTGAGAATAAACATGCTTAAAACGTCAACAAAAATGTTGGTGAGTTATAGGTTTAACCTATATATATCAAATCATAATAATAGACCACAAGATTTCATATTTCAATACACATCCCATACATAGAGATAAAAATCATTCATATGGTGAACACCTGGTAACCGACAATAACAAGATGCATATATAAGAATATCCCCATCATTCCGGGACACCCTTCGGATATGATATAAATTTCGAAGTACTAAAGCATCCGGTACTTTGGATGGGGTTTGTTAGGCCCAATAGATCTATCTTTAGGATTCGTGTCAATTAGGGTGTCTGTTCCCTAATTCTTAGATTACCAGACTTAATAAAAAGGGGCATATTCGATTTCGATAATTCAACCATAGAATGTAGTTTCACGTACTTGTGTCTATTTTGTAAATCATTTATAAAACCTGCATGTATTCTCATCCCAAAAATATTAGATTTTAAAAGTGGGACTATAACTCACTTTCACAGATTTTTACTTCGTCGGGAAGTAAGACTTGGCCACTGGTTGATTCACGAACCTATAACAATATATACATATATATTAAAGTATGTTCAAAATATATTTACAACACTTTTAATATATTTTGATGTTTTAAGTTTATTAAGTCAGCTGTCCTCGTTAGTAACCTACAACTAGTTGTCCACAGTTAGATGTACAGAAATAAATCAATAAATATTATCTTGAATCAATCCACGACCCAGTGTATACGTATCTCAGTATTGATCACAACTCAAACTATATATATTTTGGAATCAACCTCAACCCTGTATAGCTAACTCCAACATTCACATATAGAGTGTCTATGGTTGTTCCGAAATATATATAGATGTGTCGACATGATAGGTCGAAACATTGTATACGTGTCTATGGTATCTCAAGATTACATAATATACAATACAAGTTGATTAAGTTATGGTTGGAATAGATTTGTTACCAATTTTCACGTAGCTAAAATGATAAAAATTATCCAATCTTGTTTTACCCATAACTTCTTCATTTTAAATCCGTTTTGAATGAATCAAATTGCTATGGTTTCATATTGAACTGTATTTTATGAATCTACACAGAAAAAGTATAGGTTTATAGTCGGAAAAATAAGTTACAAGTCGTTTTTGTAAAGGTAGTCATTTCAGTCGAAAGAACGACGTCTAGATGACCATTTTAGAAAACATACTTCCACTTTGAGTTTAACCATAATTTTTGGATATAGTTTCATGTTCATAATAAAAATCATTTTCTCAGAATAACAAGTTTTAAATCAAAGTTTATCATAGTTTTTAATTAACTAACCCAAAACAGCCCGCTGTGTTACTACGACGGCGTAAATCCGGTTTTACGGTGTTTTTCGTGTTTCCAGGTTTTAAATCATTAAGTTAGCATATCATATAGATATAGAACATGTGTTTAGTTAATTTTAAAAGTCAAGTTAGAAGGATTAACTTTTGTTTGCGAACAAGTTTAGAATTAACTAAACTATGTTCTAGTGATTACGAGTTTAAACCTTCGAATAAGATAGTTTTATATATATGAATCGAATGATGTTATGAACATCATTACTACCTCAAGTTTAGTAGGTAAACCTACTGGAAGTGACAAGAAATGATCTAGCTTCAAAGGATCTTGGATGGCTTGAAAGTTCTTGAAGTAGGATCATGACACAAAAACAAGTTCAAGTAAGATTTTTGCTCGAATTAAGATAGTTTATAGTTATAGAAATTGAATCAAAGTTTGAATATGAATATTACCTTGAATAAGAAAGATAACCTACTGTATATAACAAAGGTTTCTTGATCTTAGATGATTACTTGGAATGGATTAGAAAGCTTGGAAGTAAATTAGTAAACTTGAAGGGATTTTTGAAGTATTCTTGAAGTGTTCTTCCTATGATGATTATAGCTTGATTCTTGAAGTGATTTTTGATGAAGATGATGATTAACTACTGGAAAAATACGTTCATAATAGTGTGGGTGTGTTGAGAGAGAATTAGAAAGAGATTTGGAAGTGAAATGGAGTGAATGATGAGTGTTAATTGGTGAGTGGTGAGTGGGGTTAAAAGGAGTTCTAGTTAGTTGACTAGCTCATGGTAGAAGTTAAAATTGATTAGTCATACATGACATAATCAAGAGTGGAATCCCATGCTAGTTCCTATTGGTATATACCCATAGTAAGTACGTTTTGAAGCTGTATATAATACGGGTAAGAATACGACTAGAATTCTTGATGAAAGAAAAGAATGGGAAAGTAACTGTAACCATTTTCGTTAAGTATGAGTGTTTCGATATATGTCTTGAAGTCTTCTAAAAGTATTTTAATACATCTAAATACACTACATGTATATACATTTTAACTGAGTCGTTAAGTCATCGTTAGTCGTTACATGTAAATGTTGTTTTGAAACCTTTAGGTTAACGATCTTGTTAAATGTTGTTAACCCAATGTTTATAATATCAAAAGAGATTTTAAATTATTATATTATCATGATATTATGATGTACGAATATCTCTTAATATGATATATATACATTAAATGTCGTTACAACGATAATCGTTACATATATGTCTCGTTTCAAAATCATTAAGTTAGTAGTCTTGTTTTTACATATGTAGTTCATTGTTAATATAATTAATGATATGTTTACTTATCATAATATCATGTTAACTATATATATAACCATATATATGTCATCATATAGTTTTTACAAGTTTTAACGTTCGTGAATCACCGGTCAACTTGGGTGGTCAATTGTCTATATGAAACATATTTCAATTAATCAAGTCTTAACAAGTTTGATTGCTTAACATGTTGGAAACGTTTAATCATGTAAATATCAATCTCAATTAATATATATAAACATGGAAAAGTTCGGGTCACTACAGTACCTACCCGTTAAATAAATTTCGTCCCGAAATTTTAAGCTGTTGAAGGTGTTGACGAATCTTCTGGAAATAGATGCGGGTATTTCTTCTTCATCTGATCTTCACGCTCCCAGGTGAACTCGGGTCCTCTACGAGCATTCCATCGAACCTTAACAATTGGTATCTTGTTTTGCTTAAGTCTTTTAACCTCACGATCCATTATTTCGACGGGTTCTTCGATGAATTGAAGTTTTTCGTTGATTTGGATTTCATCTAACGGAATAGTGAGATCTTCTTTAGCAAAACATTTCTTCAAATTCGAGACGTGGAAAGTGTTATGTACAGCCGCGAGTTGTTGAGGTAACTCTAGTCGGTAAGCTACTGGTCCGACACGATCAATAATCTTGAATGGTCCAATATACCTTGGATTTAATTTCCCTCGTTTACCAAATCGAACAACGCCTTTCCAAGGTGAAACTTTAAGCATGACCATCTCTCCAATTTCAAATTCTATATCTTTTCTTTTAATGTCAGCGTAGCTCTTTTGTCGACTTTGGGCGGTTTTCAACCGTTGTTGAATTTGGATGATCTTCTCGGTAGTTTCTTGTATAATCTCCGGACCCGTAATCTGTCTATCCCCCACTTCACTCCAACAAATCGGAGACCTGCACTTTCTACCATAAAGTGCTTCAAACGGCGCCATCTCAATGCTTGAATGGTAGCTGTTGTTGTAGGAAAATTCTGCTAACGGTAGATGTCGATCCCAACTGTTTCCGAAATCAATAACACATGCTCGTAGCATGTCTTCAAGCGTTTGTATCGTCCTTTCGCTCTGCCCATCGGTTTGTGGATGATAGGCAGTACTCATGTCTAGACGAGTTCCTAATGCTTGCTGTAATGTCTGCCAGAATCTTGAAATAAATCTGCCATCCCTATCAGAGATAATAGAGATTGGTATTCCATGTCTGGAGACGACTTCCTTCAAATACAGTCGTGCTAACTTCTCCATCTTGTCATCTTCTCTTATTGGCAGGAAGTGTGCTGATTTGGTGAGACGATCAACTATTACCCAAATAGTATCAAAACCACTTGCAGTCCTTGGCAATTTAGTGATGAAATCCATGGTAATGTTTTCCCATTTCCATTCCGGGATTTCAGGTTGTTGAAGTAGACCTGATGGTTTCTGATGCTCAGCTTTGACCTTAGAACACGTCAAACATTCTCCTACATATTTAGCAACATCGGCTTTCATACCCGGCCACCAAAAATGTTTCTTGAGATCCTTGTACATCTTCCCCGTTCCAGGATGTATTGAGTATCTGGTTTTATGAGCTTCTCTAAGTACCATTTCTCTCATATCTCCAAATTTTGGTACCCAAATCCTTTCAGCCCTATAACGGGTTCCGTCTTCCCGAATATTAAGATGCTTCTCCGATCCTTTGGGTATTTCATCCTTTAAATTTCCCTCTTTTAAAACTCCTTGTTGCGCCTCCTTTATTTGAGTAGTAAGGTTATTATGAATCATTATATTCATAGATTTTACTCGAATGGGTTCTCTGTCCTTCCTGCTCAAGGCATCGGCTACCACATTTGCCTTTCCTGGGTGGTAACGAATCTCAAAGTCGTAATCATTCAATAATTCAATCCACCTACGCTGCCTCATATTCAGTTGTTTCTGATTAAATATGTGTTGAAGACTTTTGTGGTCGGTATATATAATACTTTTGACCCCATATAAGTAGTGCCTCCAAGTCTTTAATGTAAAAACAACCGCACCTAATTCCAAATCATGCGTCGTATAATTTTGTTCGTGAATCTTCAATTGTCTAGACGCATAAGCAATCACCTTCGTTCGTTGCATTAATACACAACCGAGACCTTGCTTTGATGCGTCACAATAAATCACAAAATCATCATTCCCTTCAGGCAATGACAATATAGGTGCCGTAGTTAGCTTTTTCTTCAATAACTGAAATGCTTTCTCTTGTTCATCATTCCATTCAAATTTCTTCCCTTTATGCGTTAATGCAGTCAAGGGTTTTGCTATTCTGGAAAAGTCTTGGATGAACCTTCTGTAGTAACCAGCTAGTCCTAAAAACTGGCGTACGTGTTTCGGAGTTTTCGGTGTTTCCCACTTTTCAACAGTTTCTATCTTTGCTGGATCCACCTTAATACCTTCTTTGTTCACTACGTGACCGAGGAATTGAACTTCTTCCAACCAAAATGCACACTTTGAAAACTTAGCGTACAATTCTTCCTTCCTCAATACTTCTAACACCTTTCTCAAATGTTCACCGTGTTCTTGGTCATTCTTTGAGTAAATAAGTATGTCATCAATGAAAACGATGACAAACTTGTCAAGGTATGGTCCACACACTCGGTTCATAAGGTCCATGAACACAGCTGGTGCATTAGTTAAACCAAACGGCATGACCATAAACTCGTAATGACCGTAACGTGTTCTGAAAGCAGTCTTCGGAATATCATCTTCTTTCACCCGCATTTGATGATACCCGGAACGTAAGTCAATCTTTGAATAAACAGACGAGCCTTGTAGTTGATCAAATAAGTCGTCGATTCTCGGTAGTGGGTAGCGGTTCTTGATGGTAAGTTTGTTCAACTCTCGGTAGTCGATACACAACCTGAATGTACCATCTTTCTTCTTGACAAACAAAACAGGAGCTCCCCACGGTGATGTGCTTGGTCGAATGAAACCACGCTCTAAAAGTTCTTGTAATTGGCTTTGCAGTTCTTTCATCTCGCTGGGTGCAAGTCTGTAAGGAGCACGAGCTATTGGTGCAGCTCCTGGTACAAGATCTATTTGAAATTCAACGGATCGATGTGGGGGTAATCCCGGTAATTCTTTCAGAAATACATCGGGAAATTCTTTTGCAATGGGAACATCATTGATGCTCTTTTCTTCAGTTTGTACTTTCTCGACGTGTGCTAGAACAGCATAGCAACCTTTTCTTATTAGTTTTTGTGCCTTCAAATTACTAATAAGATGTAGCTTCGTGTTGCCCTTTTCTCCGTACACCATTAAGGGTTTTCCTTTTTCTCGTATAATGCGAATTGCATTTTTGTAACAAACGATCTCCGCTTTCACTTCTTTCAACCAGTCCATACCGATTATCACATCAAAACTCCCTAACTCTACTGGTATCAAATCAATCTTAAATGTTTCGCTAACCAGTTTAATTTCTCGATTCCGACATATATTATCTGCTGAAATTAATTTACCATTTGCTAATTCGAGTAAAAATTTACTATCCAAAGGCGTCAATGGACAACTTAATTTAGCACAAAAATCTCTACTCATATAGCTTTTATCCGCACCCGAATCAAATAAAACGTAAGCAGATTTATTGTCAATAAGAAACGTACCCGTAACAAGCTCCGGGTCTTCCTGTGCCTCTGCCGCATTAATATTGAAAACTCTTCCACGACCTTGTCCATTCGTGTTCTCCTGGTTCGGGCAATTTCTAATAATGTGGCCCGGTTTTCCACATTTATAACAAACTACATTGGCATAACTTGCTCCGACACTACTTGCTCCGCCATTACTCGTTCCGACACCATTTGTTCCTTTCGTTCTATTAACCCCTGGTCCGTAGACCTCACACTTCGCCGCGCTATGACCATTTCTTTTACACTTGTTGCAAAATTTGGTGCAGAACCCCGAGTGATTCTTTTCACACCTTTGGCATAGCTGCTTCTGATTGTTGTTGTTGTTGCGGTTATTATTGTTGTTAGGATGATTGTTGTAGTTGCTGTTGTTGTTGTTGTTGTTGTTGTTGGGCCGTTTGTTGTAGTTGCGATTGTTGGGATAATTGTTGCGATTATTGTTGTAATTGCTGTTGTTGCTGTATTGGCGATTCTTATCACCGTTTTCCTCCCACTTTCTTTTGACTTGCTTCACATTGGCCTCTTCAGCAGTCTGTTCTTTAATTCTTTCTTCAATCTGGTTCACTAGTTTGTGAGCCATTCTACATGCCTGTTGTATGGAGGCGGGCTCGTGTGAACTTATATCTTCTTGGATTCTTTCCGGTAATCCTTTCACAAACGCGTCGATCTTCTCTTCCTCATCTTCGAATGCTCCCGGACACAATAGGCACAATTCTGTGAATCGTCTTTCGTACGTGGTAATATCAAATCCTTGGGTTCGTAACCCTCTAAGTTCTGTCTTGAGCTTATTGACCTCGGTTCTGGGACGGTACTTCTCGTTCATCAAGTGCTTGAATGCTGACCACGGTAGTGCGTACGCATCATCTTGTCCCACTTGCTCTAGATAGGTATTCCACCATGTTAACGCAGAACCTGTGAAGGTATGCGTAGCGTACTTCACTTTGTCCTCTTCAGTACACTTACTTATGGCAAACACCGATTCAACCTTCTCGGTCCACCGTTTCAATCCGATCGGTCCTTCGGTTCCATCAAATTCCAAAGGTTTGCAGGCAGTGAATTCTTTGTAGGTGCATCCTACACGATTTCCTGTACTGCTAGATCCAAGGTTATTGTTGGTATGTAGCGCAGCCTGTACTGCGGCTATGTTTGAAGCTAGAAAAGTACGGAATTCCTCTTCATTCATATTCACGGTGTGTCGAGTAGTCGGTGCCATTTCCTTCAAAATAGTTAAATGGAACAAGTTAATCATACAGAATATTAAGAGTAGTTAATAGTATTTCGTAGCATAATATGAACTCATTTATAAAAGCTTTTTCTTCATATTAGCGTTTTATAAGTTTAAATTCGGGTAGTACCTACCCGTTAAGTTCATACTTAGTAGCTAATATACAATTCAACTACTACAATTCTATATGAAAAACTGATTATAATAATATTTCGCGTTCAAACTTTTATACAATATTTTACAAACTTACAATACCGCTTATTTTACATAAAGCATGAAATATAGCACACAATAACTTTGATACAAGATAGTTGTGAAGACAATTCTAGCTAGTACACAAGTCGTTCAGCAAAGGCAATAAATACACGTAATTCATACGTCCAGAAACAAGTCATGCATTCTGGTTTTACTAGGACTACTTCCCATCCTTGGTCTTGTGCAACATAACCTTTATGGCCGTTGATAAGACAGCGTGTTGTAACGTCGTCAAAGGGATGAGGGTTACGTAATGTCCAACAGTCCCGTAATAATCTAAAAACCTCATTTCTTACCCCAATTACCGACTCCGTCACTTGTGGAAACGTTTTGTTTAATAGTTGTAGCCCGATGTTCTTGTTCTCACTTTGGTGAGAAGCGAACATTACTAATCCGTAAGCATAACATGCTTCTTTATGTTGCATGTTAGCCGCTTTTTCTAAATCACGAAGTCCAATATTCGGATATATTGAGTCAAAATAATTTCTTAACCCGTTGCGTAAAATAGCATTTGGGTTCCCCGCAATATATGCGTCAAAGTAAACACATCGTAACTTATGGGTTTCCCAATGTGATATCCCCCATCTTTCAAACGAAAGTCTCTTATAAACCAAGACATTCTTGGAACGTTCTTCGAATGTCTTACAAACTGATCTCGCCTTAAATAGTTGTGCCGAGGAATTCTGACCGACTCTAGACAAGATTTCATCAATCATGTCTCCGGGTAGGTCTCTTAAAATATTGGGTTGTCTATCCATTTTGTGTTTTTATACTGTAAAATAGACAAAAGTTAGATTCATAAAAAAAATACTTATTAATACAAGCAATTTTTACATATATCATAAAGCATAAGCACACTATATTACATATATTACACCACACGAATACAACTATCTTATTCCGACTCGCTTGTTTCTTCTTCTTCGGTTTTGGTTCGTTTTGCCAAGTTTCTAGGGATATATGATGTTCCCCTAATACGAGCCGTAATTTTCCACATTGGTTTAGAAAAACCTGGTGGTTTAGAGGTTCCCGGGTCATTGTTACAACTTAAGGACTTCGGGGGTTGACGATACATATAAAGTTCATCGGGGTTGGAATTAGATTTCTCTATTTTTATGCCCTTTCCCTTATTATTTTCTTTTGCCTTTTTAAATTCAGTTGGGGTAATTTCTATAACATCATCGGAATTCTCGTCGGAATCCGATTCATCGGAGAATTGGTAATCCTCCCAATATTTTGCTTCCTTGGCGGAAACACCATTGACCATAATTAACCTTGGTCGGTTGGTTGAGGATTCTCTTTTACTTAACCGTGTTATTATTTCCCCCACCGGTTCCGATTCTTCTTCCGGTTCTGATTCTTCTTCCGGTTCCGACTCTTCTTCCGGTTCCTCTTCGGGAACTTGTGAATCAGTCCACGAATCATTCCAATTTACATTTGACTCTTCATTATTATTAGGTGAGTCAATGGGACTTGTTCTAGAGGTAGACATCTATCACATAATATCAAACACGTTAAGAGATTAATATATCACATAATATTCATATGTTAAAAATATATAGTTTCCAACAAAAATGTTAAGCAATCATTTTTAAAGAAAACACGGTCGAAGTCCAGACTCACTAATGCATCCTAACAAACTCGATAAGACACACTAATGCAAATTTTCTGGTTCTCTAAGACCAACGCTCGGATACCAACTGAAATGTCCCGTTCTTATTGATTAAAAACGTTCCGTATTAATTGATTTCGTTGCGAGGTTTTGACCTCTATATGAGACGTTTTTCAAAGACTGCATTCATTTTTAAAACAAACCATAACCTTTATTTCATAGATAAAGGTTTTAAAAAACCTTACGTAGATTATCAAATAATGATAATCTAAAATATCCTGTTTACACACGACCATTACATAATGGTTTACAATACAAATATGTTACAACAAAATAAGTTTCTTGAATGCAGTTTTTACACAATATCATACAAGCATGGACTCCAAATCTCGTCCTTATTTAAGTATGCGACAGCGGAAGCTCTTAATAATCACCTGAGAATAAACATGCTTAAAACGTCAACAAAAATGTTGGTGAGTTATAGGTTTAACCTATATATATCAAATCATAATAATAGACCACAAGATTTCATATTTCAATACACATCCCATACATAGAGATAAAAATCATTCATATGGTGAACACCTGGTAACCGACAATAACAAGATGCATATATAAGAATATCCCCATCATTCCGGGACACCCTTCGGATATGATATAAATTTCGAAGTACTAAAGCATCCGGTACTTTGGATGGGGTTTGTTAGGCCCAATAGATCTATCTTTAGGATTCGTGTCAATTAGGGTGTCTGTTCCCTAATTCTTAGATTACCAGACTTAATAAAAAGGGGCATATTCGATTTCGATAATTCAACCATAGAATGTAGTTTCACGTACTTGTGTCTATTTTGTAAATCATTTATAAAACCTGCATGTATTCTCATCCCAAAAATATTAGATTTTAAAAGTGGGACTATAACTCACTTTCACAGATTTTTACTTCGTCGGGAAGTAAGACTTGGCCACTGGTTGATTCACGAACCTATAACAATATATACATATATATTAAAGTATGTTCAAAATATATTTACAACACTTTTAATATATTTTGATGTTTTAAGTTTATTAAGTCAGCTGTCCTCGTTAGTAACCTACAACTAGTTGTCCACAGTTAGATGTACAGAAATAAATCAATAAATATTATCTTGAATCAATCCACGACCCAGTGTATACGTATCTCAGTATTGATCACAACTCAAACTATATATATTTTGGAATCAACCTCAACCCTGTATAGCTAACTCCAACATTCACATATAGAGTGTCTATGGTTGTTCCGAAATATATATAGATGTGTCGACATGATAGGTCGAAACATTGTATACGTGTCTATGGTATCTCAAGATTACATAATATACAATACAAGTTGATTAAGTTATGGTTGGAATAGATTTGTTACCAATTTTCACGTAGCTAAAATGATAAAAATTATCCAATCTTGTTTTACCCATAACTTCTTCATTTTAAATCCGTTTTGAATGAATCAAATTGCTATGGTTTCATATTGAACTGTATTTTATGAATCTACACAGAAAAAGTATAGGTTTATAGTCGGAAAAATAAGTTACAAGTCGTTTTTGTAAAGGTAGTCATTTCAGTCGAAAGAACGACGTCTAGATGACCATTTTAGAAAACATACTTCCACTTTGAGTTTAACCATAATTTTTGGATATAGTTTCATGTTCATAATAAAAATCATTTTCTCAGAATAACAAGTTTTAAATCAAAGTTTATCATAGTTTTTAATTAACTAACCCAAAACAGCCCGCTGTGTTACTACGACGGCGTAAATCCGGTTTTACGGTGTTTTTCGTGTTTCCAGGTTTTAAATCATTAAGTTAGCATATCATATAGATATAGAACATGTGTTTAGTTAATTTTAAAAGTCAAGTTAGAAGGATTAACTTTTGTTTGCGAACAAGTTTAGAATTAACTAAACTATGTTCTAGTGATTACGAGTTTAAACCTTCGAATAAGATAGTTTTATATATATGAATCGAATGATGTTATGAACATCATTACTACCTCAAGTTTAGTAGGTAAACCTACTGGAAGTGACAAGAAATGATCTAGCTTCAAAGGATCTTGGATGGCTTGAAAGTTCTTGAAGTAGGATCATGACACAAAAACAAGTTCAAGTAAGATTTTTGCTCGAATTAAGATAGTTTATAGTTATAGAAATTGAATCAAAGTTTGAATATGAATATTACCTTGAATAAGAAAGATAACCTACTGTATATAACAAAGGTTTCTTGATCTTAGATGATTACTTGGAATGGATTAGAAAGCTTGGAAGTAAATTAGTAAACTTGAAGGGATTTTTGAAGTATTCTTGAAGTGTTCTTCCTATGATGATTATAGCTTGATTCTTGAAGTGATTTTTGATGAAGATGATGATTAACTACTGGAAAAATACGTTCATAATAGTGTGGGTGTGTTGAGAGAGAATTAGAAAGAGATTTGGAAGTGAAATGGAGTGAATGATGAGTGTTAATTGGTGAGTGGTGAGTGGGGTTAAAAGGAGTTCTAGTTAGTTGACTAGCTCATGGTAGAAGTTAAAATTGATTAGTCATACATGACATAATCAAGAGTGGAATCCCATGCTAGTTCCTATTGGTATATACCCATAGTAAGTACGTTTTGAAGCTGTATATAATACGGGTAAGAATACGACTAGAATTCTTGATGAAAGAAAAGAATGGGAAAGTAACTGTAACCATTTTCGTTAAGTATGAGTGTTTCGATATATGTCTTGAAGTCTTCTAAAAGTATTTTAATACATCTAAATACACTACATGTATATACATTTTAACTGAGTCGTTAAGTCATCGTTAGTCGTTACATGTAAATGTTGTTTTGAAACCTTTAGGTTAACGATCTTGTTAAATGTTGTTAACCCAATGTTTATAATATCAAAAGAGATTTTAAATTATTATATTATCATGATATTATGATGTACGAATATCTCTTAATATGATATATATACATTAAATGTCGTTACAACGATAATCGTTACATATATGTCTCGTTTCAAAATCATTAAGTTAGTAGTCTTGTTTTTACATATGTAGTTCATTGTTAATATAATTAATGATATGTTTACTTATCATAATATCATGTTAACTATATATATAACCATATATATGTCATCATATAGTTTTTACAAGTTTTAACGTTCGTGAATCACCGGTCAACTTGGGTGGTCAATTGTCTATATGAAACATATTTCAATTAATCAAGTCTTAACAAGTTTGATTGCTTAACATGTTGGAAACGTTTAATCATGTAAATATCAATCTCAATTAATATATATAAACATGGAAAAGTTCGGGTCACTACAGTGGAATCATTATTATGTAACCAAAGACCAACGGTCGAATGGTTAGAGACGTTACTCTCAATAGGCCTATTCACAATAATTAAGTTTGCATTTAAACGTAGCAATTAACGATATTACGGTAGGGATTTAGCATGAATCAAAGCATGACAGCATAGTTAACAATTTAGTACTTGTGTCTAAGCGTAAAACAGTTATAAAGCAAGCATGTATCTCACCCCAAAAGTTATAAAACAGTTATGAAATAGTAAAAAGTGGGGCTCTGAAGTTCACCTTAGTAGCACACGAAAGAATTGAACGGAAGGACGTGACCGAGATCTCAACCTAGAGATAGAACGTATGATCAGACATTGCCTAACAGACAATAGTATATAGTACTATATTGATAGTAATGGTTCACTAAAGAATTTCCATTTTCGGAAGGTTACTATTTATGGAAAGTTTCCACTTATAGTAATTTTTCAATTTTAGAAAGTTCGGGTTAATCTTTAGCAAGATGTTGTACAACTCTACTCAAACTTCGTTGCTATCAAATAAGTCAGGAATGACCAGATGTAACCGGGGGCCCAGGATTCTTGACCAGAATCTAAGTCATGGCATTCGAGATCCACAAGCTTACCCATAAATGGCAACCTAGACATCATTCACTTACGACCGTGAGTAGCGATGAAGTTCACATGAATTATACATTATCTTTGATTAATCTTCACTTTAGGTGTATACACACAACGAATTATTAATGTACTTAATAATTATATATGTGATAATATAACCTAAGTTTTATTTAATATTTAGTTATTATACCTTAGTATGTTTTATATATATTAAATATAATTACCTTTAAATAAATACCTAAATTACTTCAAAAATAATAGTGTTTTATTAATCGAACATTATTCAAAAATGTCTAAATAATAAATTAAATATCTAAAAATTACATACATAATTTTTATAGTCTTAGTTAATCATATAGATTAGTAAAAAAATTTAAGAAAACGTTTTTATTATATTTTTGTATTTATTTTTATTTTTACCCTTAATGTATTCACAAAACAATTTTAATTCTACATAATTACTAAATAAACCCAAATAATTATTTTTATAATTTTTATAAGTTTCTATCAGTCTAATAACCTGTAGAAAAATATTTAAAAAATATTTTATTATTATTTTATATTTATTCTTAATTTACCTTTGAATTACATAATAATAAAGTTTAATTATATAATAAATACCAATTCGACCCAAGTAATTATTTTTATAATTTTTTCAGATCTATATAAGTTTTAAAAACTCAGAAAAAAATTATATATATTTTATTTTTGGTTAAAAGTATTTATTACAAATTTTACATTGTTTTTACGTTTAAACACTACATAATTCGTATTTAATTATAAATAATATTTCATAAATTATCAAAATTATTTTTATGCATCATAACACTTATAATACTAATTATAACATATAAACATAATTAATTTCGAATTTTACAAAGAATATACAATAAATATAAATATAAATGACAATATTGAAAAAAAAAATTAATAAAAATAGAAAGTACCTCAAATTTTCTTCAAGGTTTTGAGAGAATAACTTAAGTTTTTGTGTTTGGCAAGAAAAAATAAATAAGAAGCCATGTATTTATAGGTAAAAAATGGTTGGTGAAAAGAAAAAAAAAATAATAAAATAAAGGTGCCAATTTTGACAAAATAATAAAAACATGTTAAAAATGTTTTTAATAAGTTTTTGTTTTTGAAAATATTTAGTCAAAATTCATGGGCTCATTATTTAATTTATAAAAAAAAATCTTATTTCTTTTTATTTTTATTTTTTTTATAAGCTAAAAATATATATAATGATTAAAATAACTTATCATTTAATTAATAATTATGTTACATATAGTTTTAAATATAATACGCATTAATATTAACTAAAGTTATTTTATATAATTAGTGTAAACTTTAGTTAACAGAACATGTCGACTAAAAATAAATATTTGATCAACGTCGAATTTAAATAAATATTTGATCAACGTCGAATTTAATTATATATTACATATGGATAACAACCTTATAGTCAAATTAGTCAATTCAGGTATGAAAATATGAGGGTTGTTATAGACATGGCCGAAACGCAGACCGATAAATCAAGTTTCTGGGGTACACTCGATGGTCACCCTATTGTAGAAAAGGCGCTAAGTGGGTTTCTACCCCAACTGTTGTTATGGCGGGTATCATGGATATATATTACACTAGACTGATTGAGGAGTTTCTACTCTCAATATTCACTGTCAATCGCAACACCCTCATAAACATCAATCCTAGGATTCAATACTTTGAGGTACACGAAATTATTTTAGGAGATTCATCTCAACCGGAGTCGACCATTCTTTATAACCCATGATTCGCATTCTTTTCATCCGCACATAAATTTAGGAATATGGATGAATCCTAGACTTCCTCGCTCATTGTACACGAAAGTTCACTCTCGTTGAATTATCACACTTTTCGTACGTCTTCCTTTTGAAAATGTAATGAAAATTTACTTTGGAATCTATGATCCTTGTTATCCCCTTTGAGAGAATTGCCATAAACATCCTCGCAAAGGTTGTCATACTATTCTAGCCCATGTTGTTGATTCCGATAAAGAAGAGAAGAGTATTAAGGATGTTCCCATTGTTAGTGATTTTCCCGAGGTATTTCCCGAAGATTTACCTGGTCTTCCGCCGCAACGCGCGGTAGAATTTCAAATCGATCTTGTTCCCAGTGCTGCTCCTGTAGCACGTGCTCCTTACCGACTTGCGCCTTCCGAACTTCAAGAATTGTCGAGTCAACTCCGTGAGTTGTTAGACAAAGGTTTTATTCGTCTCAGTTCATCCCCTTGGGGAGCTCCTGTTCTTTTTGTTAAGAAGAAAGATGGTTCGTTTCGTTTATATATTGGTTATCGCGAGTTGAACAAGCTTACGGTTGAGAACCGTTACCCTCTTCCGAGAATTGATGATTTGTTCGATCAACTTCAAGGTTTGCCCGTTTATTCTAAGATTGATCCTTGTTCCGGTTATCACCAACTACGGGCTAAAGAAACTGATGTTTTGAAAACTGCTTTCCGCACCCGTTACGGTCACTTTGAATTTCTTGTTATGCCATTCGGATTGACAAATGCACCTGCTGTGTTTATGGACCTCATGAACCGTGTGTGCAGACCCTATCTGGACATATTCATTATTGTTTTTATCGACGACATCCTTATTTATTCTAAGAGTGATGAAGAACACGAAGAATATTTGAAGTTGGTGCTTGATTTATTGAGAAAAGAAGAGTTGTACGCTAAGTTCTCTAAGTGTAATTTCTGATTAAGAGAAGTTCAATTCCTTGGATATATTGTTAGTAAACAAGGAATACTAGTTGATCCCGCCAAGATTGAGGCAATTGAAAAGTGGGAAGTTCCGAAAACTCCTACTCAGATTCGCCAGTTTCTAGGATTAGCAGGCTATTATAGAAGGTTCATTCAAGATTTTTCACGAGTAGCGAAACCTCTGACTGCTTTAACGCATAAGGGGAAGAAGTACGAGTGGGAGAGTGAACAAGAGTCTGCTTTCCAAACTCTGAAGAAGAAGTTAACTTCTGCACCGATATTATCACTACCTGAGGGTAATGATGATTTTGTTATCTATTGTGATGCTTCGTGTCAAGACTTTGGTTGTGTTTTGATGCAACGAAAGAAAGTTATTGCGTACGCGTCACGTCAGTTGAAGATTCACGAGCAGAATTACGTAACCCATGATTTAGAGTTGAGAGCTGTTGTGTTTGCGCTTAAGATTTGCAGACATTATCTATATGGGGTCAAAGGTACATTGTACACTGATCACAAAAGTCTTCAACATATTCTTGATCAGAAACAGTTAAATATGAGGCAACGAAGATGGGTTGAGACGTTAAATGATTATGATTGCGAACTTTTATATCATCCGGGAAAGGCCAATGATGTGGCTGATGCATTAAGTCGTAAAGAAAGGGCTGAACCTCGCAGGTTTAGGGCCTTGAATATGACAATTCAAACAAACCTCGCTAGGCAGATCCTTGAGGCACAATAAGAAGCCTTGAAGGAGGAAAATTTTGTAACGGGAAGGTCCGAGGCTTGAGTAAACAGTTAGAGGTACAAACCGATGGTACTCGGTATTTTGCGGGATGCCTTTGGGTTCCGAAGTTTGGTGATCTACGAAAACTTGTTTTAGAGGAGGCTCGTAAGTCTAGGTACTCTATTCATCCTGGTTCAGGAAAGATGTATCATGATCTTAAGGAGCTGTATTGGTGGCCTAATTTGAAAGCTGATGTGGCTACGTATATGGCTAAGTGTTTGACCTGCGCTAAGGTTAAAGCTGAACATCAGAAACTGTCTGGACTTTTGGTGCAACCTGAAATTCCCGATTGAAGTGGGAAGGTATTAAAATGGACTTTATTACGAAGTTACCGGGAGTTGTGGGTGGTTATGATACCATTTGGGTGATTGTTACCGACTCGCTAAGTCAACTCTTTTCTTGCCAATTAAGGAAACATATTCAATAAAGAAGTTTACTCGTTTGTATTTGAAGGAGATTATTTCGAGACATGGTGTTCCCGTATCGATTATGTTGGACTGAGGCAGTCCTAACAAGGTGCTCTAGGAACTAAATTGGATATGAGCACCGCTTATCATCCACAGACGGATGGTCAGAGTGAAAGGACCATTCAAACGTAGAAAACATGTTAAGAGCGTGTGTTATTGATTTTGGAAATGGGTGGGATAAATATTTGCCGCTGGATGAGTTTTCTTATAACAGCAGTTATCATGCAAGTATTAAAGCCGCACCATTTGAAGCTCTGTATGGTAGAAAGTGTAGGTCTCCTGTCTGTTGGAATGAGGTTGGGGATGCTCAACTCACATGACCAGAGATCATTCACGAGACTACCGAGAAGATTGCACAGATTAAGGAAAGATTGAGAACTGCCAGGAGTAGGCAAAAGAGTTATGCTGATAAGAGAAGGAACGATATCGACTTTCAGGTCGGTGATCGTGTTATGTTGAAAGTTTCACCTTGGAAGGGTGTGGTACGTTTTGGTAAAAGGGGAAAGTTGAATCCTCGATTTGTTGGACCTTTTGGGATTATTGAGAGAGTTGGACCAGTGGCTTATCGTTTGAAATTGCCACAAGAACTCAGTGCTATTTGTGACGTTTTTCATGTATCGAATTTAAAGAAGTGTTTGGCCGAGGCCAATGAAACTATTCTTTTTGATGAACTTCATGTTGATAAGCAACTACATTTTATTGAGGAACCTGTTGAAATTATGGACCGAGAGGTTAAGACTCTCAAGCAGAGTAGAATTCCTATTGTTCGAGTTACATGGAACGCCAGACGCGTTCCCGAGTTCACTTGAGAGCGTGAAGTTCAGATGAGGCAGAAGTACCCGCATTTGTTCCCAGATGCTGAGTCAACCCCTGCACCTGCTTAAATTTCGGGACGAAATTTCCGTAACGGGAAGGTACTGTAACGACCCTACTTTTTCCGTTATCTTTTACCGTTAACTATTTAACGACCGTTAATTGTTATTCGTGCCACGTCATTTCTATGACCTATATTATTATTTTTGTAATAATATATTAATTATTATGTGTTATATGAATATTTGTATTCATATTTTAAATTATACGTTCCTACGAGTCGCGGATTTCTATCCGGCGAATCTTTTCGGTTTTCAAACCAACGGTCGAGTTTTTGGGATTTTTAAGTCCTAATTATTTTAAATATGATATTTTGATGTCATATGATTATACATAGTGTTTATATATTTTATTCGTCGCGTATTTATTATCTCTCCGAAAAATCGATCGCGTAGCGGTGTTTTCGCGTTTCGGGTTTCGTTCGGGCGTTCGGGCCACTAGGATTTTGTAATTTATCAAATTGGGTCACTATGGGGCCCACCCCATTCAGTTTTTGGCCGAAAATTCCCTTATGGGGGGGGAGGTGATTTAATTTTTTTGATTAATTAGCCTTATTTTTATTTCCATTCTAATTATTTCACCCTTATCACTTTTCTCTCAACTTTCTCTCCTTTTTTCTCTTATTTTTGGCCGCCACTTCCAGCACCATTATCATCTTGATTTGATCATCATCAAGAACTTGAATCAAGGGGCTTTTAACATCAACGGATTTCTCTCGTTCTCCTCTACGCGTCAATATAAATCAATTCTTGATTAGGGTATAAACCCTAACCCTAGCTTTTCAATTTTTTTATTTATTTTTCTGTATTTTGATGTTATATTGATAGTATGATAGTTACATGTTATTGTATTTATGATTGTATGCGTAGAATTGCTCGATTGCATATTTTTTTTCGGTTTGTAAAATTCTGGACAGCAGCTTTTTCGTGTGTTTCTGATATGATGACTGATATAAATGTTAAAATAAAGTATCTAGATGAGTTCCTCTCATCAAGACGTTAATTTTAGACTCCGGATTCATGTCGTTTCGATTCCCGGAACCCTAATTATGATCAAAGTGGTATTTTGTTAAGATTGAAATGTGATTTTGGTATGAACCAGGTTTGGTCCGACTTTGTGACCATATTTGGTGACTTTAGGGTGTGTTAGTGTGTTAGAACTGATGGTGGGGCGAACTTTCATGTTCGGGTCATCTCAATCCAAGCCACGAATCACCCGTTACGTCTAAAACACGTTTTTGATTGAATTAAAGTTCCAAGTAGTGTATTGGCTGTATATCACGACTTGTGGGCTGTTCTTGGTGTATTCTTGAGTGTACCAAAGTGTCGGGTGGTTTTCTTAGGCGGAGATATATGTAAGGCTCGCCGAAAACCGACACCCGGGGCTCAAGATACGACCCGATGAACTTTTGATTAAAACTTATGGTTAAATATTAAAACTTATGAGAAAAATAATGATTTTTCATTATTGATTAATTACTTATGATATAAGAAGTAATTATTATTATTTAAGACTTATGATATATATTTATTAGATCATTTAATTATGACTTATGATTTAATTAACATTTTAATTAAACTTATGATTAATAATACTTTTATTATTAATGAAAAATACTTATGATAAGTATTAAACTTATATTATGAGATTATTATTATTATAGGACTTATAATAAGGATTAAATAATTATTTAATTATTATAAGACTTAGTTATTATTTAATTATTAAATACTTATGATTTAATAAGTATAATTAGAAATTTATGATATGATTAATAATTCATTATTAATTAATAATACTTATGATATGATTTAAAATTTATTATTAATTAATAATACTTATATTATGACTAATATTTAATTAATTAATTAAATACTTATGTTATATTAATTATATCATTTAAACTTATCTAAACTTTAATAATTCATTTTTATTTAATTAAACTTATGTTAAGACATAATTATACACTTTTGACTTTAATAAACATTATAACCTATGTTATTATTATAACTTACACTTTTCAAATTAATGTTGACTATGTTTGACCAAGGTTGACTTTTGAGTTGACTTTCGGTTGACTTTGACTTTCAGTTGACTTCTGTTGACTTTCTAAATAAGGAAACTTTCCTAACTTCAAAACTTTCTAAAAATAGAACTTTCTAAATTTGGAAACTTTCCAAAAATAGAAACTTTCCAAAAATAGAAACTTTCCAAAAATAGAAACTTTCCTAAAATAGAAAACTTTCCAAAAATGGAAACCTGCTAAAAATAGAAACTTTCTAAAAATAGAAAGTGTGTGCCCGTATGCTGTTCCAGTCAAACCGATGCTTGCCGAGTGTTATTCTATGTCTACTTGCAACATGTACAATAGCTATCATACTAAGACTTGACCTAAGTTAGTTATTTATATCGGCCTGCTTTATTTATAGGTCGGCGTTGTGATCTTCCTTGATCACTTTACTTTATTTGCTGTTCGCTTGTTTGTGAGATTTCTTCAGTTGCTATTAAGGTGAGTTATAGTCCCATTTTTCTATTTAAATCTTTTGGGATGAGAATACATGCAATTTATTTTATATTTTGGACAAGTGGAAGTTGGTTTAAATTATTCATTGTGAGTTGAACAAAAATATTCCCTAGTCTGGTAACTGTAATTACTGGTTTCTACTGGTGAACGCGAATCCTATGGATAGATCTATCGGGTTTGACAACCCCATTTCGAGCTAGTCGCGCTAGCAATTTATAATCGGAATGTTTAGTACTTCGTATTTAGTTGAAGATACACTTGTTCGGTGTATATTATTTATTGTGTTTGGCAAGGGTAAATAAAGGGTTAAGTGGTTACCAGGTGGCTCACGGAAAATGGAATAATGTTTTATTATATGTTTTCTAGCATATAATTTGGTGGTTTAAAAAGGAGTTTTATGTTTTCAAACATAAATTTTTATTGTTTAAATTAAATATTGTTTGCAATATTAAACCTATAATTCACTCAACATTTTTGTTGACAGTTACTCGCATGTTTTATTCTCAGGTTTATGATTGACTGCTTCCGCTGTGCTTAGAGGGTCTGCATATTTATGATGGCAGCTTTTGTTAAACATTAACTTGCATTCTATTTTGTTACATTAAAAAGTGGATGTTGTTGACTTTGTTTGGTCAACATTTGGTTAAAGTATTTATGTATAGTTTTTCTAAACTTATACAATTTAGTAGATTTTCTTTATAGGAAATCATTTTTAAATAAAGAATGCAAGGTTGTTTTATAAAATTCATATAGAGTTTCGATCAAGCTGTGGGACCAAGTGACGGAGCCGTTAAGTGTTTTGACGGAGTCGCCACAGTTGGTATCAGAGCTCTGGTTGTAGGGAATTAGGCTGCATTGATGTCGTTACCCGAGTCAATAGGGTGCATTAGTGAGTCTAGTCTACAGCCCGACCTATTATATATTATTATATGTGATTATTTGTATCGTATTGGTATGTATATTGTTATCATACATACATCTCTGTTATGTTCTGAATCCGGAAGGAACTCCCATTTCGATTTAAACGTATTCTCCGACTCATGCGAGTTTATCTTTTATAAGAACACCTCGGATAGTGAAACCGAGAGATGTCATTCTTGACTCCTGAAATCGTCGACATTTCTATGTCATCTATTATGGTTATGTATATAACGTTTGAGTTATATTACGCGAGATGTCATTCTTGACTTCTAAAGGCTCGGCATTTCAATGTCAGCTATTGTGTTTGGGTATATAACATTTTTATTATATTACTTGCCTTTGTGCCGTTGTGCCTATGTGCTTTGGTTTTTGAAAAGGAAAACGTCATTCTTGACTTTTAGAGATTCTGGGTACTTCGAAGACATTCTTATGTCATCGTTACTCCTATTCATTACTTTCGATGTCTTTGTCTCTTGTGCTATCCTTAGCACATTGTTAAGAAATTGTTTTAGGGAAATTGTGTTGAAATTCGAGGTTGACCACGTGTCCTGACCTTATGTAGTGACATTGGAATGGAACTATGAGTTAGTGAAATATAATGGCGTCAGGCCAACGTGATTATATTACGTTAATTCATAAAAAGTCCCAATATTGTGACATGAGGAATAGAAAGTGAGTCAAAGAAAATTTGTACACCACTCATTCAGAAATTCTAACGTTGTTACATGAGTAAGGAAGATACTCATTATCTTATTTGTTGATATACGAGAGACTCATCTTAACCGAACTACTTACCCCATGTTTTATCATTCATAACTCACTTGTTAGTGACAGCTTCGCACGTGACTAGTTTTGACCCAAGGACTTGTGTCCTGATAAAAGTCAAAACAATATTTAACTCATTGGTTTTCATGACCTCGTAGCATTTGTTGATTAGATGTCGCAAGACGATTCAAGTCCTTCACCCGAGCTTTAACGGTCTTACTTCAACTCGTAACCTTTATAATGCGGATACCCTGCTTTTCATTTAAAATTTTTACACATTTGTGTAATTGGGCGGTTCTCGTGAGATTTATGGGCGAATAGAAGTAATGAAATATTTTGTCATGTATACTAATTATAAAATCATATATGTACGTATGAATTCGAATGGATAAATTTACCCTTACCTATTTTGGCTAGTATACACTAAATTGTACCTTCAAAATTATTTTAAAATCACTCATGTCGAGTTGTCTAGTTAACTCAAATTGTTTTACGTAAAATGGTACACGTTGTACATACTTCTAAATTTACTAAGAGCTTCGTTCCATTTATGGGGTTACATCAGACGTTTAAAGCTTTTTCAAAACTTCTTTGATTGATTACATTAGAATTTTCACATTACTCTACAGAGTGCTTGGATCACAGTTCTTCTCATCCTCCGTTTAAGGATGAAATTTACCATTAAGTTCATTGATAGAAATTCTTACACCAGTTTGGATGTCGGTTTTATAAAATTTGTTGGAAAGTCTTTGCGCCCATAGAATTTTCCCTCTTATGGTTGGACATGGCCGAAACGCAGACCGATAAATCAAGTTTCTGGGGTACACTCGATGGTCACCCTATTGTAGAAAAGGCGCTAAGTGGGTTTCTACCCCAACTGTTGTTATGGCGGGTATCATGGATATATATTACACTAGACTGATTGAGGAGTTTCTACTCTCAATATTCACTGTCAATCGCAACACCCTCATAAACATCAATCCTAGGATTCAATACTTTGAGGTACACGAAATTATTTTAGGAGATTCATCTCAACCGGAGTCGACCATTCTTTATAACCCATGATTCGCATTCTTTTCATCCGCACATAAATTTAGGAATATGGATGAATCCTAGACTTCCTCGCTCATTGTACACGAAAGTTCACTCTCGTTGAATTATCACACTTTTCGTACGTCTTCCTTTTGAAAATGTAATGAAAATTTACTTTGGAATCTATTATCCTTGTTATCCCCTTTGAGAGAATTGCCATAAACATCCTCGCAAAGGTTGTCATGCTATTCTAGCCCATGTTGTTGATTCCGATAAAGAAGAGAAGAGTATTAAGGATGTTCCCATTGTTAGTGATTTTCCCGAGGTATTTCCCGAAGATTTACCTGGTCTTCCGCCGCAACGCGAGGTAGAATTTCAAATCGATCTTGTTCCCAGTGCTGCTCCTGTAGCACGTGCTCCTTACCGACTTGCGCCTTCCGAACTTCAAGAATTGTCGAGTCAACTCCGTGAGTTGTTAGACAAAGGTTTTATTCGTCTCAGTTCGTCCCCTTGGGGAGCTCCTGTTCTTTTTGTTAAGAAGAAAGATGGTTCGTTTCGTTTATATATTGGTTATCGCGAGTTGAACAAGCTTACGGTTGAGAACCGTTACCCTCTTCCGAGAATTGATGATCTGTTCGATCAACTTCAAGGTTTGCCCGTTTATTCTAAGATTGATCCTTGTTCCGGTTATCACCAACTACGGGCTAAAGAAACTGATGTTTCGAAAACTGCTTTCCGCACCCGTTACGGTCACTTTAAATTTCTTGTTATGCCGTTCGGATTGACAAATGCACCTGCTGTGTTTATGGACCTCATGAACCGTGTGTGCAGACCCTATCTGGACATATTCGTTATTGTTTTTATCGACGACATCCTTATTTATTCTAAGAGTGATGAAGAACACGAAGAATATTTGAAGTTGGTGCTTGATTTATTGAGAAAAGAAGAGTTGTACGCTAAGTTCTCTAAGTGTAATTTCTGATTAAGAGAAGTTCAATTCCTTGGATATATTGTTAGTAAACAAGGAATACTAGTTGATCCCGCCAAGATTGAGGCAATTGAAAAGTGGGAAGTTCCGAAAACTCCTACTCAGATTCGCCAGTTTCTAGGATTAGCAGGCTATTATAGAAGGTTCATTCAAGATTTTTCACGAGTAGCGAAACCTCTGACTGCTTTAACGCATAAGGGGAAGAAGTACGAGTGGGAGAGTGAACAAGAGTCTGCTTTCCAAACTCTGAAGAAGAAGTTAACTTCTGCACCGATATTATCACTACCTGAGGGTAATGATGATTTTGTTATCTATTGTGATGCTTCGTGTCAAGACTTTGGTTGTGTTTTGATGCAACGAAAGAAAGTTATTGCGTACGCGTCACGTCAGTTGAAGATTCACGAGCAGAATTACGTAACCCATGATTTAGAGTTGAGAGCTGTTGTGTTTGCGCTTAAGATTTGCAGACATTATCTATATGGGGTCAAAGGTACATTGTACACTGATCACAAAAGTCTTCAACATATTCTTGATCAGAAACAGTTAAATATGAGGCAACGAAGATGGGTTGAGACGTTAAATGATTATGATTGCGAACTTTTATATCATCCGGGAAAGGCCAATGATGTGGCTGATGCATTAAGTCGTAAAGAAAGGGCTGAACCTCGCAGGTTTAGGGCCTTGAATATGACAATTCAAACAAACCTCGCTAGGCAGATCCTTGAGGCACAATAAGAAGCCTTGAAGGAGGAAAATTTTGTAACGGGAAGGTCCGAGGCTTGAGTAAACAGTTAGAGGTACAAACCGATGGTACTCGGTATTTTGCGGGATGCCTTTGGGTTCCGAAGTTTGGTGATCTACGAAAACTTGTTTTAGAGGAGGCTCGTAAGTCTAGGTACTCTATTCATCCTGGTTCAGGAAAGATGTATCATGATCTTAAGGAGCTGTATTGGTGGCCTAATTTGAAAGCTAATGTGGCTACGTATGTGGCTAAGTGTTTGACCTGCGCTAAGGTTAAAGCTGAACATCAGAAACCGTCTGGACTTTTGGTGCAACCTGAAATTCCCGAGTGGAAGTGGGAAGGTATTAAAATGGACTTTATTACGAAGTTACCGGGAGTTGTGGGTGGTTATGATACCATTTGGGTGATTGTTACCGACTCGCTAAGTCAACTCTTTTCTTGCCAATTAAGGAAACATATTCAATAAAGAAGTTTACTCGTTTGTATTTGAAGGAGATTATTTCGAGACATGGTGTTCCCGTATCGATTATGTTGGACTGAGGCAGTCCTAACAAGGTGCTCTAGGAACTAAATTGGATATGAGCACCGCTTATCATCCACAAACGGATGGTCAGAGTGAAAGGACCATTCAAACGTAGAAAACATGTTAAGAGCGTGTGTTATTGATTTTGGAAATGGGTGGGATAAATATTTGCCGCTGGATGAGTTTTCTTATAACAGCAGTTATCATGCAAGTATTAAAGCCGCACCATTGAAGCTCTGTATGGTAGAAAGTGTAGGTCTCCTGTCTGTTGGAATGAGGTTGGGGATGCTCAACTCACATGACCAGAGATCATTCACGAGACTACCGAGAAGATTGCACAGATTAAGGAAAGATTGAGAACTGCCAGGAGTAGGCAAAAGAGTTATGCTGATAAGAGAAGGAACGATATCGACTTTCAGGTCGGTGATCGTGTTATGTTGAAAGTTTCACCTTGGAAGGGTGTGGTACGTTTTGGTAAAAGGGGAAAGTTGAATCCTCGATTTGTTGGACCTTTTGGGATTATTGAGAGAGTTGGACCAGTGGCTTATCGTTTGAAATTGCCACAAGAACTCAGTGCTATTTGTGACGTTTTTCATGTATCGAATTTAAAGAAGTGTTTGGCCGAGGCCAATGAAACTATTCTTTTTGATGAACTTCATGTTGATAAGCAACTACATTTTATTGAGGAACCTGTTGAAATTATGGACCGAGAGGTTAAGACTCTCAAGCAGAGTAGAATTCCTATTGTTCGAGTTACATGGAACGCCAGACGCGTTCCCGAGTTCACTTGAGAGCGTGAAGTTCAGATGAGGCAGAAGTACCCGCATTTGTTCCCAGATGCTGAGTCAACCCCTGCACCTGCTTAAATTTCGGGACGAAATTTCCGTAACGGGAAGGTACTGTAACGACCCTACTTTTTCCGTTATCTTTTACCGTTAACTATTTAACGACCGTTAATTGTTATTCGTGCCACGTCATTTCTATGACCTATATTATTATTTTTGTAATAATATATTAATTATTATGTGTTATATGAATATTTGTATTCATATTTTAAATTATACGTTCCTACGAGTCGCGGATTTCTATCCGGCGAATCTTTTCGGTTTTCAAACCAACGGTCGAGTTTTTGGGATTTTTAAGTCCTAATTATTTTAAATATGATATTTTGATGTCATATGATTATATATAGTGTTTATATATTTTATTCGTCGCGTATTTATTATCTCTCCGAAAAATCGATCGCGTAGCGGTGTTTTCGCGTTTCGGGTTTCGTTCGGGCGTTCGGGCCACTAGGATTTTGTAATTTATCAAATTGGGTCACTATGGGGCCCACCCCATTCAGTTTTTGGCCAAAAATTCCCTTATGGGGGGGGAGGTGATTTAATTTTTTTGATTAATTAGCCTTATTTTTATTTCCATTCTAATTATTTCACCCTTATCACTTTTCTCTCAACTTTCTCTCCTCTTTTCTCTTATTTTTGGCCACCACTTCCGGCACCATTATCATCTTGATTTGATCATCATCAAGAACTTGAATCAAGGGGCTTTTAACATCAACGAATTTCTCTCGTTCTCCTCTACGCGTCAATATAAATCAATTCTTGATTAGGGTATAAACCCTAACCCTAGCTTTTCAATTTTTTTATTTATTTTTCTGTATTTTGATGTTATATTGATAGTATGATAGTTACATGTTATTGTATTTATGATTGTATGCGTAGAATTGCTCGATTGCATATTTTTTTCGGTTTGTAAAATTCTGGACAGCAGCTTTTTCGTGTGTTTCTGATATGATGACTGATATAAATGTTAAAATAAAGTATCTAGATGAGTTCCTCTCATCAAGACGTTAATTTTAGACTCCGGATTCATGTCGTTTCGATTCCCGGAACCCTAATTATGATCAAAGTGGTATTTTGTTAAGATTGAAATGTGATTTTGGTATGAACCAGGTTTGGTCCGACTTTGTGACCATATTTGGTGACTTTAGGGTGTGTTAGTGTGTTAGAACTGATGGTGGGGCGAACTTTCATGTTCGGGTCATCTCAATCCAAGCCACGAATCACCCGTTACGTCTAAAACACGTTTTTGATTGAATTAAAGTTCCAAGTAGTGTATTGGCTGTATATCACGACTTGTGGGCTGTTCTTGGTGTGTTCTTGAGTGTACCAAAGTGTCGGGTGGTTTTCTTAGGTGGAGATATATGTAAGGCTCGCCGAAAACCGACACCCGGGGCTCAAGATACGACCCGATGAACTTTTGATTAAAACTTATGGTTAAATATTAAAACTTATGAGAAAAATAATGATTTTTCATTATTGATTAATTACTTATGATATAAGAAGTAATTATTATTATTTAAGACTTATGATATATATTTATTAGATCATTTAATTATGACTTATGATTTAATTAACATTTTAATTAAACTTATGATTAATAATACTTTTATTATTAATGAAAAATACTTATGATAAGTATTAAACTTATATTATGAGATTATTATTATTATAGGACTTATAATAAGGATTAAATAATTATTTAATTATTATAAGACTTAGTTATTATTTAATTATTAAATACTTATGATTTAATAAGTATAATTAGAAATTTATGATATGATTAATAATTCATTATTAATTAATAATACTTATGATATGATTTAAAATTTATTATTAATTAATAATACTTATATTATGACTAATATTTAATTAATTAATTAAATACTTATGTTATATTAATTATATCATTTAAACTTATCTAAACTTTAATAATTCATTTTTATTTAATTAAACTTATGTTAAGACATAATTATACACTTTTGACTTTAATAAACATTATAACCTATGTTATTATTATAACTTACACTTTTCAAATTAATGTTGACTATGTTTGACCAAGGTTGACTTTTGAGTTGACTTTCGGTTGACTTCGACTTTCAGTTGACTTCTGTTGACTTTCTAAATAAGGAAACTTTCCTAACTTCAAAACTTTCTAAAAATAGAACTTTCTAAATTTGGAAACTTTCCAAAAATAGAAACTTTCCAAAAATAGAAACTTTCCAAAAATAGAAACTTTCCTAAAATAGAAAACTTTCCAAAAATGGAAACCTGCTAAAAATAGAAACTTTCTAAAAATAGAAAGTGTGTGCCCGTATGCTGTTCCAGTCAAACCGATGCTTGCCGAGTGTTATTCTATGTCTACTTGCAACTTGTACAATAGCTATCATACTAAGACTTGACCTAAGTTAGTTATTTATATCGGCCTGCTTTATTTATAGGTCGGCGTTGTGATCTTCCTTGATCACTTTACTTTATTTGCTGTTCGCTTGTTTGTGAGATTTCTTCAGTTGCTATTAAGGTGAGTTATAGTCCCATTTTTCTATTTAAATCTTTTGGGATGAGAATACATGCAATTTATTTTATATTTTGGACAAGTGGAAGTTGGTTTAAATTATTCATTGTGAGTTGAACAAAAATATTCCCTAGTCTGGTAACTGTAATCACTGGTTTCTACTGGTGAACGCGAATCCTATGGATAGATCTATCGGGTTTGACAACCCCATTTCGAGCTAGTCGCGCTAGCAATTTATAATCGGAATGTTTAGTACTTCGTATTTAGTTGAAGATACACTTGTTCGGTGTATATTATTTATTGTGTTTGGCAAGGGTAAATAAAGGGTTAAGTGGTTACCAGGTGGCTCACGGAAAATGGAATAATGTTTTATTATATGTTTTCTAGCATATAATTTGGTGGTTTAAAAAGGAGTTTTATGTTTTCAAACATAATTTTTTATTGTTTAAATTAAATATTGTTTGCAATATTAAACCTATAATTCACTCAACATTTTTGTTGACAGTTACTCGCATGTTTTATTCTCAGGTTTATGATTGACTGCTTCCGCTGTGCTTAGAGGGTCTGCATATTTATGATGGCAGCTTTTGTTAAACATTAACTTGCATTCTATTTTGTTACATTAAAAAGTGGATGTTGTTGACTTTGTTTGGTCAACATTTGGTTAAAGTATTTATGTATAGTTTTTCTAAACTTATACAATTTAGTAGATTTTCTTTATAGGAAATCATTTTTAAATAAAGAATGCAAGGTTGTTTTATAAAATTCATATAGAGTTTCGATCAAGCTGTGGGACCAAGTGACGGAGCCGTTAAGTGTTTTGACGGAGTCGCCACAGTTCCGCTCGTGAATCTTCAATTGGCGGGAGGCATAGGCAATAACCTTTGATCGTTGCATCAGTACACAACCAAAACCACTCTTCGATGCATCACAATAAACAACAAAGTCGTCGCTGCCTTCAGGAAGTGATAGGATAGGTGCGGAGGTTAACTTCTTCTTCAAAGTTTGAAATGCTGATTCGTGTGCGGGTTCCCAAGTGAACTTCTTGCCCTTGTGAGTCAGCGCGGTCAAAGGACGCGCAATCAGAGAAAATCCTTCGATGAATCTTCGGTAATAACCGGTGAGACCTAGGAATTGGCGAATATGCGTTGGAGTAGTGGGGGTCTCCCACTTGCTGATGGCTTCAATCTTGGCGGGATCAACTTTGATACCCTGGTCGCTCACAACATGACCTAAAAACTGTACTTCCTTCAACCAAAATTCACACTTGGAGAATTTGGCGTAAAGTTGCTCTTGTCTTAAGAGTTCAAGCACTAATCGGAGGTGTTGCTCATGTTCTTCTTCGCTCTTAGAGTAGATGAGGATATCATCTATGAAGACGATAACAAACTTGTCCAAGTAAGGCTTGCAGACACGATTCATGAGGTCCATGAACACGGCAGGTGCATTTGTCAAACCGAATGGCATCACAAGAAACTCATAATGACCATAGCGGGTTCTGAATGCAGTTTTCATCACGTCACTTTCCTTCACCCTCAACTGGTGATAACCGGATCGCAAATCGATCTTTGAGTAGACACTCGATCCTTGTAGTTGGTCAAAAAGATCGTCAATTCGCGGAAGAGGATACCGATTCTTGATAGTCAATTTGTTGAGTTCACGGTAGTCGATACACATACGGAAGGATCCATCCTTCTTCTTCACAAACAACACAGGTGTGCCCCAAGGCGAGAAGCTTGGTTGAATAAATCCTCGGTCTAACAGCTCTTGTAGTTGACTATGTAATTCTTGCATCTCGGAAGGTGCGAGTCTATAAGGCGCGCGAGCTACAGGTGCTGCTCCTGGCACTAAATCAATCTGAAATTCTACGGCTCTCGGCGGTGGTAATCCAGGCAATTCCTCTGGGAAGACATCGGAAAATTCGTTCACAATTCGAACGTCGTTCACGCTCTTCACCTCAGTTTCTACCGCTTTCACATGTGCTAGGACAGCAAAGCGTCCCTTCTTCATAATCTTTTGCGCTTTCACGCAACTAATGAGGTTCAACTTCGAGGTACATCTCTCTCCATAGATAACTAGTGGTTCGCCATCTCCTTGTGGTATGCGAAGTGCTTTATCTCCACAGATAACATCGGCCTTTATCTTGCTCAACCAATCCATACCGACGATCACGTCAAAACTTCCCAGTTTGATAGGTATCAAATCAATTTCGAAATCTGCACCAGCTATGTTGATAATAGCTCCGCGACTAATATGGTCAACCTTTTCAAGTTTTCCATTTGCGACCTTGACAAGCATACTTTCTTTTAACGGGACTAATTACCAATTAATCTTATCGCAAAAATGTCTACATACTTCAATCCGCGCCAGTATCAAACAAGACAGAAGCTAAAAGATTGTTGATTTTGAATATACCTGTCACCAAGTCAGGGTTATCGCGTGCATCCCTTGCATTAACATTAAAAGCTCTAGCACGCGGTGGTCCGCCATCCTTTCGTTTGTTCGGGCACTCGTTTTTGAAATGGCCCGTCTGCCCACATTCGTAACACTTTTTCGGCCCGTTGGTGTTCGGCCTCCCTGTCATCGTGGTAGTCTTGCAGTCTCTACCGATGTGCCCGCTCTTCTTGCACTTCTCACAAACAGCATTACAATACCCGGTGTGGTGCTTGTAGCACCTCTTGCATTGTGGTAGCGTGCCTTTGTAGTTCGGGTTGGAGTTGTTGTTGTTGGGGTTGGGGTTGTTGTTGTTTTGCCTGAACCCTTCATGTCGCTTCGCCGGGTTTTGATCATAGTTTCTACCCCTGTTGTTGTTATTGTTGTTGTGGTTGTTGTGGTTGTTATCCCATTTCCTCTTTTCGCTACTACCAGCTTCAAACTTAGCCTTCTTCGGCTCATCAATAAGGATCTGATTCATGAGAGTATGCGCCATGCGCATTGCTTCGGGAACATTCGGTGGTTTGGATGAGGTGACATTTCCTTTGATGGACTTAGGGAGTCCCGAGAAGTATTTCTCCATGCGCTTGAATTCGGGGGTGACCATGGTCGGACACATTAATGCTAACTCCAAAAACCTACGATTATAACTGTTAAGGTCGTTCCCTACGGCCTTCAACTGCATGAATTCAATTTCCATCTTCTGAATTTCGGTTCTTGGACAATACTCATCAATCATAGCACACTTAAACTCTTCCCAAGGCGTAGCATACGCCTCATCAATCCCTTTTGCTTGAGCTAACGTGTTCCACCACGTTAGCGCGCCGTCAGATAACGTGCAAGATGCAAACTTGGTCTTATTATCCTCCGAACAGTTGCTAACTCGGAATACTGATTCAAGTTTCTCGAACCATCTGGTGAGACCAACTGGTCCCTCGGTGCCGCTGAAGTTATGCGGTTTGCAGCTCTGGAATTCCTTGTATGTACACCCATTTTGAACGGGTGGAATAACCGGTGGTGGTGGCGGTGGAGCTTCGAGATTTGTTTCTGCTATGGCTGCAGCGACCCGTTCGTTGATCATGTCCTCAATCTGGGCGGCGGTAGGTGTGGATCTTCCGTTAGCCATGGTATTCTAAACAAAATTTTTGACTCAAGTCAAAATCCAGTATGCAAGTAGTAGTAATACAGTATATAGTGACCAACATGGAATCAAAACATCACATGTTACGAAATAATGCATCTAGGTACAAATACCACAGAATCATCGTACAGCAATGTAGATAGAACATCGTGCAAGAATTAAATAACGCAAAGTTCCATTCATTAATAATAATAAGTTTCATACATCTGAATAAGTTCGTACAATACATATGAAATACATGAAACTATATCTAGATTACATCATGAAATCTAAATACAAGGTCCTACAGTGAAGGCGGGTGAACTGCTCCCCGAGCCAACTGCTCCTCGAGCTCAGTGACTCGAGCTCGGAGAGTCTCAATCTCCCTTATCAGTTCCTCGTTAGAGGGAGCTGGTGGGGCAGGCGGTGCAGGTGGGGCGGGTGGTGCGGGTGGTGCCGGTGGTGCTGATGTAGATGGTCCGGCTCCGGATGTAGACGGTACGTCCCTAGATGTAAGTGGTCCGTATCTAAATCTAGGTGGTACGGTTCCAGGAATAGTCAATACATAACGGGGAACCTTACGTATCTGTGGGTCGGCAGGGTATGGCACAACTCGTTTACGAGCAGTAACCCTATGACGATGGCCAAAAGCATCAGTAAAAGCACGACCTCCATTCACCCCTGGAATGACGGTGCCGTCTGAACGGTACCGCTTCTTCGGCGGGGTGGAGGGTGCCTGAATAGGTCTATCAGCAGGATCCTCATCATCGCTGGAGTCGTCTGATGATGAAGAATCGGCGGATGATGAGTCATCCGAATCGTGTGGTGGTGACACTGGTGGCTGAGCTGGTAATCCGAAGCGTCCGAAGGCGGCCAACATCTGTCTGTGTCTGCCTGGCGGAATCACGACTAAACGTCCGTCGGAAGTGCGTCGGCAAGGCGTGCGCATGTGGTTACGAAACGGCCCTTCCCCGAACTCCGCGGGGATCTCAATACAACCAATGCGGGGCTGTGACCTCGAGGGTCCGGGAGCAGACACTGGAGCAGGTGCACTAGTACCATCTCCGGAAGTAGAAACGCTGGGATCACTAGTGGGTGTCGGGGCCAGTGTATCGGCAGTAGCAGCAGCAGGTGTAGCAGTAGGTAGGGCGACGGGGTCTAAGTCTGTACTGCCCGAAATGCCAGCAGGTGGAACATCCGACATCTGAACAAGGAAAAATAAATTTTCCATGTCAGTATGTCATAAATCAAGCAAATAATAGGCCAACAGTTTAAATCATGTATAACGGTAACTAGCATGGCAATAACAGTAATTCGTATGAAGGTATCATGCAATCAAAAGCAAGTAGCATCATGCAGTAGTGAAATCATGTAGTAGCATACGACATATAGCGGAAAAAGTAAGCAGTAGCATGCAGTAAATTCAGCGGAAACAAGTAAACTAGCAAGTTGTAGATTAGTCCTATTAGTGAATCCTACTCGGGTCGGTCTTAGACTCACTAATGCAACCTAATTCCCTACAACCAATGCTCTGATACCAAATGTGATGCCCCGTACAAAACCATCGTGTACGAATCATCAACAACAGGATCATTACAAGGTTAAGTACTATATGCTGTAATTAAAGAAGTTGCATTCATGATAAAAAGGTGATGTTATAACCGACATCAAATGTTTTACATTTCAAAAGCATGCTTCACTAAGTAGAAGCAAATAATAAGTTTATGTGACCACAATGGTCGTTACAAGTCATAGTTCAAAAGTATCGAATGTTTGAATGCAAAGTAAAGTAGTTCATGCATGGACAACTCTAAGCAGCGGGTTCTACAGCACGACTAGTACACAGCGGAAGCAACCTCAAGCACCTGAGAAATACATGCTTAAAAACATCAACACAATGGTTGGTGAGCTATAGTTTAAGTATAACAGTATGTAAGGTAGGCCACGAGATTTCAGTGCTACAAAGAGCGTTTCAAAATAGTATGATAAAGTATATGTTAACCGTGGGCACTTGGTAACTAACTTAACGTTTAAAATACCCCCTGAAAGTACACTTGGCGAGTGCGTATGTTTACGAAGTATTAAACACTCGTTGACTGCTAGCGCGACTAGCCCGAGTGGGGATGTCAAACCCTATGGATCCATATCTAAGATTCGCGTTCACCGGTTCATAAACCAATGATTAAACGTTACCGAGCTAAAGGGAATCTTTGTGCCGTTATATAACCCACACATATATAAAGTTTAAGTACTCGTGCCTAGTATGTAAAACATAAAATCTGCATGTATTCTCAGTTCCCAAAATAAGTTAAAGTAAAAAGGGAATGCTATAACTCACAATGATATGTAGCGGTAAAGTAGTAGTCGGGAAAGGTGTGCAAGTAAATGGTCCGAAGTCCTCAACCTAAGTCAAATAGTACTAAGTCAGTAAATCGTCTTAATAGGTTTAAAAGTATGTAATTAAGGTCTTAAGGGTCATCATCACTCATCATTAAACAAAAGGCGTAAAGTAAGTTTCGTTTATGAAAGTAGTTTTCAACAAAGTCTGACTTCAGTCAGTCACCACGGCCTCTACCCTTACTGAATTAAGGTGAGACCAGTGGCCATGGCTCTGTCTATGAGTCCCTTAAGTGTGGTAAAATTTACAGAAGCAAACTCGTCTTGGTTTGACCGTGGCGGCGGTCTAAGTGCGAGTAGGTCAGAAATTTCTGCACAACGTTAAAGGACATAGTAACGATCGGAGGGCCATAAATCCTAAACCGTAACTCGGATTAAGACGAGTCCTATATGAAAAGTTATCTACTCGAAAATTTCTATCTAAAAATCAACGTTAGAACAGCCCAGGTCTACTGGTCTGTTCCAGAAGCATCAGGTCAGTAGGTTTTGGACAGAACAGTGAGTTTAAAAGGGTTCCGGTGGTCTTGGTGCTTGATGTTCATCATGGTTCTCATCCTTGATGCATATAGCTTCAAGTGTACAACTCATTGATGTATCTACATCATCTTAACCAAGTCTTGACCATCATAACCCATGTGCAAGTCTAAGACATGAAGCACAACTCACTTAAGAGTTGTATAAAGTTTGATGAACCAAAGTTGCATCAAAGTCTTAGATCTAACACATACATGGACTTTAAAGCTAATAACAAGTTACAAATTTATAAGTAAACTAACTAATCAAGATCATAAGTAGTAGAACATAGTTCTTAGTTTGATCTTGAAGATCCAAGACTCAAAAGTCTAGATCCAAAGTTATATTTAAAGAAAACTTATTTGCGTGTTCTTGAACTTTCAAAGTTAACTTAATTTGTTCAAGAGATATGAGATCAAGACTAACTTGTAGTACTTGACCATATAAACTAACTACATGAAATTAAAGTGCATAAATTGAAGAAGTAAACTTAAATAAACAAGAAAAGGTTCATGGTTGTTCATACTTTAAAGATTCAAACCAAAGTTTGATCTTTAGAAAGTAAACTTTAAAGTTTACTTCATGAGCTTCAAGTATGTCTTTAATCAACACATGGAACTTGTAACTTTTGAAACAATTGAAGTAGAATCATAAACTAGTGAGTTTATGTTCTTGTGTTCTTGAACTTACAAGATAATAGAAGAATCAAAACTAGAAAGTTAGGTTCTTGAAAGCTAGTAAGTAACTACAACAACAAGATGAAACAAGTAACAATCAACAAAAGATGATGATGATTCATGTATGTATTTGGTTTTACAAAGAAAAAGAAGGGAGAAAGAAACTTGTAACTTACAAGAATGAAGAGAAAGTTGAGAGAAAAAGTTGAAAGGAAAATGTAAATAAGAATGTGTGTGAAAATGAATGATGAATACAAGTGAATGAAGTAAGTAAAAAAAAATAATTTGAACTCATCCTTGATGCCAAAACCTACGGCCAAAGTGTGGGGGGGAGGAAGGAGGCCAAAATCCACAAGTCACTTGTATGCAAAGATGTTAAAAGTTGGATATAAGATGTGTTTGCATGGGGATTAAGTGATAACTAGATTCCAAATGATATAACTAACTAGTTACCATATAATTGATACTTACACTTGCAAGACATGGGCTAATAAACCCATTTAAGATGTAGGGTGGGCTTATGAGTCTTATTCATGAGTCCATTACACTAACAAAGCCCAAGTTCAAGTATTTACCAAGTTAATCCAATTAAAGTCCAAGTAACTAACAAGTAACCTTTGTTAATTAAAATGATTAATAAAACTTAATCATGAATGCAAATAATACTTGAAAATATTATTCGTGAAGTTCCGGGTGTCACAAAGACATTTCGGGCAGTTAAAGTCAAGTTCGGGCAATCATGGCAACATGTAAATGTAATAACGTACATTCGTTTAATCTCACGTATTAATAATAATAATTATTAATAAATAAATGTTGGAAATTCCAGGGTCGTTACATTATCGCCATGAATAATTAACTCTCCCCCACTTGGGGTCTTCACACGCATAGATTTTTCATGGCATGCAATATCGGCTCTATTACGATCGAGCCAATCCATACCAACCACGATATCAAAATCACCCAAAGTCATCGGGATGAGATCAATTTTAAAGTTCTCGGAACCAAACACAACATTACAATTTTTACACACATCAACCACTAGCACCGTCTTGCCATCCGCTATTTCGACTTCTACCGGACGACTTAACTTAGCTAACGGTTTATTAAGTTTAGGCACAAATTTTGGAGACACAAACGATATATTTGCACCGCTATCAAATAGAATCCTTGCCGGATTAGAGTTAACCATGAAAGTACCTGAGACGACTTCATTGGATTGCTTGGCTTCATCATTGGTCATCAAATAATTACGCCCCCTTGCCGAGCCCGCCGCCTTCTCTATTCTCTTAACTTGATCATTTCGGAGATCGGGGCACTCCGACTTCCGGTGCCCTTCTTTTTGACAATTAAAACACGTGATCGTATTAGTAGGCGGTTTTGGACAATCACGAGAGTAGTGACCCTTTTGCCCACAATTGAAACATGTGACCATGTGACCACTAGAAGCACCCCTCTTCACGCTACCGACACTTTCGGATGTTCCCCTACTCTTCTTGTTCGAAAAACTAGAAGCTTCAAACTTTCTTTTACTTGGCGCATAACTAACCGGACTTGGAGCTTGCGCTTCAAACCCCTTTGCCACCGCCAAAAGCTTAGCAAAAGTCTCAACATGACCAATACTAATTTTACCCTTCAAATCATCTCTAAGGGTCGCATGAAAGTCTTCCATTAACAATTGATCGTTCCCCACATACTCGGGGCAAAAACACGCTTTGGCGAGAAAGTTGGTTTTGAGAGTGTTTAGGTCCAAAGACCCTTGACGCATGTTCCTTAACTCGTTGCGCAATTTGGAAAGATCCGCTTGCGTACGATACTCGAGGTAAAAATCCTTCTTGAACTCCGCCCAAGATAACCCTACAAAAGCCGCATCACCCACCATATCAATTTTACCATCGAGCCAATCTTTAGCATGGCCCCTCAACAAACTAGTAGCAAGCCTTGTCTTCTTCTCGGGTGGGCACTCGGTCGTGCGAAAACAACCTTCAACATCGGAGATCCAAGCCGCACTTTTCATGGGGTCGGGATCCCCGTGAAAGTGAGGAGGCTTAGTCGCCAAGAAGTTCTTATAGCTAAACTCCAACTCGCCCAGATTTTGAGGTCTAGGAAACCTCCTTTCAACTTCTTCTTTGACGGCATTAGCCATTCGTTCTTGAATAATATCGACAATTTGTTTCGAAACCGACTCTTCGAGTATTTGCTTAACCTTTCGAGAGAAAACCGAAACATAGTTTTCTAGAGCAGCCTCAATCTTGGTAGTCATCTCATCTTCCTCCACATGAGAGGGACCACCATCGCCATTCGTATCCGTTCTGTTTCTCGTCTTCATTCTAAAGATTAAAAATGGATTAGACATCACCAATAAATTAATACACATATATACCTATGCATATGACCGCACCCACACCACATCTAGCTCAATACTTGTCGCACGTCTTTGCTTGACTTGACTTGCAACCGTAATAGTGGTCGCGACTCACTATTACGCTCACATGCCGTGCCATGCTCAAACGTATCACAACCATCTTGCTCGATGTTCAAAATAATAACACATGATTAGTAACATCATAATATAGCATAGTTAGTCCACCTATGCATCAAAGAACTAATCAAAACCCGCACCGACCCGTAGTCCTACAAGTCCGGCATATAATTTAACAACACAAAAGTCTAAGTCTAGGCGCCTATCTCAAGTCACCTAAATCCCTTAGACCATGCTCTGATACCACTTGTAACATCCCAACCCGTTAACCAACCAAAAACGCAAGAAGAAGAAAAAAATTTCGAAGCAGGCCTGCCCAGGCAGGGTGCGCGGCGCGCAGCCCTACCTATGCGCGGCGCGCACAGGGCCTGGCAGCCCGCTGTCCAACTTTTCCATTTTTCGTAAAAAGATCTATCACCTCCTGACATTTTTAGACGAAACGCTTTTCACATCATATTAGTATAAGTAAAACTAGTACGAATCAATGATAAAACGAGTTTTGCATCGCGGGGCCCACATATGCCCAAAATACCCTTAGGTACAAAATACATGTTTCGACCACAAAAAGTTTAATTGCCAAACGTCACTAGAGCATGGTGTTTGGGGTTAAACTACCCAAATCTTGGTCGAACTTTCAAAAAGCTAAAACCCCCGAGAGCCACTAATCCATGCGAATACCTTTGCCCTTATCCAAGCCGGATCCTAAAAAGGTAAACAACGAGAGGGTAAGCTAACGCTTAGTGAATGCAATAATTATACACATACATATATAACCTACTTACTTGCAATCACATACACAATTACCTCATACACGCTAGCAATTTAAATGACATACCAACGCATGGTATAACGCTAAATCTCCAAGACCACAAGCTAGCACAAACAATAGCATATATAACTCGAACAACATAATATGCTACGCTACAACACATAACCATGGTTAACCAATAGTACAAGGGAATCGTACTTCGAATTTCCCATCGGTGTTCCCAACAACCGTTAGTGTACAATGAAGTATAACACTAACCCCGGAGTGGTATCGAACACGCGAACTTTAACCCACCCGTCACGTGAAATGTGGTATCGAACACGCGAACCTTAAACCCACACTTCACGCCCACACACACACACATATGGTATGGCATCGGACACGCGAACTTTAACCCATACCACATGCTAATACGATGCGGTATCGAACACGCGAACTTTAACCCACATCGTACCCTACACAAGTAAATACATTATATGTAACATCCCGCGTTTTTCCGTTAAATTTATTTTTAACACCGTCTTTTTCTTTTAAATAATACCTTTCGTTATTTAAATTCGTAGTTTCCGTTGACTAACGTTCATAATAATTCCGTCATTTAATTATAACATCTCTCGTTAACTTGCGTTTTAAAAATATTCGATCGGTTAAATCCCGCACCCGCTTTGAAACTCGAGGGACCGGAGTTGCCAAATGGGCAAACTAGTTGACTAGGTCAACTAGTCAACCCATTTCATCCATTCCATCATCTTCCTCCTCCCTTTTTCTCTCCATCTCAAGAACACACACAAACCCATTCCATTCATTCATCATCTAAATTCAATCTTGGAAGCTCACAACAAATCCGATTACATATTTGGAATCCTCTCATCATTCTCTACGATTTGATACTAACTTCATCGATTTTGGGTAACATTTCTAAAACTCTAGATTTCTCTAAATTCGTGTTTTTGATTTGAAATGGTGTTAGTTAGTGTCTATGGCTCGAGTCTAACATGAATATATGTTTGGTTTGCTCGATTTGTTGTTTTGAGTAACTAGTTTGAACATTTGAAATGGGTTTGCTTAATCTTGCATTTTGGAAGATTAAATGTTGTTTGATTGTTAAAGTTCATGTTTTAATTGTGTTACTAGTATCACTAGCTTCGTTTTGATGCGTAGGTTGAATTGTAAAACTTCATAAACTTGATTAGTGATTTTGGTGATTTTGGATTAGGGTTGATAAGCTTTATATGAACTTTTGGTGCATCAAATGCTATGAATTGTTGTTGATAAGTGTTTAGTTGCAATGTGTGTTTGATTACCTTCAAAACGGCATATCGTATGTGTAAATTGGTTGCCCGAATCATAAAATGCGTTTTTGGAACTTAAACTTTGATTATGAATGTTGAATTACGGTTTTTGGTTGTTTTAAGTGCAAGTTTGATTGATGATATGTGTTTAGTTGCATTCTTCGTCAAAATACCTTTCCAACGACGTATGATAGGCGCTATAAGTGTTTGCGGGTCAAGAATTGTGTTAGAATTGGTTTTGGTTCGTGCATAATTAAAAAGCAGAAAAATAGCTGAAGCAGCAGGGTGGCGCGGCGCGCCATACCCCCCCGCGCGGCGCGCCGAATGGCCTGGACAGATTCTGTCCAAATTGGTCAATTTTTGAATAATGTTTGGCATGCTACGCACCTCCGATTAACATGTAACTTGGCCAACATGCTCATATATGATTTCTAAGATTAGAAAAATAGTTCGGAACCCGACCCGAACGTGTTGACTTTCGTTGACTTTGACCGACCAAAGTTTGACTTTTTGTCAAACTTAACCAAATGATTATGCAACCTTCCTAACTTATTTATATACTTGTATCTCGCATGAAACTTGGCAATTTGATTTCACATGCTAAATAATCGAGTCGTAACGAGCCATAGGACTAATTGAACATCTTTGACCTATCGTGTTTACCGTTATTGATACAACCTATTTGTTTAGGTCAAGACTAGCATTGTTACTGCACGTTTACTTGTCGAAGTACTTTTTGGTTCGTGCATACAAGGTGAGATCATAGTCCCACCTTTTCAACAACTTTTATACTTTTAAATCGTGGGCTGAGAAAACATATACTTTGTTACATCTTGTACTACTTACTTTTATGTTTTGAACACAAGTGTGAAAACAAACATTCCACGTGCGAGTTTAGAACAAAATGCCTCAATTCGATTATCATTAATTACACTTGCAGGGTGTAAGCGAGAACTTATATTGTGTGGCCATACGGGTTTAACAAACCCTCATTCGGACGGTTCGCTACCGTTATGCGGATGAAATATATTTTTGTGTTTTAGTGTGGGTTCTAGCACTGTGTGATGGGGTAACGTTGGTTAAGTTTTGATAATTGAGTGCTCGCGTATAACAACACTTTTGGAATGCAATTGATTTGGATAATCTACGTTATGGAAATACAAAAATCTTGTGGTTCAAAAACAACGTTTAATACTTACTAAACCTATGATTTCACCAACGTTTTCGTTGACAGATTTCTATGTTTTTCTCAGGTCTTGCACGATATGTGATACATGCTTCCGCTCACTATTTGATACTTGCATCCGATGTCGAGTATACATGCATTTCATGGAGCGTCTTTTGACTTTACTTTAAACCGTGTCGCCTAGATTTCACTCGTACTTATAACATTGTGACTTAACTTTTGGTTGAACAATTCTTGTAAACTTTGAAACAATCCTTATTTTGAAATGGAGGCGACATATTTTGGTCAAACGTTATCTTAAAGACTTATAATCAGGTAATGGGACCCACGTAGCCGACGCCGTCACTTGACGATTTGTCGGGGTCGCTACAGTTGGTATCAGAGCCTTGGTTGTAGGGATTTAGAGTTCATTTGTGTCCACCCCGAGTCATAGGGTACATAGGTGAATCTAGACTACAACCGGCATATAGACTGAAGTAGGGATTACTTGACTAATTGTGCATTTATACTCGAACTCTTATATCATATCTAACTCGTATTCGATCTTAATCTTAAGTTGATAAATTTTGTTGATGCGCCACTTTGACTTTATGAAGTAATGTTAAATGCACATGAGAATCAGGGTAATATAATTTCCGGGATTATATTACGGTGATTCACATGGACGTTCCGACATTATGACATAAAGAATTTAAGGCGAGTCAAGGAAAATTTTCTCTACATCATCCTTCCCTATCATGATTAGTATTATTGAGAATACTAATCAACGATATTCTTGTGTCTTGAAGGAACAATGCTTCCCCGTCGCGGACCACGTAATGAAACTTCCGAACAAGCTTTTCAACGCATGATAGCCACCGCCATAGGTGCGGCTATGGCTAGTATCTCCTCCGACATCAATAACAACCACAACCACAACAACCATGGAGCCGGTAATTCAAACGAGGGTTGCTCCTACAAAACTTTCATGGGGTGCAAACCTCACACCTTCGATGGGACCGGAGGACCGGTTGTGCTCACCCGATGGTTTGAGCAAACAGAAGCCGTTTTTAGCATAAGCGGTTGTCGGGACCAAGACAAAGTCAAATATTCCACCCACACTTTCGCCGGTATCGCCCTCACATGGTGGAATACGTATGTGCTGTCGGTGGGTATCGATGAAGCTCACACTCTCTCATGGGCCGACTTAAAGAAAAAGATGATCACCGAATACTTCCCGCGCGAAGAGACCCGTAAGCTCGAACACGAACTAAGAACTTTAAAAGCGGTCGGGAATGACCTAAAGGCATATAATCAACGATTTTCTGAGCTATCCTTGATGTGCCCAAACCTCGTGACCCCCGAACCTCTAAGGGTTGAACTTTACATGGATGGTCTTCCCAAGAGCATCAAACAAGGAGTAATGTCATCCAAACCCAGTAATCACCAAGAGGCCCTGAATATGGCCCGTCAATTGATCGAAACGGTAGACGAGATTGAAGTGCCGACACCTAAAGCCGAGGATGAGTCGGGTGACAACAAAAGAAAATGGGAAGCCCCCCAATCGAGTAACTACAACAACAACTTTTCCAAGGAACCTCTCACCCCCGTCGGCAAGAAAAGTTATGCCGGGACACGACCTTTTTGCAACAAATGCCACAAGCATCATTTTGGTGAATGTGGCAAGCTAATTTGCCATCGGTGCCAAGGTAGTGGTCATATTGCCAAGTATTGTGGAAGTACCGCCCCCGTCACTCAAAAGGGGCCCGGCGCACCAAAGCCGAGTATTTGCTACAAATGTGGCCAATCGGGTCATTTTAGGAATGAATGCCCAAAGAATAAAGCAAAAACCAACGCGCGCCGTTGAACTTACAACATCGACACCTAGGGTGCCCGAGACGATGATGGACTAGTCACGGGTACGTTTCTTCACAACAAACCGTATATTTCATACTCGTTCGATTCGATTACCGCTAGACGTTTTACAACCAATACTTTGACTTGTACTCATTACCTTCCATCTTTTTCCCTAGATACTATTTAGGCAATTTAAGCGACCAACGGAAAAATATTGTGTGCCTATAAACTTTATTGGAGGAAATACGTTAAGACTTTTTACTTGACACCTATAGAACTAGGGAGCTCGGAACCTATTCGTAAAAAAAAAAAAAAAAAAAAAAAAAAAAAAATGTGTTTCCCCATCATCTTGTATAGATTATTGTGAACTGAGTAATTTTCGGTTGGAAACCGATACCCTCTCCCTCGCATCCATGACCTCATGATTATTTGCACGAATCCCGTATGTTCCAAATCGACCTCTGTTCCGGTTATCATCAATTGGGGGTTAAGGGAGACGATGTCTCCTAAGCCATCTTCCGAACTCACAACGTTAGTTGTAAATCTCTCTTAGTACCATTCGATTTATTTAGGACTCTGTCCGTATTCATGAACCTCCTAAACCACGTATGCAAACTTATCTAGACAAATCGGTTATCGTATTTATAGATGACATCTTGGGTTATTCAAGTAAAGAAGGAAAACGAACAACATCACCATCTTACGCTCGAACTTTTGAGAAAAGAGCAACTCTATACCAAATTCTCCGAGTGAGAATTTCTGTTGAACGAAGTACAATTTTCTAAACCATGATGTGAATGGTCTAGGCATTCCAATCAATCTCGAAATCAAGCCACATGTAATCAGGAAGCTCCCCCGACTCAGACTTGTATTCGTAAAATCTTAGATCTCGCCGGTTATTACCGAAGATTCATTTCTGCCTTTTCTCGTGTTACACGACTTTTAACCTCGTTAACTCACTGAGGAAAAAAAAAAAAAAAATTTTTAACCCCCCCCATGTCCGAACCTTGAGCGTGATACTTCACACCAACATTTCTAGTTAAAATCGTATAGCACCAGATGGAACTCAATTATGAAAATATTTCTACATGAACGCCGGAAGGCATGCTCTCTCGACTCAAAATCGGTGTAACTGAAATTCGTTATTTTGCGCGAAGAATTCTAATACTAAATTGTGGATTCGATCAATTTTCTCGTCATCACATACCACGCTACATATCTCTGTTATTTCACCGTTACCGTCTGATATTACTGGAACGTAAGATAACACACGATCCAATGATACTTCACTCTTCTTTGACTTAATGTCATTGTGTTTCTAATAATCGGTCAACTATTATTCAACCCCGAACTATACAACTACGTGTACTACCTCGTTTCTCTTTCAGGCTTCAACTTTTGACAACTAGAGGCACGTTATGGCAACCTCGAGATGTAAGCTCATTCTATTCAAAGTCCTCATTTCACTCCTATCCCCATCGCTCGCATTTTCCGTTAAGGAAACTCCTTGTAACATTTCTCCATGGATAGAGAAACTCCTCATATTACATTAGTATTCGCCACTAGGGTGAATAGTCCTAACGAACATTTTTCGAACCCTAACTGACTTGTTCAAACATATCTTAAGAAATTCTATTCCAACATGGTGTATCTCCGTCATTTATCCTGTATTGAAATACTCGTTTCACCTCTAGCGTTGCAAGAGACCTTGGGAACCCGCTTAGACATATGTACCGCGTATCTCCTACAACCGACGAACCGAGCAAACGTACGATTCAATCTTGGAAAGACATGTTACAGACTGGTATTGTCACCTTTAGTAGTTCCCCTTACTACGACAGCTATCACTCGTATATTAACGCAGCACTTTCCGAAACCCTATATGACCGCTAATGTCATACCCCTGTTCATTTAACCAAAGCATCAAACACCGAATCTTAACTTATCCAAGAAACAACAATTGAGATAATCCAAGTCCGAGTAGGGCTCGAGACAACCCATAGTCACCAAAAGAGTTATACCAAACTTAGATGAAAACCTGACAAAATCCCTGTAACAGTGTAATATTGAGAACCCGCACCTTGGAAAGGTGTAATCCGTTTCGGGAATCAGGAAAAGTTAAACTCGCAACACGTTAACCCTTTTGAAACCTCGGAGCGTATCGGAACCGCTTCCTACCGTTTGGAACTTCTGACTCGATTAAGTTTCCGTTTACCCTACATTTCATGTAACAAACTTAGAAACGTGTCCTGCGGAACAGGAACGTGCAATTCTGCGAGATACACCAACTATCGATGACAAACTACTCTTCATAGGAAAACCAGTTGAAACCGGGGATCGTAAAAACCGAACCTTAATACAACGAAAAACCCTGACTACCCAAATTCATGAGAACCCTCAAGAACGTACTTTCACTTATTCATAGCATTGACAACGTAAAGTCTCGAGTAAGAGATATCGACTACTACTTCCAACTAAATTTCGGGACGAAATTTCTTTTGAGTTGTGGATAATGTAACATCCCGCGTTTTTCCGTTAAATTTATTTTTGTGTTTTAGTGTGGGTTCTAGCACTGTGTGATGGGGTAACGTTGGTTAAGTTTTGATAATTGAGTGCTCGCGTATAACAACACTTTTGGAATGCAATTGATTTGGATAATCTACGTTATGGAAATACAAAAATCTTGTGGTTCAAAAACAACGTTTAATACTTACTAAACCTATGATTTCACCAACGTTTTCGTTGACAGATTTCTATGTTTTTCTCAGGTCTTGCACGATATGTGATACATGCTTCCGCTCACTATTTGATACTTGCATCCGATGTCGAGTATACATGCATTTCATGGAGCGTCTTTTGACTTTACTTTAAACCGTGTCGCCTAGATTTCACTCGTACTTATAACATTGTGACTTAACTTTTGGTTGAACAATTCTTGTAAACTTTGAAACAATCCTTATTTTGAAATGGAGGCGACATATTTTGGTCAAACGTTATCTTAAAGACTTATAATCAGGTAATGGGACCCACGTAGCCGACGCCGTCACTTGACGATTTGTCGGGGTCGCTACATTATATACACACATGTATAATCATTCCACTCACCTTGTCGTCTTGGCGAGATTTCCAATAACAACTTGTAACCTTCAAAGCGAGTCACCTAATACAATTAATTCCCAATTAATTCACATAACAAGTTGGACTATCCACCAACTAGCCTCACTAGTGCATTTATGACTCATTTGCACTAGAATCACTCATTAAAGGTCATGACTCACAACTAATCACTAAAAGCTAGTGATTAAGGTTCTAAGACTCCCATCAACACATAACTAGGGTGTTTTCACACTCAATTTATCCCGCTAGGTCAAACTTACCCATTTGACCCATTTCAAGTCAACCATGAACCCTTGAAACACTTTTCACTAACAACACAAGTGAGCTAGTGATTAACTAACCATTTTAGACTCATTAGCACCATTTATTACTTTGAAACCCTATGTTAGTCATCCTTGAGTCCTCATGACTCAATCTTACCCAAAACCCCCAAAATCACCAACAATGGGTTTTATGTTCATCATTAACCCAAGCCCTAACCCTTAGACAAATTAAATTAAGGAAATCAAGATTAGAACTTACCACCACAACTAAAATGTAGCTAGAGAGGAGATGAACAACTTTATAACCCGAGCTAAGACCCGAAACTAGCTCCTTCTTCCTTTACTTGAGCCTTCTCTCACTCAAATGGGTTTCTCTCACTAAAATTGAATTAGAAAGATGAAGGTGGTTGAAAATGGAGTTATGACACTCCATCCACTGATCTGGTGACCTTATCTCGTCCCACAAGTGAAATTCCCAAAAAGCCCTTCCAAAATATCTAATTAGAAAAAGCAGAATCTGGCTACAGCACTATGGCCTGAACAGCCTCTGACTTCTGTTTAATTCCAGAATTATTCCCACGCTTTATGTACTATATTTACACTTCTGTACAATAAATATTAGGGTGTTACAGGTTTTCACATGAATAGATTTTTCATGACATGCAATATCGGCTCTATTATGATCGAGCCAATCCATACCAACCACAATATCAAAATCACCCAAAGTCATAGGGATGAGATCAATTTTAAAGTTTTCGGCACCAAACACAACATTACAATTTTTACACACATCAACCACTAGCACCGTCTTGCCATCCGCTATTTCAACTTCTACCGAACGACTTAACTTAGCTAACGGTTTATTAAGTTTAGGCACAAATTTTGGTGACACAAACGACAAGTTAGCACCACTATCAAAAAGTATCCTTGCCGGATTAGAATTAACCATGAAAGTACCTGAGATAACTTCGTTAGATTGCTTGGCTTCGTCATTGGTCATCAAATAATTGCGACCCCTAGCCGTACCCGCTGCCTTCTCTAGCCGCTTAACATTATCATTGCGCAAATTGGGACACTCCGGCCTCTTGTGCCCTTCTTTACCACAATTATAACAAATGAGTTTGGTTGTAGAAGATGGATTGGTGCAATCACGGGCCATATGCCCCTTTCGTCCACAATTGTGACAAGAATAATGAAATTCTCCGGGAACACTCTTCTTCACACTACCGACACTCTCGGTTGCACCTTTACCCTTCTTGTTCGAATGACTAGTAGCTTCAAACTTCCTCTTGCCAAAAGTAAAGCCACTCTTTCTCAACACAAGCGCCTCAAAACCTTTGGCCATATTGAACAACTCATCAAAACTCTTCACCACGTTCACACTAATCTTCTCTTGATAACTATCATTCAAGATTCGATAGAAATCTTTCTTCAACATTTTATCATTCCCGACATACTCCGGGCAAAATTGGATCTTGGACAAAAACACGGATTTGAGAGTGTTCAAATCCATTGACCCTTGCCTCAAGGAACGTAACTCGTCCTTAAGCCTAGTAAGATTGGCCGAAGTTCAGTACTCATCGAAAAATTCCGCCTTGAATTCATCCCAAGTGAATTCCATGCATTGTTCTTCACCATAAACTTGCATTTTTGCGTCCCACCACAAGTTAGCATCACCCCTCAACATACTACACCCGTACCTTGTCTTCTTATCGAGAGGACATTTACAAGTACGGAAGGCCCCCTCCATATCGGAGATCCAATGGGCACTTTTAAGAGGGTCTCGTTCACCTTCAAAGGTGGGAGGTTGAGAGTCCTTGAAATTCTTATAGAAAAAGTCCCGTCTTCCCACATTATCTTCGTGAAGAACGGCCTTAATTTGCTCCTTTACCACATTGACTAGTTGCTCGTCAATCGTATCTAGGAACATCTTCTTAACATCTTCGAGAAACTCCGCCTTTTGACATTTAAAGATGGCCTCAACCTTGGCCGTAAACTCGGAGTCCTCGCTCGTACCTCCATTATCATTTTCGGGTCCGTTTCTCGTCTTCATTCTATAAAACGGAAAAGATTAAACAACGAAACGAAAGGACTTAACACATATGTATATGCATATACACCACACTACTCCATCTTGCTCAACAATCGTAGTACATCGCTTGTTTGACACGATTTGAACCTGTAACAATGGTAGCTAATCATTGTTACGCGAGCACGTCGCATTAACTTGCTAGTACAACGTCTATCTCGCTTGATGATTGCTAACACAACACAAAACAATTAGCGCAAGGTTAGTTAACATAAACCTAAGCACAAACCAACTCCCGGTCCAACCCGTCTCCTACAAGTCCCGCATAAAACGCATACACAAATAAGTCTAAGTCTAGGCACCTATCTCAAGTCGCCTAAATCCCTTAGACCATGCTCTGATACCACTTGTAACAACCCAACCCGCTATCTGTAGCGACCCGACCAAATCGTCATTGACGGCGTCGTCTACTTAGGTCCCGTTACGTGGTCATAAGTCTTTAAAACAACGTTTGACCAAAAGATATGTCGCCTTCATTTCAAAATAAAGATTGTTTCAAAGTTTACAAGAATTGTTCAACCAATAGTTAAGTTACAACGTTATAATACGAATGAAATCTAGGCGACACGGTTTAAAGTAAAGTCAAAAGACGCTCCATGAAATGCACGTATACTCGACATCCAATGCAAGTATCAAATAATGAGCGGAAGCATGTATCATGTATCGTTCAAGGACCTGAGAAAAACATAGAAATCTGTCAACGAAAACGTTGGTGAAATCATAGGTTTAAGTAAGTAAGTACAAGTGAACCACAAGATTTGCATCAATGAAATAATAGTAATACATTCCAAAAGTTTGTTTCACGAGCACCCAATTATCAATGCTTAACATTTCCTTCTATTGAACCCCATCACTTAGTGCTAGAACATACACTGTTTCTCGAAAATATATTTCATTCGTAAACGGTAGCGAACCGTTTGAATGAGGGTTTGTCAAACCCATATGGATCCATACAACATAAGTTCTCGCTTACACCCGGCAAGTGTAACTAATGATAATCGAATTGAGGATTTTGTTCTAAACTCGTATGTAGAATGTTTGTTTTCCTGTACTTGTGTTCACTTAGTAAAGAAATGTTTATGTTTTCTCATCCCAAATGTAAGTTCAAAAAGAGTAAAAGTGGGACTATGATCTCACCTTGTATGCACGAACCAAAAAGTACTTCGACAAGTAAACGTGCAGTAACAATGCTAGTCTTGACCTAAACAAATAGGTTGTATCAATAACGAAAGTCACGAGGGGTCAAAGTTGTTCAATTAGTCCTATGGCTCAATACGACTCGATTACGAAGCATGTGAAGCAAATAGTCAAGTTTCATGCAAGGTACACGTATAGAAACAAGTTAGAAAGATTACATAAGTAATTGGTCAAGTTTGATTAAAAGTCAAACTTGGTCGGGTCAAAGTCAACGAAAAAGTCAACACGTTCGGGTCGGGCCTCGAACGAATTTTCTGAAGTTTTTAATCATATATAAGCATGTTGGAACAAGTCTCATGTGAAACGGAGGTCTAGAACGTCCCAAACATTTTTCGTTAAATGACAACCAAAACAGCCCACTTTAGGCTTATGGGACGGCGTCCCAAAAGGCCTAGACGGCGTCCCACTTTGAAGGGCAAGACGGCGTCTTGGACCCCTAGACGGCGTCTAGGTTTGAAAGTCAGGACGTCGTCCTGGGTATTGGGACGGCGTCTTGGCTTGTTTCCAGACCCTGGTTACTGAAACTCCTAAGTGCACGAGTCCAAACATAAACCAACACAAATTACAACCCGCAAACATTCAAGACATGTATTTTATATCACCGGAAAGGTATTTTGACGAGGAACACAACTATGCACTTATCATCAATCAAACTTTCGCATACAACAACCAAAAACCGCATTTAGTGACCCTCATTCCATGCATATAAGTCATAAATGCTATTTAATGATTCGGTAACCAAAAGACATGAACAATATGCCGTTTCGAAGGTAATTAAGCATACAACACAACCTAACACTTATAATTAACACTTCATGTCATTTAATGCTTCAAAATCCATTCCTAGTTCATGAAACCCTAACCAAAAGTTACCAAATTTCATAATCAAGTTTAAGAGGTTTCTTTGATCAATCTTTACATCATAATGAAGCTAGTAACACTAGGAACAAGATTAAAACATGAAGTCTTAGCATCTAACAACACATGAACACTTAAAACTCAAGATTAAGCATGTTAACTTTCCATATGAACTAGTTACTCCAAAATATCAAAAACGAGCATACAAAACACATAAACAAACTAGACTTGAGCCATAGATACTAATTAACAAACTTATAACTTAAAAATCTCAAGAACACAAAGATTAGTGATTTAGAAAGTTACCCAAAATTGATGAAATCGGTATGGAAACGAAGAGGAGATCACGAGGAGTTCAAATATGCAATTTGTTTTGATCGAATCCTTCTTGAACGAATTTGGATGATGATTGAAGGTTTGAGGGTTTTGAGAGAAAAAGGTGAAGTATTATTTGGGAGGTGATAAAATGAATGGAGAGGAAAGAGTTGACTAGTTGACCTAGTCATCTCTTTCTCCATTTGGCAACTTTAGTCCCTCAACTTAGGAAACGGGTACGGGAATTACCTAAACGAGATAATTCAAACGCGTATTAACGAGATGTGTTATAAACATATAACGGAACTTAAATAGTTAAACGGAAAAGTGAATGGAAAAAGGCGGGATGTTACATTACCTACACCTTAAAAGAAATTTCGTCCCGAAATTTAAGTAGGCGCAGTAGTCGTTGTTTCTTCCTCGAGATCTTGCGTTTCCGAATTCACGAATAGATGAGGATACTTCCTTTGCATTTGGTCTTGTCTTTCCCAAGTAAACTCGGGTCCCCTTTTGGCGTTCCAACGGACTTTAACAATCGGGATTCGGCTTTGTTTCAAAGTCTTGACGGAGGTGTCCACAATTTCAACCGGTTCCTCCACGAAATGAAGTTTGTCATCAATGGTAAGCTCCTCGAGAGGAATGACGATATCGGGTTCGGCAAGACACTTTTTCAAGTTGGATACATGGAAAGTAGGATGAACGGAGTTCAATTGAGGCGGAAGATCTAAACGATAAGCAACGGTTCCAATACGCTCCAAGATTTCGAAAGGACCAATATACCGCGGATTTAGCTTCCCGCGTTTCCCAAAACGGATTACACCCTTCCAAGGTGCGACTTTTAACATGACGCGGTCACCGACTTGAAATTCAAGGTCGTTGCGTCTTTTGTCGGTATAGCACTTTTGACGACTCCGGGCCGTCCTAAGCCTATCTCGGATTTGAACGATTTTCTTGGTGGTTTCGTGAATGAGTTCGGGTCCGGTGATTTGCACGTCGCCTACCTCGGCCCAACAAAGAGGTGAACGACATTTGCGGCCATATAGCGCTTCAAAAGGTGCGGCTTTAATACTCGCGTGATAACTATTGTTGTAAGAGAACTCGGCGAGAGGTAAGTGCTTGTCCCAAGCTTTTCCGAAATCAACCACGCAAGCTCGTAACATGTCCTCTAAGGTTTGAATTGTGCGTTCGCTTTGTCCATCGGTTTGAGGATGATATGCGGTGCTCATGTCTAAACGCGTTCCCAACGCTTCTTGCAATGTACGCCAAAATCTAGAAACGAAACGGCCATCTCGGTCGGAGATAATCGATAAAGGTACACCGTGTCGGGCTACGATCTCCTTAATGTAAAGTTGTGCAAGTTTCTCCATTTTGTCCGTTTCTTTCATGGCAAGGAAGTGTGCGGATTTGGTGAGACGGTCAACAATAACCCAAATGGTATCATAACCGCCCGTCGTTTTTGGTAGCTTGGTGATAAAATCCATCGTTATCCTTTCCCACTTCCATTGCGGGATCTCGGGTTGTCGAAGTAGTCCGGACGGTCTTTGGTGTTCGGCTTTGACTTTGGAACATGTCAAACACTTGGAAACATAAGTAGCTACGTCCCTTTTGATGTTCGGCCACCAATATAGTTGTTTAAGGTCGTGGTACATCTTATTGGCACCGGGGTGAATCGAGTATCGTGACTTATGGGCTTCATCTAAAATAAGGCTTCGTAGATCCCCATAACTAGGCACCCAAATTCTTCCGGCGAAATATCGGAGTCCGGTTTCTTTAACTTCGAATCGAGAGGTGAGGACGTTCAAGTGTTCGAGAGAGATGTTTTCATCCTTGAGAGCCTCATCTTGGGCTACCCGAATTTGGCTATTAAGGTTGGTGTGAATGGTGATGTTTAAAGCTCGGACACGGAGAGGCACCGCTCTTTCTTTTCGGCTTAAGGCATCGGCTACTACATTTGCCTTCCCGGGATGGTAACGAAGCTCGCAATCGTAATCGTTTAAGGTTTCAATCCACCTTCGTTGTCTCATGTTTAGTTGCTTTTGATCGAAAATGTGTTGAAGACTTTTGTGGTCGGTAAAGATAGTACTCTTGGTTCCATAAAGATAGTGTCTCCACATTTTAAGTGCAAAGACAACGGCTCCGAGTTCGAGATCATGCGTCGTGTAATTTCGTTCATGAATTTTGAGTTGTCGAGAAGTATAAGCAATGACTTTCGTTCGTTGCATCAATACACACCCAAAACCATGTTTTGAGGCATCGCAATATACAACAAAGTCATCATTGCCTTCGGGAAGTGACAAGATAGGAGCGGTGGTTAGCTTCGTTTTCAAGATTTGGAATGCGGATTCATGTTCGGTCGCCCAAATGAATTTCTTTCCCTTGTGAGTCAATGTGGTTAGAGGACGTGCAACCAAAGAGAAATTTTCGATGAATCTACGATAGTACCCGGCGAGACCCAAAAATTGACGAATGTGAGTAGGAGTAGTAGGAGTCTCCCATTTGCTAATGGCTTCGATTTTCGTTGGATCGACTTTAATACCTTGGTCACTTACAACATGACCAAGAAATTGAACTTCCTTTAACCAAAATTCACACTTGGAGAATTTGGCATAGAGTTGTTCTTGTCTTAAAAGTTCAAGCACAAGTCGGAGATGTTGTTCGTGCTCTTCTTCATTTTTAGAATAGATCAATATGTCATCGATGAACACAATAACGAATTTATCGAGATACGGTTTGCACACGCGGTTCATAAGATCCATGAACACCGCCGGTGCGTTAGTGAGACCAAATGGCATGACAAGGAATTCATAACTACCATAACGAGTTCGGAAAGCAGTTTTGGAGACATCTTCCCCTTTAACCCTCAATTGATGATAACCCGAGCGGAGATCGATTTTCGAATATACACAAGACCCTTGTAGTTGATCAAAGAGGTCATCGATGCGAGGAAGAGGATATCGGTTCTTAACCGTCAATTTATTTAGTTCACGATAATCAATGCACATTCGTAGGGATCCGTCTTTCTTTTTAACAAACAAAATCGGAGCGCCCCAAGGTGAATGGCTAGGTTGGATAAAACCACGATCAAGTAGTTCTTGGATTTGACTTTGCAATTCTTGCATTTCGGATGGAGCAAGTCTATACGGTGCACGTGCTACGGGTGCGGCTCCCGGAATAAGATCGATTTGGAATTCAACCGGTCGATGAGGTGGAAGACCCGGCAATTCGTCGGGAAATACATCGGAATAGTCACTAACAATTGGCACATCATCGATGTGCTTCTCATCGGACTCGACTTTCTTAACGTGAGCAAGGATCGCAAAACAACCCTTACGGAGTAGTTTTCTAACTTTAACACACGAAACGAGGTTGAGTCCGGTGCAACTCTTATCGCCATAGACGATCAAAGGTTCACCATTCTCGATAGGAATTCGGATTGCGTTAAGATCACAAAGAATGTGAGATTTCGTTTTGACTAACCAATTCATATCGATTATTACATCAAAGCTTCCTAGTTCCATGGGTATCAAATCAATTTCAAATTCCTTACCCAAAATGTTTATCGTACACCCCCGGTAATATGTGTCGGCACTTAATAGTTTTCCGTTAGCCACTTCAATGGTATAAGTGGTATCTAATGGAAGAGGTGGAGTGCTAAAAGAATGAGTCAAAGTCTTGGATACAAAGCATTTATCGGCACCCGAATCGAATAAACAGGAGACATAAGAATTGTTGAGAAGAAACGTACCCGTGACTAGTTCAGTGTCATCCCGGGCTTCCTCGGTGTTGATGTTGAAAGCTCGGCCGCGCGTATTGGTGTTATCTTTCCTTTTCGGGCATGCATTTCTATAATGACCCGTTTGACCACATTCGTAACAAGTGCCCGTCTTTGGTGCATTGGGCCACTTTCGAGCAACGGGAGTGGCACTTTTACAATCGTTGGCCTTATGACCAACTCCTTGGCACCGGTGGCAAATTAACTTGCCACATTCACCAAAGTGATGTTTGTTGCATTTGTTGCAAAGAGGTAGATTCCCGGCATAACCCTTCTTGCCGTCGAAAGTGAAAGATTTCTTGGCAAAGTTGTTGTTGCTTGATTGGGAGGGTTCCCACTTTCTTTTGTTGCCGCCCGATTTATCCTCGGCCTTAGGTGCCGGAACTACGATTTCGTCAACCGTTTCAATTAGTTGACGAGCCATGTTCATAGCGGCTTGATGAGTAGTGGGTTTGGATGACATCACCCCTTGTTTGATGCTTTTTGGAAGACCGAGCATGTAGAGCTCAATCCTTTGAGATTCGGGGTTAACAAGATTAGGACACATCAAGGATAGTTCGGCGAAGCGTTGATTATAAGCTTTAAGATCGTTTCCGACCGCTTTCAAAGCTCTTAGTTCTTCCTCAAGTTTTCGGGTTTCTTCGCGCGGAAAATATTCAACAATCATCTTTTCCTTTAGATCGGCCCAAGAGAGGGCATGAGCTTCATCGGTACCCACCGATTGAACATAGGTATTCCACCATGTTAGAGCAATTCCGGAGAAAGTGTGAGTGGAGTATTTGACCTTATCTTGGTCCCGACAACCGCTTATGCTAAAGACGGCTTCCGTTTGCTCAAACCATCGGGTGAGCACGACCGGTCCCCCGGTTCCATCAAAAGTGTGAGGTTTGCACCCCATGAAAGCTTTATAGGAGCATCCCTCGTTTGAGTTTCCGGCTCCATTGTTGTTGTTGTTGTTGTTGTTGTTGTTGTTGTTGTGGTTGTTATTATTATTGTTGTTGGATGAGTGACCGGCCATGGCCGCATCTACGGCGGTAGCTATCATCCGTTCGAGAGCTTGTTCGGGAGTTTCATTGCGGCGTACACGACGAGGGGCCATTGTTCCTTCAAGACACAAGAATATCATTGATTAGTATTCTCAATAATACTAACCGTGATATAGAATAAAGATAAAGAGAAGTTTTTCCTCGACTCGCCTTAAATTCTTTATGTCATAATGTCGGAACGTTCATATGAGTCACCGTAATATAATCCCGGAAATTATATTACCCTGATTCATATGTGCATTCGACATCATTTCATATAGTCAAGGTGGCGCGTCAATCAAATTAAACAACGTGAGGTTAAGATGAGCTAAGAGTAGATATGAGTAGAAGCGTTCGAGTATAAATGCACAAGTAGTCAAGTAATTCCTACTTCAAGTCTATATGCCGGTTGTAGTCTAGACTCACCAATGTACCCTATGACTCGAGGTTGACACCAATGAACTCTAAATCCCTACAACCAACGCTCTGATACCATCTGTAGCGACCCGACCAAATCGTCATTGATGGCGTCGTCTACTTAGGTCCCGTTACGTGGTCATAAGTCTTTAAAACAACGTTTGACCAAAAGATATGTCGCCTTCATTTCAAAATAAAGATTGTTTCAAAGTTTACAAGAATTGTTCAACCAATAGTTAAGTTACAACGTTATAATACGAATGAAATCTAGGCGACACGGTTTAAAGTAAAGTCAAAAGACGCTCCATGAAATGCACGTATACTCGACATCCAATGCAAGTATCAAATAATGAGCGGAAGCATGTATCATGTATCGTTCAAGGACCTGAGAAAAACATAGAAATCTGTCAACGAAAACGTTGGTGAAATCATAGGTTTAAGTAAGTAAGTACAAGTGAACCACAAGATTTGCATCAATGAAATAATAGTAATACATTCCAAAAGTTTGTTTCACGAGCACCCAATTATCAATGCTTAACATTTCCTTCTATTGAACCCCATCACTTAGTGCTAGAACATACACTGTTTCTCGAAAATATATTTCATTCGTAAACGGTAGCGAACCGTTTGAATGAGGGTTTGTCAAACCCATATGGATCCATACAACATAAGTTCTCGCTTACACCCGGCAAGTGTAACTAATGATAATCGAATTGAGGATTTTGTTCTAAACTCGTATGTAGAATGTTTGTTTTCCTGTACTTGTGTTCACTTAGTAAAGAAATGTTTATGTTTTCTCATCCCAAATGTAAGTTCAAAAAGAGTAAAAGTGGGACTATGATCTCACCTTGTATGCACGAACCAAAAAGTACTTCGACAAGTAAACGTGCAGTAACAATGCTAGTCTTGACCTAAACAAATAGGTTGTATCAATAACGAAAGTCACGAGGGGTCAAAGTTGTTCAATTAGTCCTATGGCTCAATACGACTCGATTACGAAGCATGTGAAGCAAATAGTCAAGTTTCATGCAAGGTACACGTATAGAAACAAGTTAGAAAGATTACATAAGTAATTGGTCAAGTTTGATTAAAAGTCAAACTTGGTCGGGTCAAAGTCAACGAAAAAGTCAACACGTTCGGGTCGGGCCTCGAACGAATTTTCTGAAGTTTTTAATCATATATAAGCATGTTGGAACAAGTCTCATGTGAAACGGAGGTCTAGAACGTCCCAAACATTTTTCGTTAAATGACAACCAAAACAGCCCACTTTAGGCTTATGGGACGGCGTCCCAAAAGGCCTAGACGGCGTCCCACTTTGAAGGGCAAGACGGCGTCTTGGACCCCTAGACGGCGTCTAGGTTTGAAAGTCAGGACGTCGTCCTGGGTATTGGGACGGCGTCTTGGCTTGTTTCCAGACCCTGGTTACTGAAACTCCTAAGTGCACGAGTCCAAACATAAACCAACACAAATTACAACCCGCAAACATTCAAGACATGTATTTTATATCACCGGAAAGGTATTTTGACGAGGAACACAACTATGCACTTATCATCAATCAAACTTTCGCATACAACAACCAAAAACCGCATTTAGTGACCCTCATTCCATGCATATAAGTCATAAATGCTATTTAATGATTCGGTAACCAAAAGACATGAACAATATGCCGTTTCGAAGGTAATTAAGCATACAACACAACCTAACACTTATAATTAACACTTCATGTCATTTAATGCTTCAAAATCCATTCCTAGTTCATGAAACCCTAACCAAAAGTTACCAAATTTCATAATCAAGTTTAAGAGGTTTCTTTGATCAATCTTTACATCATAATGAAGCTAGTAACACTAGGAACAAGATTAAAACATGAAGTCTTAGCATCTAACAACACATGAACACTTAAAACTCAAGATTAAGCATGTTAACTTTCCATATGAACTAGTTACTCCAAAATATCAAAAACGAGCATACAAAACACATAAACAAACTAGACTTGAGCCATAGATACTAATTAACAAACTTATAACTTAAAAATCTCAAGAACACAAAGATTAGTGATTTAGAAAGTTACCCAAAATTGATGAAATCGGTATGGAAACGAAGAGGAGATCACGAGGAGTTCAAATATGCAATTTGTTTTGATCGAATCCTTCTTGAACGAATTTGGATGATGATTGAAGGTTTGAGGGTTTTGAGAGAAAAAGGTGAAGTATTATTTGGGAGGTGATAAAATGAATGGAGAGGAAAGAGTTGACTAGTTGACCTAGTCATCTCTTTCTCCATTTGGCAACTTTAGTCCCTCAACTTAGGAAACGGGTACGGGAATTACCTAAACGAGATAATTCAAACGCGTATTAACGAGATGTGTTATAAACATATAACGGAACTTAAATAGTTAAACGGAAAAGTGAATGGAAAAAGGCGGGATGTTACACTATCCATCAGATTTTGCAAAATAAAAAGAATTTTGAAGTAAAGCAAGGGTGCGCGGCGCGCTCCCTTGCATGTGCGCGGCGCGCACAAGCCCTCCGGCAGTTCTGATCAAAATGTCCAATTTTCCAAAAAAGATCACCCACTTCCCGACATATTTACACGAAACGCTTTTCACAACATGTTATAATATGTAAAACTAACACATTCCAATAATAAAATAAGTTTTACAAGACGGGGCCCACATCGACCCGAATTACGAGTTTCATACAAAACATGGGTTTCGACCACATTAGTTTAAATTCCAAACGACACTATGAGCATGGTGTTTGGGGGCTAAACTACCCAAATTTTGGTCAAACTCCAAAAGCTATCACATCCAAAAGCGTCCCCTAACAAATAAAACGAGATCTCTAATCCAAACAAACGCCTTTACCCTTGTCCACGCCTGAGCCTATAAAAAGGTAAACAATGAGAGGGTAAGCAAAACGCTTAGTGAATGCAATAATTATACATATACATATATAACCTACTTACTTGCAATCACTTACACAATACCGTATACAAGCTAGCAATTCGAAAACTATGCAACCATTATGCACAAACCAATATCCGCAATTCACAATAAGCTAGCGACACCAATAGCATATAGTTCATAATTAAATATGCTAATATAAAATTCACACAACCATGGTTAACCAATCATACTAGGGAACGGTACTCGTAAAAGACCGTCGGAGTTCATAACATCCATTAGTGTTACTTAAACACCGCGTAATCACTAATCCCCCGAGTGATGTCTTGAACACCGCGACTAACTCACCCCCATGACAAAGGTTGCGTCTTGAACACCGTGACGATTCCACATGTCAATCAAAACAATGAGTGGTGTCTTGAACACCGCGACAATTCCACTCCCATGATAATGTGGTGTCTTAAACACTGCGACAATACCACATGTCAATCAAACCAATGAGTAGTGTCTTGAACACCGCGACAGTACTACTCGTTACTTAGAATGTGGTGTCTTGAACACAGCGACAATTCCACATTCATACCACACAAATAAATACATTATATACATACACGCATAATTATTCCACTCACCTTAACTACTTGGTGATGGTTTTACACTTCCGCAAGCTTCAAAGCAAAGTACCTAATTCAATAAGTACTCAATCAACACACAAACTAGTTGGACTTAAACACCAATAATTCCTCCATGTGCATTTAATGACTTAAATGCAATAAATGCCCCATTATCGCCAAAACCGCCCCTTTAAGGTCAAGACCATCGTAAATCACTCAAAGCTAGTGATTAAGGTCCAACAACACTAACTAATACACAATTAGGGTATTTCATACCCATATTTTCCAACTAGTTCAATTATTAACACTTTGACCCTTTTAAAACCAACACACCCATTTTGAGTCATCCTCAAACCCAAACAACACCCATTTGCTAAATAACTAGGTGTGCTAGTAATTAACTAACCAATTAAGACACATAAACACATTTATCATTTCAAAACCCTAGGTTAGTCAACTTTGAGTCCTCATGACTCCATTTTACCCAAGAACACCCGAAATCACCAAATATGGGTTTTATGTTCATCACTAACACAAACCCTAACCCTTAAACAAATTAAAATAAGGAAATCAAGATTAGAGCATACCACAAAAATCGGGCTAGAGAGAAGATGAACAACTTTATAACTCGGGCTAAGACCCGAAACTAGCTCCTTCTTCCTTTACTTGAGCTTTCTCACACCAAGAATCACTCACTCTCTCTCTCTCTCTAGAATTGAAGTGGATATGATAAGGTTGTTGATAATGGAGTTATGACACTCCTCAAACTGATCTGGTGGCCTTTAACTCGTTCCCAAGTGAATTTACCAAAAATCCCTTCCAAAATATCTCATTAAAAGAAACAGAATCCGGCTACAGTAAGGGTGCGCGGCGCGCTCCCTTAAGTGTGCGCGGCGCACACGAAGGCCTGATCAGTCTCTGACCCCAGTTTAATTACAGAATGTCACCCACTTCATGTACCCTATTTACATCTCTGTACAATAAATATTAGGGTCTTACAACCAAATATGGTTTATGATGTTGTACAATACCACAATGTTAAGCATGTTTGGTTGTGTATGGCTAAAAATTATTTGTGTACGGATCATCATCCATATCGTATCACTTGCATTTTGAGACAAGTTGAATTGTGCCTGTGCGTTGTTGTGGAAAATGATTTCAATTTATACTTTAATCACAATTTCAATAATTTATAAAAATAATACGCATATCGACGATCGTTCAATACCTATATATATTTTGTCCTATTTTTAATATTAGTATTCCTTTAAAAGATATATCAAATTAATTGTCATAAATAGTTAGCATAATCTCTAGTCGAAGAAGCTAATAAAATAATATATTTAATTAAAAAAATATCTCAAAATTTTACTAGAATATTAAATAATTATAATTAATTATAAATAATAAAACAATAATAATATAGTACTTAGTATATGGTTAATGCACTTGTGAGAGATAGTATATGATTACATGGTTTGTGTGAGATATTGAGATGTCGTTTAATATAGAGTCAAATAGTATATAAAGTAATAATTTGAACTAGTTTAATGACCTTATTTGCATCTACAATCTTCCTACCGTTAAAAATTACATAAAACATGAGGTGATACGGATACCATGCCACTCGCAATTCTTCTTACCTTTGCAAGTAACCTTACCAACTTAGGTTTTTCTTACAAAAAAGGTATCTTTAACACGATTTTTTTTTTAAAAAACAAGCATTATATTGATACAAAACGAACAAAATACATCAGATAACAGAGGGGCCCAAAGAAACCTCAAAAACCTAAGAGAATAAAGAAAAAAACCCGCTAAAAGAACTAAATACAAAACGAAACAAGGAACACAAATATCACTAAGAAAGAATTAGCCAATTCCGGATCTAAATTGTGACGATGAAATGTAGAACCGCGGGTTTATAAGCCATTGGTTCCAATCCAACGAAGCCTTTTTTAAGCGTTTAAAGATCCATCCGAAACTTTTCGATTGAATATTGGTGAAAGTAGAAGCCGTATTCCATGGAACATTCTTGAAGACAGCTTTGTTTCGGGCTTTTCAAATGAAGTAGCAACAAACCCATTTCACACTTTGCCATATACTTTTTCCCATCAATGAGGGGTTTTGAAGAAAGGATGAGTTGTAGAGAGCTTGCTCCATCGATATAGAGTTAATGTTGAAGATGTTCCACCATTTTAAAAATAACCCCCATAACTCTAATACCTTGACGCATTTTGTTAAACAATGGTCCACCAATTCGATTTCGTTCGAGCATAAAGGTCCATTTTCTTGCAACAAAGGTCCTTTTCCTAACCAATTCAAGTTTAATAGATAACAATAATAATAATTTAATATCTCATAAATTTTGGGGTGTGACAAAATCTAACCCACCCCCGAACTATAAATACTACCGATTACGTTTTGTCTTTTCTTTGAATGGATTTTTCATAAAATTAACAGAATTATTTTAAATTTTGTAACATAAAATTCTCCTATCTATCTATCTATCTATCTATAACCTATTATATGGCAAATACATCACTCTACAAAATACCCTACAGCCTATTCTCAACAATTTCTCACTGCTTGACACGTGTCCTTTTCAAACGATGTATACATTCCTTCAATCCAGACGATTTATACCAGCGATTTACAGTTGAATCCGTTTAACGTTTTTGATTTTTGGAGTTCATCGATCTACAATCAAACCAATCAATACAAATTAAACCTAAAAACCGCTTACGACTTCTCCCTCAAACAATCCGTTCAATCATTCTCAGCAATAAGGGCAACCAAATTACAATCTATTGGAAAACGGTCATGATTATTCTATAAAAATCATCACAATCCAGTCGATTGCAACACTCAATCGATCTTTAACAATCAATCTGTATCCTTTTTATAGTTTCACGACACAAAATCGATGAAGAAATCCTTGATTTTTACGAGATGATGATGATCTGATGATTAAACAAAATCCGTGATTTTTACCAGATGATGATCTGCTGTTCAATATCCATCGCCGACGAAGATGTTGTCAAGGTATTACAACCCTAATTCTTTATTTGGGTTTCAATTGTGTTAATAACTATTATTCCAATTGTTATAGTTGAAAATCAATTGATGGTAGTTAATCCACCAACAAATAATCATATGTTTAAGGTTTAGTAAAATATAAGCTTGAAGAGGAGGACGAAGCGCTTATAAAATCTATCTTCCAGGTTAGTAAATTACTTTGTTTTCCATAATGCTATGTTTTCTACTATCGTGTGAATTGTTATGTTGATTTGAAGGGCATGTTATTGGATTGAACTCAGGGATCAAGAGAAATTATCCACATAATCGATGATGATGAACTTGAAGATGATGATGATGATACAATTCATCCTGGTTTTGGTAAGGTGAATCTTCACATAAAAGTTTTAAGGTATGATGATATGCAGGGGTGTCAAAATATGCAACCCGACCCGATCCGAACCCTATCAAGTATATAATGGCTGGGTTTGATAGGGTTAAAAAGGCTTCATCTGGGTATATGGAAAAACCCGTGGGGGTTACAAGTTATTGTGTTCATTCATACAATTACCCATCTTCTATTAGGGGAAGTAATTCTCGCAACCTGATTGGTCCACGTGGCAGCTCCCCTCACATAAATTTACTGCTCACGCTGTTGGAGTTTTTTTTTCACGTTTTTTTATTTAAATTACTTTTTTTTTTTTTTTAAATTACTGTTGAGTGCAAGCCAGTTGAGTCACAAAAGGCAGAAACAGTACGCGACCAACTACTGCTAAGCCTCTCCTCTTCCTCTTTTCGTCCCTCACCTCCCACCTTGACCTGCTCCCTTCTCCCTCACCTTTAGCCTCACCCTACTCCTTCCTCCCTTACCCTCTTGCTTTATAGCTTTTCGATTTCCCATTAATTAACTCTTCATACTTGCTCCAGACCAATTCGTTTCCTTTCTTACAGAAAATCGATCGGCGACAGAAATTACAGGTTCGTTGTTCTGTTGTTAATCTATTTAATTTATGTTGTTTGCTTGCTATTGTTGGCTGTGGTTTTCGCATCGTTCTTACGTTGTTCAGGCTGTTCACCATTCCCAGCCCTGTTAATTTTTTGGCTTTTCATTGTTTGGTAATTTCCGTTATGAGTTCTTGAGAAAGGAAAAAAAAAACTCAGCCAATTCGAATGTAGTTGGTGGTGCTGTGTTAGAAAGTGTTGGACCTTCAGACCTAGAAGTTGTTTCCGATAAACAATCTAAGAAAAGGGCTTCTCTACGTAAGGCACATGCCAGTGCTTCGGCTTCTTCTCATGGTATGATATTGTTTTTTATTCTAATTTGTTGTCACTGAAATTGTTTTTTAGAAGTTTTAACAGATATCTGTTTGTGCAGTTTCTGTTAGCTTTTCCCTTCATGCTCAGTTGACACCCATATATACTATCTCTGCACCTTTTGATGGGTCAGGTAAATCAAGTTTCTAACTATATGTATGCTGTTTTAGTGTAAGTTGCACTATCTTTGGCTTATGTTGTCTTTTGTTTCTATGCTGTTCTACTGTAACTTTCACTATCTGTGGATTATGTTGTCTTTTGTTTGTTTTTGCTTTTCATATATGTATATTGTCTTTCATATATGCATGTTGTCTTTTATATGTGTATGATTGTTGAGTGAAAGAGCCACTAGAATTGGAATCTTCAGACATTTACTAGCCTGAAAATTCCCTATGCCTCTTGTTTTGTGTTATTTGTTTGTTGTTTTTGTGTTTCATTTAATTGTGTCAAATTTGGTTTTTTTCTTTTGTAAACTACCAATTTGAGGCTGCAATGTGTATTTGTTTTTTTGTTGTGGTTGTTGAGTGCAAGAGGCACTAGAATTCGAATCTTTAGATATTTACTAGCCTGAAAATTCCATGTGCTCTGATTGGATTACCTGCACTTGGCCAGTTCTAGAAAACAGTTAATTTTAATGGCGGTTATCGTTGTTGATTGTGCGAGTTATTAATTTTGTCAACTTTGTTTTTTTTCTTTTGTAAACTACCAATTTGAGGCTGCAATGTGTATTTGTTTTTTTGTTGTGGTTGTTGAGTGCAAGAGGCACTAGAATTAGAATCTTTAGATATTTACTAGCCTGAAAAATCCATGTGCTCTGAGTGGATTACCTGCACTTGGCCAGTTCTAGAAAACAGTTAATTTTAATGGTGGTTATCGTTGTTGAGTGTGCGAGTTATTTGCCTGTTTTCATGTGTGTTTATATATTATTATATATACTCTTTGACAATTGCCTTGTATTCGTGCAGACGTATCTCCTTTATACCGTGATTCAGGGGACTGCACGTCTGTTTGTATGCAGTGCGGGGCTTTGTTCTGGCGCGCTGAACATGTTAAGTCATATTTCAGAGACAAACACCTTCATTATCATCGCTGCTGTGAAAATGGCCGCGTCTATTTACCACGCTATGAAGATCCTCCTGCAGAATTTAAGCGTTTGTTAGAAGTTCCTGCTTTCGTTGATAATGTTCGTACCTACAACTATATGTTCAGCATGACGTCCTTTGGCGCTCGTATTGATGAAACTGTTAACAATGGCCGTTCTCCTTACGTTTACAAGATCTCTGGCCAGATTTATCATTGGCTCGGTAGTTTGTGTCCTGAACAGGGGAGCCCCCCAGGTTTCTGCAGCTTTACATTTATGATACGGATCACGAAGTTAAAAACCGAATGGGCCATTTTGGGGGCCGTGATTCATGGCGGCTTTCTGAGGTGGTTGTTACTCAGTTAGTGAAGTTACTTGATTCAAATAATGCACTAGTCAAGTTGTTTCGCACCGCGAGGGATAAGTGTGCTGGCAGCGAGGTACATACTTTCAAGGTTTGCTTGTATAGTTTGAGCGGGTCAAGCCAACATGCACTGCCTACTTCGGATGCAATAGGCGCTATTGTTTTTGACTCTGGCCCACAATCTATTTCTGATTACGACGTGATAATCGAGCCTCGGTCTCAGCTTCCCAGGCGAGTTAATAAGCTGCATCCGTTATATATGTCACTTCAATTCCCGCTGATGTTCTTTTTCGGTGAACCTGGTTTTCACCCGGATCTGAAGCTGCGCGCAGCCTCAGGTTCGCAGGGTGCCCGTGTTAGAAAAATGTCGATGAACATGTTTTACAGCTACCAGATTCATGATAGGCTTCAGAGTTACAATCTGATTTTGAGGCTGGGTCGTCTATTTCAGCAGTATGTGGTGACGGCATATTGCAGCATCGAGCTCGGCCGTATGGACTACATTAGAAACAAGCAGAACGATATACGGGCTGAGTACCTTTCAGGGTTGTATGACGCTATCAAAAGAGGTGATAAAACTGGTTCTGATGTCGGTAGCATGACGATTCTTCCTGCTTCGTTCACTGGTGGACCACGTTATATGTACAGTCATTATCTCGATGCTCTGGCAATTTCCCGCGTTTTTGAAAACCCGCAAATTTTTGTAACTTTCACATGTAATGCAAAGTGACCTGAAATTGCTCGGTACCTGAAGCCTTTTCCTCGCCTATCGCCTTCAGACCGAGCCGATATAGTCGCTCGTGTGTTCCACATGAAGGTCAATGAGTTTATATACTTTTTAAAGGACGAGCGGCCTCTTGGCCATGTTCGCGGAGGTACTATTGCACACCCAGAATTGCAATTTCCTCTTTACTTCATGAATATTACATGTTTTGTTGTTGCCAATTCACTAACACTATTCTCTTTGCGTCTTGCAGTTTTGTATACGATTGAATTTCGGAAAAGATGGTTGCCACATTGCCACACTTTGGTTTGGGTTCACTCCTCAGTTTCTGCAGCTATCAGGGACAATTTAGACGAGTACATAAGTGCAGAACTGCCTGACCCCAGAATTGATTTGCCCGGTTACGCAGTCATATCTGCAACTATGATGCATGGCCCATGTGGCCTTGCCAATAAGCGGCACCATGCACGCAAAATTTTTCATGTTCAAAAAAGTTCCCAAAGAAATACATTGACAAGATGTACTTTGATGACAACGGTCGTGCTCACTACCACAGGCGTAATACCGGTATATATACAACGCGTGCCGGTGTCCACCTCGATAACAGATACGTTGTTCCTTACAATAGACTACTATGTATGACTTTTCAGGCTCACACAAACGTTGAATGTTGTGGTACGACGAGTCTCATTAAATACCTGTTCAAGTATATTTCAAAAGGTACCGATCGTGTGGCTGTTCGTATAGCAAAACCCATAGGCAGTGACAGTCGTCAATCACAGCAGCAGACGCAACCGGTTGATGAAATTAAAAACTTTATAGATGCTCGGTTCATCTGTCCTCACGAAGCCTGTTGGCGGATTTTTAACTTCCCGATTCATCATCGAGAACCTGTTGTCCAGATTCTGGCTGTTCAAGATGAAAATATGCAGCTGGTAAAGTTTCAGGGCAAGCAACCCCTACGTGCTATTGTTGAAAACAGCGAAGCCAAAAAAACCACTCTCACTGAGTGGCTTAATTATAATGCATCTTCAGTTAACGGCAGCCACCTTACATATTTGGATTTCCCGTCTGAATTTGTTTGGTACCAGTCAAAAAAACGTTGGCAGCGCAGGGCAAACCTAAAGAAACCATCAATTGGCAGGATATCTTATATACATCCCGCCTATGGAGAAGCATTTTTTCTAAGGATGCTTTTGTGCCATCGAAAGGGGTGCAAGAGCTTTGAAGATATTAGAACAGTCAACCAGGTCCTTCATAATACATACCAGTCTACGTGTGAAGCGGCTGGGTTACTCGGTGATGATAGAGAGTGGTCAGCGGTACTAGAAGAAGCATCCGTATCTGCCACGCCGTCTCAGTTACGTTCTCTTTTCGCGCACATTTTGTCTTATTGCACTGTTACGAACCCACTTGCTCTTTGGGAAAATCACTGGAAACTAATGGGTGATGATATACCGCTTCGTGCAGCTGCCAATTTAAATATGTCCCACTTGCATATAAACGCCGATGACCTACATAACTTTGTCCTGTATGAGGTAGAGATCCTTTTGAACCAGTGTTCGAAATCGATTTCCGATTTCGCATTACCGTCACTGCCAGCTGACCTGCTCGCAGATTTGGAAAACTGTCTTATCATGGAGGAGAGAAACTATTATCGTGCAGTTTTAAACGCCGAACGCCTAGAACTCGAACGTCAAATGAATTCGAAACAAAAGCAAATTTACGATCTTATAACAAGCGCTTTGTTGAATGAATAAACTGAACATGTATTTGTATACGGGCACGGTGGCACCAAGAAGACATTCTTATGGAAAGCCATAATCACAGCGCTGAGATCTAGAGGTAAGATAGTTCTTGATGTTGCATCATCTGGCATTGCATCTCTACTTCTACCTTCGGGAAGAACCGCACATTCTCGATTCAAACTACCGTTGGTCATAACCGATGAATCGATGTGCAATGTCAAGAAAAATACCCAGATGGCGACATTACTGCAGAACACGGACCTTATTGTATGGGATGAGGCGCCAATGAATGATAAGCGCTGTTTGGAAGCTCTTGATAGGAGCCTTCGAGATATTTTAGGAAACACTGAAGAATTTTTTGGGGGTAAGTCTGTGATACTTGGTGGTGACTTTAAACAAATGTTACCTATTCAGACAAAAGGAAGGAAATCAGCTATCGTTGGTGCTTGTATTACGACTTCACATTTGTGGCAGCGATTCAAGGTTTTCATACTTGCAGAAAACATGCGACTACTTAGGCCAGGGCTGACACCATCAATAAGGGTGAAGAACGCAGAATTTTTGAAGTGGTTGTTGAGGGTAGGAAATGGTGAAATTGGTGTGCTTGACACAGAAGACCCGTTGAATAGTCGTTGGGTACAAATCCCTGACCAATTCTGTATTCCTGGTGATGAAAATGGATTGGCAAATCTGATTTCTTTTATATATCCTCGTGAATCGCTGCAAAATCCATCCGTAGTCGACCTGCAGCAAAAACCAATTGTCTGTCCCAAGAACGACGCTGCCGATACGATAAATAGCTTAATCGTCGATATGGTTGATGGTCCAGTTACAACTTACTGCAGCTACGACACTGCAACTCCACATGGAAATGACGGTGTGAGGCGGAGTTACTCTACCCTGCAGAATATCTAAATACGCTGAACTACCCTGGGTTGCCACCACATGAGCTGCATTTAAAAAAGGGTGTACCAGTCATTCTGCTTCGCAACATTAATATAGCAGGTGGGCTTTGTAATGGCACCCGAATGATAATTACGCAAATGTTAGCCAAGTCAGTGGAAGCTGAAATTATTACGGGCACCCGCGTCGGTGAGAAGGTCTTTTTCCCAAGAATGAGCCTTATCCACAAGGAACCAACGTTTCCGTTCATTCTGAAGAGACAACAATTCCCGTTAAAAATCTCATACGCGATGACTATAAACAAAAGCCAGGGTCAATCGCTCAACCAAATTGGAGTTTATCTACCGAAACCTCTATTCGGTCACGGGCAGCTCTATGTTACGCTGTCGAGAGCTACATCACCAGGCTGTTTGAAACTGCTAATTAAAAAACACGAAGACCACGGGCCTAACGTAACCAAAAATATTTTGTCTACACAGATTTTTTGTCCGCAATTACCTACTTCGAGGCAGCACCACCTGCCTGTTCCACCTGCTAAAGAAGACCACAGCCACAGCTGAATTATGTATATAGTTAATATATATTTATATTTAGTACTAATTATTTCCTTCCTTTTGATAGTATGGTACAAATAACGGTACTTGGGCAACTAATACCGGGTGATAGAGACAGAACAATTGCAGCGAGAATCTATCGTAAATGGGTGAATTACAGTTATCACAACCAGGCTCCAACTGGTTACTGTTGCATGCTTATCGAAGAAATGGTATTCGCGTCTTACATCTCTATTAACCTGTTTTCCTCTTTTATTTATACCGTCTGTTTGATGCTCTTTACATGGTGCAGAACTACCCTATGCTTGTGAATATGCAATACAGCGATAAGGAATATTTTGACGAACTTATGCACTTGAACAAGGTGTATGTGATAACAAACTTCTTGACTCATGCTACAACTCGGTGGGAGAAAATATTACCAGGCCCAACGACATTGTCGTTTGATCGCAACACAAATTTTGAAGACCTTCAATTTGCAGACTATCCTGATCATTACTTCCAGTTTGTAGCTTATAATCAACTGCGTACACGTGTCCCGAGCACCACTGTTCTCGCTGGTATGTTTTGCATAATAACTTATGATTTAAAATTAAGTTCTTAAACATACATTCATATGAAATGCGCGTGAACAGACTACATTGGCTGCATTGATCGCCTTGAAGACCCAGTGGTCATCGGAGACATTAACCGCAAACAGCTTATATGAAGAACAATCGACCTCACAAATCTTGAGTAAGCCATCATTTACCAAATAAAATAAATAAATGCATTGTTTGGGATTTTCTTTATATACTTTGCAAAATTTCAAACACAACAGCATTTATTAAATAGAATGTGTTAACGGGAATAGACTGACTTGCTTTTCGCAACACGGGTAACCCGCAAGAATTACTTCTAACGAACAACGAATTTTTTTCCCTTTTTTTTAGCATGTATTTCTAACTAACAGTTTGACATGCATTTGTGTACAGTGGTGACACAATTCAGCTAACTCTCTGGAACGAGCTCGCAACTGCTTTTGACTCGGACGCATACGACGCTATGGAAAAACCAGTTTTTTTGGCAGTCAGCTCGTGTCGGTCTAAGCTTTACCGTGGTATCTAACAATTAAAAACACAGTCTTTGTAATTACTACATGTAATTGTTATGCGCCCATTAAAAAACTTTATAACCATTTGTTGCCTGTTTTTTCACTTTGTTTTGTAAAAGGGGAACTCCAGCTTGGTTGTACCCAGGCAACACATTGTTATTTCAATCCACCAATACCAGAATTTAATGACTCGATAGATGAGTAAGCATTGTCTTTTAACCTAGCATCGTATGGCTTTTTAAAAATACCACTGGCTGCTAATTTGCATTGAATATTGGTGCAGCCACCAGGCGCGTTATTTGGCAAACCCACCATTTATCATCAACCGACAGAGATCACCAGACATGGCAATAGAACGATTTAGCAACAGATTTGCCCTGCAAGAACTTCTGACCCACAACTTGAACAACTACAGGGTAAGTGCGATACTCTATACTGCATAACATATTTTACCAATTCTTTAGCCTACCATTAAATATTTCTAAATATTAACTATTAATATATGTAAAAAAATTTTTATCCAGAATGTAGATTTCACTTGTGAAGCCACCATTGAACAAGTGGGTGGAAACAGAGACTGATATTACAAAAGCTACAGCAAATGTTTGTTGAAAGTCATGGAGGACATTGAAGCTCCCAATAATTACACATGCCGGGTGCACGGTACCAAACCAACCTACAAACCCACGTAAGAACACCTTGCAGCCATAATTTTTTCCTACTTCACTGCATAATAGATGACTATTTTCTTTAACGTGTTTTAGCTACTGTTTCAAAACTATCGACAATGACACATCAACTACTGCGTTCTTTACCTTTTTCTCGGACGCGGGTGATGTAATTGTTGGAAGCACTTGCAGTGACCTCATAACAAACAGAGGTTATGATCAGCCTCATGAACTACCGCCAATCATAAGGGCCATAGATAGGCAGAGGCACACATTCCAGTTCCACTACAACCCTCAATCAAGGAAACTGCACCCAGAATTCATTGTCACAAGACTTCTTGACGAAATCCCAAACGAAGTACCAACCGCTGATGCGTTTGACACCTCCACAGAAGTCCAGAACTTACCAACAGGTTCGCCTTCTGCGTAGTTATGTCTTTCTTCATTGTACTCTATCCTTGATTTCATTACTGCTGTCACTTTCGCAGCCTATATTCAGTTTTATTTTATAACCTATAACCTGCAATCATAGATCTTATTCCTGCACAGCTGAAATTGCCACAGTCAGCACAACGAGCACGACTCCACCAACTGTCCGGTTACAGAAGCAGGAGCAAACAAAGAAAGGAGAACCAGAAGAAGGGAGTTCAAAGAAGACATCTAAGCGAACTTTATTCCCCGAAGACTCCAAGAAAGGTAACACTGGAGCAAAGAGAAAGTGTGGGAGACTTCAGGCCTGATCGCAGGCGGGGTAGCGGGCACAATCAGCAATTTATTTTGGTTTGACGACTGGAAGTTTGTAAACCAGGTTACTTGGTGTTGTTTTGCAAAACTTTTTATCCCGAACGTTAATTATGTGTATGCTCGCTGGAAACTTGGTTTGTGTACTTCTATTTGTAATCCTTAGCTACTTTAGGATGTAGATTATCGTTGTCTGTTAACTTCCTGATCCTAGGTTAAACAATGTGATCTGTAAATTATGGTATTTATGTATTGGTGTATTTCTACAAATTTCCATTAGGAAATGCAGTCTTTTAAGTGAATATGCGAGTCAGGTACTTTCAGCATGTCTGTGTAATTAGTTGCATTCTGTTTGTTGTCTTTATGGTCAGTATTTTCACATATATTTACTGCTTCTAACGAATACCTATAACGTGCGAGGGTAAATTTTGAAGCGCTTTAAACTTTTCAAATCGTTAGATTTATCAAATTTCTATCATATATGTCTAGCCGCGTAGCGCGTACCTTCAATCTTGTTAAACTCATATACAAAAGTTGTACAATCGCAATATTAATAAATATGTGGAAATTAATAATTGGATGTTCTAACCACTTAACGCATTTGGCATAACTGTTGTTGTCTACCCCATGTTTCCATCTCCATTCCTTAGTTCTTTTCATCTTTTAAGGTGTGCCATGTGCAATTTTGCCTTTGTGTGGTCTTCTACTTCATATGCGTCTATTGTTTGTGATGACAATGTTTTGCCTTTGATTGGACCTTCTAACCTTAATGGAAGGTAAAACTGTAAAAACTAAACTTTTGCTTAAAAATTATTACAACATACATGGAATTGATAATTTTCAGATACACATGAGGCCTATATATATATATATATATATATATATATATATATATATATATATATATAAAATTCTGTATTTGTCAATCTTACTTGAAGTAATCATGGTCCATGAATTCAAAGATGCGTAAGTGCATTTGATGTAGTTGTATAATTTGAAAATTGTAGTTTTTTTTTTGCTTTTGTCAAAAACTTCAATAATACATGAGAAGTATGATAACTTATAACTTCATATTCATGTGTACTTCATATTCATGTGTACTGATTATTTCTTACCAAATAATTAGGTCTTACATACTGAAACCCTTCCCTATATATAAATAACATTACTATTTTTTGTGTTTTTTTAAGAACTTCCTACTAGATGCATTGGTATGATGGCATTGGTATGATGTAAGTAAAAATTTTAAAATATTCGTCATTTTCTTATGTCATGAAATCTCGATGGCTCGATGTTATAAAATACTTACTACCCTATTAGTATTAAGGAGATCGATTGACATAACTATTTTTACTTATATAATATTTTTTGTGTTTAACCGAAAAGGAAGCCAAAAAGAGTACTTCTCTTGATGCATTAGTTGCGGAGGATGAAAATGTTATGGTTTTCGACGATTCTAACAGTAATGGGTACCTTTCAAAGGTTAAATCTTATATATGGTACGCTTTTATTACTTGATCTATTAAATATTTTACACATTTGTGTGTGTGTGTGTGTGTGTGTGTGTGTGTGTGTGTGTGGTTAAACATAATAAGATCCAAGTTGTGAAACTCTCACGGGAAATCGCATTGTTTTTCATACCTGATGTGTACGTGATGTTTCACCTGTTTTTAGTTTACGATGTCTGCTATATGTTACATTCACGGTTCAGGGTATTTTCGTTGTGTTATTATAGTGATGCACATTAGGTAACAAAGATATATGACAGGCATCATGTACCAGTAGTGGTTAAATATGTTGTTGTTTTAAAGCATATACATATTGGGTAAATATTTCCACCTATGTTTGTTATTTGTGTGCTACTTTATATGTTTGTAAATAACAAAGATATATTGTTATGTTTAGCAGATACCATAAATCGGTTCATTTAGAACTGTTAGCGTGTTCCTGTCTTTGCATCTTATTTTTACATATATGTGTTCCGATGCTGCTTTGCTGTATAAAGGTATTTGTTATCGTTTCTTTTGATTACTACGTATTTGTTAGTTACAGTTATTTTGGTTCGTACAGTCCTGTGTTGTTACTTATATGTGGCTTTATGATGGTTTTCGTGTTTCTAGGGTTGATATTGTTGTTTGTATCATGTTTTGATTCAATTCAACACAGCTTGGTATCTATTTTCTGTGATAATGCTTCCTAAAAAAGACAAAATAAAGCTGTAATTGCTGGTAAAAGTAGCGGTGATTGTAAAAACTACATTTCGTGAGCAATGTTTATTACATTTTGCTTCATTTTCATATTAGCCTTACACTTTTCTATACCTGTATTTGATGTATTTAATATGATTAGGAAAAAATGGACCCAAAATGTTTGTGACTCGTAATTCAAACTAACTCACATGTTTCTACCCATACTAAAAAGTAACCATTGTTGTCTATTATTACTCAACTCCTATCATGAGTGTGAATGTTAGTCTTGACTCCTGAGTAGGAGTGCATTAATGGATGGGTGTGATAAGTTTTGGTAAACTGTAACGTAAATATAATGGAGCACACAGCCTCTAATAGAAATTGCACGTTTTTTTTTTACCTTTTAAAGGATTAATAAGTTACCTTTGTATCACAAAGTAAACTTGCTTACTAAATAGTATTGCAGTATAAGATTGTTTACAGATGAATAACTACGCATTGACAATGCATATGTGGCAAGCACTGGAAAGCAGATTTCATCCTGATATGTTCTCGTAATAAAGAGGTGGATCATGCTTCACTATCGGAATAGATGATATCTTTTGGTTATAAATATCATTTGTCTGAAGGTATAACGTATGTCAGATAATGATATGTTGTTTAAGAATAACTACACGAACTATAGTTTGTATGAGATTTTTTTGTTAAAGATATTAGTGTAATATTATACTAGATGAATCATCAAAGGTTCCTTTGAAGATGAGCTGTTGTCTGCTAAAAGTATATAACAACATAATTGAGAAGTCAACAAATAGTTGTACAAATATATAGTAACGATTTCTAAAACTATTTAAATATTAAAACTGTTTAAAAATAGGGTAATTTACTTCTTAATCGTCGTCTCAATTAATTTGTTCACTTATAAGCTAAACTTCAATTTTAACTCTTTAGTAATAACTTATCTCTTTGAACAAAACCTTTTGTATTACTTATGTTGTATATTATCACAAAAAATTGAAAAATATAATACCTTGATCATAACAAGGTAATTTTATTAATTATTTGTTTCATCATCGAAAAATATAATACTTGTGATTCTCTTTTTATCATACCATTACTTGATAAAATATATACGGAAGTAACGTTAGTGACAACAACTTTTTAGATACTTACATACTACACGAGCAATTTTGAATGTACCTTTACTTTTCCATTTGCAAACGTTTACATGAATTAGATTGTTATTTTTTTATCTCTAAGGATGTTGATGAAACATGCGTTACTAAACATATTGTTAATTACTGATATCAAGTTTTAAAGCCACCATGCAATGCACGGGCTCTTAAACTCAAATGAATAATTGAAGAAAAAAATCATTTAATTTTGCACGATTATTTTACCCACCGTACAACACAATTATGTTACTTCATGGTCTACGTGGTGGTAAAAGAGTGTCGTGCTTCAATTTGGCTAAACGAAAGTACAAAAGAGTGTCTTGTAGATTTACCCGTTTTTGAAAAGAAAATCGGCTAAATCCTGACACAAAATGTTTATTCAATTACTGCTATAAAGAGCGTACTTTTTATCTATTTCATATTTACAGCAATCAATAACTTAAACTTCTATTATGAATAACTTTATGAACAAATATTATCAACACTTTGGTGATGTGTATTTTTTAAACTTTACAAATTTAACACATAATGGTACTTACGACAATGACCGTATAATATCGTTATTTCATATATATTTGTAAAATACTAAATAACGTTTGCGGATGAGTCCCCGTGCAGCGCATGTTGGTTTATTCCTTCCTAAACCAGTCTTTAGTCACGGTCAGCTTTATGTCGCACTATCAAGAGTTACATCGAAAAAAGGACTAAAGGTCCTCATTTTAAACAAGGAGAATGAGATTTCAAAGACTCCTAAATGTGTAGTGTTCAAGGAGGCACTACAACACATAGAAACATGTTCGAATTAACATGCTTATAGATTATATATTACAGTTTAATAATTATACAATTCAGTTTATAACAACTACAAATACTATTTCATAATATGTACTCTCATGTTTTTATGTGCAGGTCAGGAAAACATTGTTCGAAATTGAAATGTACTTATATGTTACTTATTTCAGAAAACATCAATAACGCATACGTTGTTTTATAAGATTGTGAAACTTTTTGATTACATTTTTAATTCAACCGTACAATGCACGGGCTATTGAGCTAATTTAATTAAAAATAATGACCATGTAAAAGACTAAATATCTTTTTAATAATCTTGACCCATTCAATGTAATATGTGAACGAGATTTTGTATGTATTCTATTTATAAAACAATCTTAGTTATAAAGAAGTTAAAGGTTAAAATAAAATATAAAAAAAAATTGAAAAATTAGCAAAGCAAATTTTTTGATAAATATCATGCCAAGGGATGTTTATACTAAAGATCACATATATTATTATTATTAATTATTATTAATCTATATCTATATCTATACACTAAATAAAAAGTATATACACTAAATAAAAAGTACACAAAAGTGTTCCGTTTAATATTTTAAACAACGTCGTTCGATAGTGGACAAATAATGCTATAATCATATTTCAACTCTTTTTTTTTTTTTTTTTTTTTGGAATTTGTTATTTTCTTTTTTACTTTTCTTTTTAAGACTAGCTAAAAAATGTTTTTATATGTCGTTTATATACTTTTTCCCCTCAAACCGTACCCTCAATCCACTATATGATTTTAAGTTTTAATATCATTTAATTTATAAAAATCCTTTATGATGCAATGCCAAAATAATAATAATAATAATAATAATAATAATAATAATAATAATAATAATAATAATAATAATAATAATAATAATAATAACTAAAATTTAGTTAAAACTATATAAATTGTATAATATTTATTTTTTTAATAAAAAAAATTGTTAGTCTATCCACATTTTCATATTGTCCTAAATTAGTTGAGGACTTTTGTAAGCAGACAAACAAACCATTCCCTTAACCCACTATAAGCTTTTGAACAATTAGTTAAAACTAGTTGTGACGCTTTGCGCCGGGGGCTCCATTTTGAATGCGAGTTTAAAAAAAAGTCCAAATCTATTTTGTAAAAAAGAATTTTTTTTTTCAACATCTAACATTGAAGGGTTGTTACTTTTGTGAAAGATGCTTTTTTTAGCGTTCGTTTTTTTTTTTTGAAAAGTTAGTTGATCTATTTTGTAAAAAAAAATATTTTTCGACATCTTTTGGTAGCATAGAAGGGTTGTTCCTTTTATGAAAGTTGCCTCTTTTATCATTGAGGAAAAAAATTAGTTGATTTTTTTGTAAAAAAGAATTTTTTTCGACATCTTTTGGTAACATTGAAGGGTTGGTTCTTTTATGAAAGTTGCTTCTTTTATCGTTGGAGACAAAAAAAGGTGAAATGATGAAAATACACCTGGTTACTATTGGTGAATAGTGCTACAGTATTTTGTCTATTAGATATATAAATAATTAAAGAAAAAGTATAATATATTTTTTAAAATTATTACATCCCCATATTTGATTTTTTGGGTTGTACTAAATTAAATATTCACTTCTATAATTAAAGTTAAAATACCTTAAATACATGGTTGCCTGTTCCTATATCGCAACAATGCGCGACAAAACCTTATTATCGTTAACGTATATATAACGAGGGAAATTTTGTCCTATCATGTCATTTACTATTGTTCATTCATTTAGAAGCAATTTGATACTGAGTATCTTTTTCTATATTATAATAAACTTTTTAATCAGGACAATTAATTTAGAATTTCATTTAGAACAATATGAGACTCGAGATATTATACATTCCATGGTATGACACCTTTCGCTCATCTTTCTATTCGCCCAAAAGCGGCATATTTTATAATTATCATCTATCGCCCCTTCTTTTCTCCCTGCTAGTCACGCGTGAAGTCATCGTATGATATATGCTCGACTTGGAGTGTCGGTATAGTTTGGGATATCCCAAAAAGGGATATTGTACAGTAGATTTGGAACGGATTAAATACAACTTATATATGTAGAATTTTTAAAAATATTTTTTATATGCTCAAACATATATATGCAAATGTGTAGTAAAATTTTATCAATGCAATATATAAAATAGTAAAACATGTTAAATGTTTGAACATTGTAGAAAAACCAATGTTAAAACACCCACTTTACACCAAGTATAACAAACACTATCAAAGGTTTTTAACATGATTGATCACGTTATTTACAAAAATAATCGATCATATGTGTAAAAACTACGTTACACATTTTTTTACAAATATCAAATATAATATTATAATTAAATAATAGACCTTTATAAACCGCCCCGAATCAATAAAGAGTACTACAATAGCATTACCGTTGTAATGTGCAAGTTTCCTAGTTATAACAACAAAACTCAATTTACACCAAGTATAACAAACACTATCAAACGTTTTTAACATGATTGATCACGTTATTTACAAAAATAATCGATCATATGTGTAAAAACTACGTTACACATTTTTTTACAAATATCAAATATAATATTATAATTAAATAATAGACCTTTATAAACCGCCCCGAATCAATAAAGAGTACTACAATAGCGTTACCGTTGTAATGTGCAAGTTTCCTAGTTATAACAACAACAAAACTCAATATCACATAAGTGGTGTATGGGAGATGTGAGATGTAGACAATCCTTCCCATATCCGAGAATAAAGACAAGTCATTTCTCCACATAGAGTGAAAACACTCTCAAAAGTAGATAAAGTCATCCCTCTCTCTATTCGACGGATAGAGAGATTGCTTCTGAGTGGACCTCCGGCCAATAAGTAGGAAAAAAATTTAAAAAAATTAAATATAAAATTGAGATGCCATGAAAATGGTAAAATCAAATTTCTATGAGTTTTAAATCGTGCCTGAAATTTAATTAGGCTCTAAGAGTCAGTTAAGGCGCCAATAAATCGACGCGTGCTATGGACTCAGTAACTTAACTTAACTAGAGCCTTATATTACGGAGTATAAAAAGTAAATTATAAAATGCTGACACGCAAAGTAATAATCTTTGGATTAAAAATCACTTTAAATCAGGGTTCTGAGTTTATGAATTCTTTTCAAATATACGCTCAAATGGTAAAAATCAATCAACCTTTTGATTTCGTAAACTGAAATCGTCAATCCGTTTTGTGAAAGCACCTATATTCGAACGATTTAGGGTTCTAAACCGTCTGTTAGGGTTCTAAACAGAATCAAAGAAAAAAGTTAGGGCTTTAAACCTTGATTCCATCTGGAACGAATGATTTAGGGTTGGTAAATGATTCAAGGAACGAATGATTCGAGGTTTGATTCAAGGGTGCTACAATCAACCAATCGCATATATGATTTTCAATAAAATTATGGTAAGTTATATGATGATCTAATCTTCTGTTCTTATTATGAATTGATTGAAAAATTAATCAAATTAAAAACGAAAAGTGGATATTTGTAATCGATTACAGTTGGCATTGGTAAGATGTTGGGTTTTGTCATTGTACGGGTTGTTGTGTATGTAATTGACTGTGATTAGGCGAATTTGATATGATTGTGCACCTGAAATGAAATGAAGAATTAGTTACACGTCGGGGTAAAGTGGATCGATATAGTCAACAACAATTTATGTCAACAACATTAAGTTTGAATATTGAAGTTCTTAATGTAACATGTATAAGCTCAAGATTTAGCTGCTATACCTGATATCGGATCACATGCCTCTAACACCTCACAGTTGAGATACCAATTTGTTTGTGCCTTTAAATTTTAGAATTATGTGAATTTTAGAATTATGTGGATTTTAGAATTATGTGAAAAACAACAAAATGTGTGTGAACGACTTATTTTCAGGTTTTACTTTCGTTTATGTTATTTTGGGTTGCTATAATAATTATGAATTTTCTGGATCCGCCACTGCTTATTTCATAGTGTCACGACCCTACTTTTTCCGTTATCTTTTTCCGTTAATTATTTAACGACCGTTAACTGTTAGTGTGCCACGTCATTTCCATGACCTATATTATTATTTTTGTAATAATATATATATAATAATTATTATGTGTTATGTGGATATATGTATTCATATTTTAATTTATACGTTTCTACGTTCCGCGGATTTCCATCCGGCGAATCTTTTCGGTTTTTAAACCAACGGTCGAGTTTTCTGGATTTTTAAATCCTAAATATTTTAAATATGATATTTTAAGGTCATATTATTAGTAGGTGTATTTATATTTATTTTTCGTCGCGCGTTTGTTATCTTTCCGGATTTTTAATCGCGTAAGTGCGTTTTCGCGTTTCGGGCTTCGTTCGGGTTTTCGGGCCACAAGTAATTTAACATTAAGTGAGATGGACCAAGTGGGGCCCACCCCACTAAAGAATTCGGCCGAATTAGGGAGGGGGAGCACTCCCTTGCTTTTCCATTTTTCTTATTTCATTTTTATTTCACAAATTTGTAACCTAAACCTAATACTTGCATTTTTGCTCTCACCCTCTCCTCTCCCCTCCCTTGTGCCGTCACCATCACCACCATAAACCACCATCATCATCTAAAATTGTAGCTTGGATCATAAATCAATTAACACCATCGTGTTCCTCTCTTCGTTCTCTACGCGATCATATACTTTGATTCTTGATTAGGGTATAAACCCTAACCCTAGATCTTTTCATTTTTATTTATATCTCTGTATTTTGATGTTATATGATTAGTATGATATGTATAAGTTGTTGTAATGTTGTTTGGATGCGTAGAATTACTCGTTTGTTCATGTTTTCGGTTTGTAAATTTTGGACAGCAGTTTGAATCGTATATTCTGACTATATAACTGATATGAATGTTAAAATAAAGTACATAAATGAGTTCCTCTCATCAAGACATTAACTTTAGACTCCGGATTCATGTCGTTTCGATTCCCGGAGCCCTAGATACGCTTAATTTGGTTTTTGTTAAAGATTGAAAGGTGTTCTTGGCATGAACAAGGTTGGGTCCGACTTTGTGACCATCCTTGGTGTCTTTAGGGTGCCTCATTTGGTTAGGACTGATGGTGAGACGAATATTCATGTTCGGGTCACCTAAATCCGAGCCACGGTTCACCCGTTTTGCCCGAATTACTGTTTTGAGTAAAATGATTTCCCAATTGAAGTCATGGCTGATATGCACGACTTAGGGACTGTTCTTGGAGTGTTCTTGAGTTCATAAATGTGTCGGGTGGTTTGAGTAGGTGAAGTTACATATGTGGCTTGCCCGAAACCGACACCCGGGGCTCAAGATACGACCCGGCGAACTTTTAAATTTATACTTATGGTTAATGATTCAACTTGTGATAAAAATTTATGGATTTCATTATTAATTAAATTACTTATGTTAAAGAAGTAATTATTTTATTTTAAGACTTTTAATATAATTATTTATTATATTATTTAATTATTAATTATAATTTAATTAACATTTTAATTAAACTTATGATTAGTAATACTTTTATTATTAAAGGAAAATACTTATGATAAGTATTAAATTTAATTATGAGAAATTATTATAAGACTTATAATAAAGATTAAATAATTATTTAATTATTATAAGACTTAATTATTATTTAATTATGACTTAATTATTAAATACTTATGATTTAATAATTTTAATTAGAAACTTATGATATGATTAATAATTCATTATTAATTAATAATACTTATGATATGATTTAAAATTTATTATAAATTAATAATATTTATATTATGATTAATATTTAATTAATTAATTAAATACTTATGTTATACTAATTATAACATTTCAACTTATATTAACTTTAACAATTCATTTTATTTAATTAAACTTATGTTAAGACATTATTATACACTTTTGACTTTAAATAACATTATAACCTATGTTATTATTATAACTTACACTTTTAAAATTAACGTTGACTATGTTTGACCAAGGTTGACTTTTGAGTTGACTTTCGGTTGACTTTGACTTTCAGTTGACTTCTGTTGACTTTCTAAATAAGGAAACTTTCCTAACTTCAAAACTTTCTAAAAATAGAACTTTCTAAATTTGGAAACTTTCCAAAAATAGAAACTTTCCAAAAATAGAAACTTTCCTAAAATAGAAAACTTTCCAAAAACGGAAACCTGCTAAAAATAGAAACTTTCTAAAAATAGAAAGTGTGTGTCCTTATGCTATTCCAATCAAACCGATGCTTGTTGAGTAATGTTCTATGTCTTCTTGCAACATGTACAATAGCTATCATACTAAGACTTGGCCTAAGTTAGTTATTTATTTCGACCTGCTTTATTTATAGGTCGGCGTTGTGATCTTTCTTGATCACATTACTTTACTTGCTGTTCGCGTGTTTGTGAGATTTCTTCAGTTGCTATTTAAGGTGAGTTATAGTCCCGTTTTTACATACTTTTCAAAGTATATTTTTGGGATGTGATTACATGCAGATTTTTATTTACGTTTAGACACAAGTAACAGTTAAATTTAATTATTCATTGTGAGTTGGACAAAAATATTCCCTAGTCTGGTAACTGTAATCATTGGTTTCTACCGGTGAACGCGAATCCTACGGATAGATCTATCGGGTTTGACAACCCCATTTCGAGCTAGTCGCGCTAGCAATTTATAATCGGAATGTTTAGTACTTCGTAATTTGTTGTAGATACACTGTCCAAGTGTATATTTTTATTGTGTTTGGCAAGGGTAAATAAAGGGTTAAGTGGTTACCAGGTGGCTCATTGATAATGGAATAATGTTTAATGTTTTCTAACATTTTTAAATCTTGTGGTCTAAAGTTTACTTATTTATTTAAACCTATAATTCACTCAACCTTTGTGTTGACAGTTTACTTGCATGTTTTCACAGGTACTTGAGTTATTTGATGCTTCCGCTGTCGTTAGAAGAGTCTGCATGCATTTGGGCAGATTTTATGAAACTATTTATGAAACTTAAGTTTGCATTCTATTTTGGATAATTTAAATTGTGGGTTTGTTGGCAATGTTTTGTGTCAACTTTTGGTTTCATATTATGGTTGGTTGGTTTTCAAACTACTTAATCTGGTTTGTTTCCTTTTTGGGGAACATTTTGAAATAAAAGAATGCAACTTTGTTTATTTAATTCATTTAAGTCCGATCAAGCTATGGGACCAACTGACGGATCCGTTAAGTGTTTTGACGGGGTCGTCACATGTGGTATCAGAGCTCTGGTTGTAGGGAACTAGGCGGTCTTAATGTGGTCAACCCGTGGTTATTAGGGTGCATTAGAGTCTAGTCTACAGCCCGACCTTTTTGCTATAGCATTATTATGCATTTCATTTCGTATAAGTTATATTATTAGCTTTCATATCTTTTGGTATATGGTTTGCGGTTTTGCTGTTTGCAGATGTCGACTTCGAGCGATAACTCTGTTGCTGCTCCTGCTCCACCGTCTCCTGCTAGACGTCGTGCTAATCAACCGGAGATCGATGATCCTGTTCATTACTATTTTTCTACCATTACTCATATGAACCGGGCTTATAATGAGGTGACACGTATTAACGCCCTTAGTGATTGTTTGCGCACCTTGCCACATAATGAAGTTATGGACGAGATCCGTGCCGACATGCGTAACTTTGTCACTTTCAAGCATAGGGTTGAGGATGCGAACCGCAAGCGTGATCGAGAAGTTAATGCTAAGTTCGAGGCTCTCGAGAGCACTGTTCGTGTGTTGAAGGAAGAGTTGGATGTTGTGAAAGGGAAGTTGCGTAAGTATGAGGATCCTGCTGAGACTCATGCTGGACCAGCTTATCACACCCGCTCTAAGCGAATGTGATGTGATTATTCATATTGATTATCTATTTCATCAGACTTAATGTCCTTTTTATACATACATTTTGGGTTATGTACGGCGTTTTGTCGAGGATTTTATTAAGATTTTGTTATGGGATATTTTTCATTATGTATGGATGGTTATTTTTATGACATCTATTATCATTATCATGTTTTATTACTGATGTTGTGGCTCTTGGCATGTTATATTATGCGTAATATATGTTCATGTATGTTAGGTGCTATGTATGTTGTATGATGTTATCATAAAATATGTATGCATGTGATGGTTATTTCTATAACAATCATAACTGTCATGTTATTACTCATAGTGTTAGTTGACTAATATCTTAATGGTTAGTCTTTTCGTGTTTTGATCTATTCCTTTATGACACTAGTATTATTCTTGGTACTAACGGATGTGTTATTCTATTTTGAAGATCATGCCTCCAAGAGAGTCCACTGAAGCGCGTATGCAACGCCTGATCAATGAAGGAATTGCTGCTGCTATGGCAGCAAATGCTGATGTTAACGCCAATGCGAACAACAACGTGGGATGCTCCCACAAAACTTTTATGGCTGGTCGACCTCAAGAATTCAGTGGTACGGAAGGACCAATAGGGCTTACTCGTTGGTTCGAGAAAATCGAATCTATTTTCAGGGTCAGTCGGGTCCGTGAAGAGGACAAAGTTAGTTTCGCTAGTTGCACTCTCAAGGATAGTGCCTTGACATGGTGGAACAATCTGGTTAGTAGTTTGGGAAGCGATGTAGCTTATGGTTTGGCCTGGAATGATTTTAAGGAAAGATTGATCACCCGCTATAGACCTCGGGGTGAGCTTAAGAAGCTAGAGGTTGAGCTCAAGAATTTGAAAATGCATGGCACCGAGTTAGATGCCTATGAACGAAGGTTTTTCGAGTTAACTTTGCTGTGTCCTAGGGTTTATGCGGATGAGGACCGCAAAATTGAGGCTTACATTGATGGTTTGTCCGAGAAGATTGAACACGGGGTTGAGTCCAGTGAACCCCAGACTATTGAGGCCGCTATGTCTATGGCCCACAAACTTAATGACAAGGTGTTGAGAAGAAGCAAGACTACAGTTGTTGAAAGTAGTGAGGAGGTTGTCAAGAAGGCTGAAAATGGGAAACGAAAGTGGGATAACAACCGCAATCAAAACCAAAATCAGCAGAAGAAACAGGATACCTCAGGTGCTAACAACAGAAATCAGCGTGTGTGTCCTCGTTGCTATAAAGTTCATGATGGTTACTGCACAGTTACTTGTAAGAGGTGCTCTAAGCAAGGGCACATTGCTAAAGATTGTACAGTGCTTTTGCCGGGGTCTGCTACTCCCGCGACTGGTGGTAATAATAATAATGTTGGTAATAGAGGTGGTAACGGTAACGGTAATGGGAAATCGAATAATGGAGGTAATCCGAGGGTTTGTTATGAGTGTGGGAAGCCGGGGCATTTCCGAGATGCTTGTCCCAACAAGAAGACTGCAGAGACTGCACGCGGCCGAGCGTTCAACATTAATGCTAAGGATGCGGAGGAAGATCCTAAGCTTGTTACTGGTACGTTCTCAGTCAACGATTTATCAGTTTATGTGTTATTTGATTCAGGGGCTGATTTAAGTTTCGTGTCGAGTAAATTAAGTCCGAGAATCAAAACGCCGTTAGCTCTCTTAGACAATACTTATGTTATTGAAGTAGCTAATGGTAAGGAACTTACTGCTAAGACTGTACATCGTAAGTGTAACATTAATCTGGGTGGTAGGGATTTCGAGATAGATTTGATACCGATTGAACTTGGTAGTTTTGATATTGTTATTGGTATGGATTGGTTGTCCGCGAACCGTGCCGAGATCGTCTGTTATGATAAGGCTATTCGTATTACTGATGTGATTGGAGAGCCACTGATGGTCTTTGGAGATAAGAAATGCACACAGTTAAACCTTATTAGCTGTATGAAAGTTCGTAAACATCTTCGCAAAGGCTGTCATGCTATTCTTGCTCATGTTGTTGATCCTTGTAAGGAAGTAAAGAACGTTGATGACGTTCATATTGTCAGGGATTTTCCCGAGGTGTTTCCCGATGACTTACCTGGCCTTCCGCCGCAACGCGCGGTAGAATTTCAAATTGATCTTGTTCCCGGCGCTGCTCCTGTAGCACGTGCTCCTTATCGTCTTGCGCCTTCTGAACTTCAAGAATTGTCAAGTCAACTCCGTGAGTTGATAGACAAAGGTTTTATTCGTCCTAGTTCGTCCCCTTGGGGAGCTCCTGTTCTGTTTGTTAAGAAGAAGGATGGTTCTTTTCGTTTATGCATTGATTATCGTGAACTGAATAAGCTCACTGTTAAAAATCGTTATCCTCTTCCGAGAATTGATGATCTGTTCGATCAGCTTCAGGGTTCTTCTGTTTATTCAAAAATTGATCTTCGTTCTGGCTATCATCAGTTGCGTGTTAAAGAATCTGATGTTTCGAAAACTGCTTTTCGCACCCGTTACGGTCACTTTGAATTTCTTGTTATGCCGTTCGGATTGACAAATGCACCTGCTGTGTTCATGGACCTCATGAACCGTGTGTGCAGACCCTATCTGGACAAGTTCGTTATTGTTTTCATCGACGACATTCTTATCTATTCTAAGAGTGATGAAGAGCACGAAGAACACTTGAGGTTAGTGCTTGATTTGTTAAGGAAAGAAGAGTTGTACGCTAAGTTCTCTAAGTGTGCTTTTTGGTTAAGAGAAGTTCAGTTCCTTGGTCACATTGTTAGCAAACAAGGAATACAAGTTGATCCTGCTAAAATTGAGGCGATTGAAAAGTGGGAAACCCCGAAAACTCCTACTCAAATTCGTCAGTTCTTAGGATTGGCAGGTTACTATCGAAGGTTCATCCAGGATTTCTCTCGTATAGCGAAACCTCTGACTGCTTTAACGCATAAAGGGAAGAAGTATGAGTGGAAGGATGAACAGGAGAATGCTTTTCAGATTTTGAAGAAGAAACTGACTACCGCTCCGATATTGTCTCTACCGGAGGGTAATGATGATTTTGTTGTTTATTGTGACGCATCACGACAAGGCTATGGTTGCGTCTTGATGCAACGAAAGAAGGTTATTGCGTACGCATCACGTCAGTTGAAGATTCACGAGCAGAACTATACAACTCATGATTTAGAGTTGGGGGCCGTTGTATTTGCACTTAAGATTTGGAGACATTATTTGTATGGGGTCAAGAGTACTGTGTACACAGATCACAAAAGTCTTCAACATATCCTCGATCAGAAACAGTTGAACATGAGACAACGAAGATGGATTGAGACGTTGAATGATTACGATTGTGACCTTTTGTATCACCCGGGTAAGGCCAATGTTGTGGCTGATGCATTGAGTCGTAAAGAAAGGACTGAACCTCGCAGGGTTAGGGCCTTGAATATGACAGTTAGATCAAACCTCGCAAGGCAGATTCTTGAGGCACAACAAGAAGCCTTAAAGGAAGAGAATTTTGTGAAAGAGAACGTAAGAGGTATGGCTAAGAAATTTGAGATTCGAGCAGATGGTACTAGGTACTTTGTAGGACGTCTTTGGGTTCCGAAGTTTGGTGAACTGCGACAACTTGTTTTGGATGAGGCTCATAAGTCTAGGTACTCTATTCATCCTGGTTCAGGGAAGATGTACCATGATCTTAAGGAGCTGTATTGGTGGCCAAATTTGAAAGGTGATGTGGCTACGTATGTGGCTAAGTGTTTGACCTGTTCTAAGGTCAAAGCTGAACATCAAAAACCGTCCGGATTGTTGGTGCAACCAGAAATTCCCGAGTGGAAGTGGGAAGGTATCACTATGGATTTTATCACTAAGTTACCAAGAGTTTCGGGTGGCTACGATGCGATTTGGGTGATTGTAGATCGACTCACTAAGTCGGCTCACTTTTTGCCGATTAGGGAAACCGATTCCATGGAGAAACTCACCCGTTTGTATTTGAAAGAGATTGTTTCGAGGCATGGTGTTCCCGTTTCTATAATTTCCGACAGAGATAGTCGATTTGTATCGAGATTTTGGCAATCGTTGCAAGAAGCCTTGGGCACTAGATTGGATATGAGCACCGCTTATCATCCTCAAACGGATGGTCAAAGTGAGAGGACCATTCAGACATTAGAAGATATGTTGCGAGCTTGTGTGATTGATTTTGGAAATGGGTGGGATAAGTATTTGCCGTTAGCTGAGTTTTCCTATAACAACAGCTACCACGCAAGTATTAAAGCCGCACCGTTTGAAGCTTTGTACGGTAGGAAGTGTAGATCTCCTATTTGTTGGAATGAGGTTGGGGATGCTCAACTTACAGGTCCAGAGATTATTCACGAGACTACTGAGAAGATTGTTCAAATTAAAGAAAGGTTGAGAACTGCTAGAAGTCGGCAAAAGAGTTATGCCGACAAAGGAAGGAAAGATGTTGAATTCCAAGTTGGTGATCGTGTTATGTTAAAAGTTTCGCCTTGGAAGGGTGTTATTCGTTTTGGTAAAAGAGGGAAGTTAAGTCCTCGTTTCGTGGGACCGTTTGAGATCATTGAAAGAGTTGGACCGGTGGCTTATCGTTTGAAGTTGCCACAAGAACTCAGTGCTGTTCACGATGTTTTCCATATTTCGAACTTAAAGAAGTGTTTGGCTGAATTTGATCAGACTATTCCTTTGGAGGAACTTCAAGTTGACAAGCAATTGCATTTTATTGAGGAGCCAGTTGAGATCATGGACCGAGAGGTTAAGACTCTTAAACAGAGCAGAATTCCTATTGTTCGGGTCCGATGGAACGCTAGACGCGGTCCCGAGTTCACTTGGGAGCGTGAAGACCAAATGAAGCAGAAGTATCCGCATTTGTTCTCAGATGCCGAGTCAACCCCTGCGCCTACTTAAATTTCGGGACGAAATTTCCATAACGGGGAGGTACTGTCACGACCCTACTTTTTCCGTTATCTTTTTCCGTTAATTATTTAACGACCGTTAACTGTTAGTGTGCCACGTCATTTCCATGACCTATATTATTATTTTTGTAATAATATATATATAATAATTATTATGTGTTATGTGGATATATGTATTCATATTTTAATTTATACGTTTCTACGTTCCGCGGATTTCCATCCGGCGAATCTTTTCGGTTTTTAAACCAACGGTCGAGTTTTCTGGATTTTTAAATCCTAAATATTTTAAATATGATATTTTAAGGTCATATTATTAGTAGGTGTATTTATATTTATTTTTCGTCGCGCGTTTGTTATCTTTCCGGATTTTTAATCGCGTAAGTGCGTTTTCGCGTTTCGGGCTTCGTTCGGGTTTTCGGGCCACAAGTAATTTAACATTAAGTGAGATGGACCAAGTGGGGCCCACCCCACTAAAGAATTCGGCCGAATTAGGGAGGGGGAGCACTCCCTTGCTTTTCCATTTTTCTTATTTCATTTTTATTTCACAAATTTGTAACCTAAACCTAATACTTGCATTTTTGCTCTCACCCTCTCCTCTCCCCTCCCTTGTGCCGTCACCATCACCACCATAAACCACCATCATCATCTAAAATTGTAGCTTGGATCATAAATCAATTAACACCATCGTGTTCCTCTCTTCGTTCTCTACGCGATCATATACTTTGATTCTTGATTAGGGTATAAACCCTAACCCTAGATCTTTTCATTTTTATTTATATCTCTGTATTTTGATGTTATATGATTAGTATGATATGTATAAGTTGTTGTAATGTTGTTTGGATGCGTAGAATTACTCGTTTGTTCATGTTTTCGGTTTGTAAATTTTGGACAGCAGTTTGAATCGTATATTCTGACTATATAACTGATATGAATGTTAAAATAAAGTACATAAATGAGTTCCTCTCATCAAGACATTAACTTTAGACTCCGGATTCATGTCGTTTCGATTCCCGGAGCCCTAGATACGCTTAATTTGGTTTTTGTTAAAGATTGAAAGGTGTTCTTGGCATGAACAAGGTTGGGTCCGACTTTGTGACCATCCTTGGTGTCTTTAGGGTGCCTCATTTGGTTAGGACTGATGGTGAGACGAATATTCATGTTCGGGTCACCTAAATCCGAGCCACGGTTCACCCGTTTTGCCCGAATTACTGTTTTGAGTAAAATGATTTCCCAATTGAAGTCATGGCTGATATGCACGACTTAGGGACTGTTCTTGGAGTGTTCTTGAGTTCATAAATGTGTCGGGTGGTTTGAGTAGGTGAAGTTACATATGTGGCTTGCCCGAAACCGACACCCGGGGCTCAAGATACGACCCGGCGAACTTTTAAATTTATACTTATGGTTAATGATTCAACTTGTGATAAAAATTTATGGATTTCATTATTAATTAAATTACTTATGTTAAAGAAGTAATTATTTTATTTTAAGACTTTTAATATAATTATTTATTATATTATTTAATTATTAATTATAATTTAATTAACATTTTAATTAAACTTATGATTAGTAATACTTTTATTATTAAAGGAAAATACTTATGATAAGTATTAAATTTAATTATGAGAAATTATTATAAGACTTATAATAAAGATTAAATAATTATTTAATTATTATAAGACTTAATTATTATTTAATTATGACTTAATTATTAAATACTTATGATTTAATAATTTTAATTAGAAACTTATGATATGATTAATAATTCATTATTAATTAATAATACTTATGATATGATTTAAAATTTATTATAAATTAATAATATTTATATTATGATTAATATTTAATTAATTAATTAAATACTTATGTTATACTAATTATAACATTTCAACTTATATTAACTTTAACAATTCATTTTATTTAATTAAACTTATGTTAAGACATTATTATACACTTTTGACTTTAAATAACATTATAACCTATGTTATTATTATAACTTACACTTTTAAAATTAACGTTGACTATGTTTGACCAAGGTTGACTTTTGAGTTGACTTTCGGTTGACTTTGACTTTCAGTTGACTTCTGTTGACTTTCTAAATAAGGAAACTTTCCTAACTTCAAAACTTTCTAAAAATAGAACTTTCTAAATTTGGAAACTTTCCAAAAATAGAAACTTTCCAAAAATAGAAACTTTCCTAAAATAGAAAACTTTCCAAAAACGGAAACCTGCTAAAAATAGAAACTTTCTAAAAATAGAAAGTGTGTGTCCTTATGCTGTTCCAATCAAACCGATGCTTGTTGAGTAATGTTCTATGTCTTCTTGCAACATGTACAATAGCTATCATACTAAGACTTGGCCTAAGTTAGTTATTTATTTCGACCTGCTTTATTTATAGGTCGGCGTTGTGATCTTTCTTGATCACATTACTTTACTTGCTGTTCGCGTGTTTGTGAGATTTCTTCAGTTGCTATTTAAGGTGAGTTATAGTCCCGTTTTTACATACTTTTCAAAGTATATTTTTGGGATGTGATTACATGCAGATTTTTATTTACGTTTAGACACAAGTAACAGTTAAATTTAATTATTCATTGTGAGTTGGACAAAAATATTCCCTAGTCTGGTAACTGTAATCATTGGTTTCTACCGGTGAACGCGAATCCTACGGATAGATCTATCGGGTTTGACAACCCCATTTCGAGCTAGTCGCGCTAGCAATTTATAATCGGAATGTTTAGTACTTCGTAATTTGTTGTAGATACACTGTCCAAGTGTATATTTTTATTGTGTTTGGCAAGGGTAAATAAAGGGTTAAGTGGTTACCAGGTGGCTCATTGATAATGGAATAATGTTTAATGTTTTCTAACATTTTTAAATCTTGTGGTCTAAAGTTTACTTATTTATTTAAACCTATAATTCACTCAACCTTTGTGTTGACAGTTTACTTGCATGTTTTCACAGGTACTTGAGTTATTTGATGCTTCCGCTGTCGTTAGAAGAGTCTGCATGCATTTGGGCAGATTTTATGAAACTATTTATGAAACTTAAGTTTGCATTCTATTTTGGATAATTTAAATTGTGGGTTTGTTGGCAATGTTTTGTGTCAACTTTTGGTTTCATATTATGGTTGGTTGGTTTTCAAACTACTTAATCTGGTTTGTTTCCTTTTTGGGGAACATTTTGAAATAAAAGAATGCAACTTTGTTTATTTAATTCATTTAAGTCCGATCAAGCTATGGGACCAACTGACGGATCCGTTAAGTGTTTTGACGGGGTCGTCACACATAGCTTGAATTTAAATTTGTCCTTATCTATTTGCTTTCTTATATGTACGTATTTTAGGTTTCAGTGCTAATCATCTTGGAGGAGTTTTGCCAAAATCGATGTTTAACTTCACTCAACTTACGGAACTTACAATAGGAGGAAATTTGATTTCTGGAAGCATCCCTTACGAGATCGGACAGCTAGTTAAGATAACTAGATTGTTTATGTTCTCAAACCTATTCACTGGTACAATTCCGGATTCAATTGGGAATCTGGTAAATGTCGGTGCAATGTCTCTCCGAGGAAACTTATTATCAGGCTCTATACCCTCGTCATTAGGTAATCTTACCCAACTAAGCAGCCTCTGGTTATATACTAATAATCTCGTGGGACCAATACCATCAAGTTTATCGAACAGCAAAGGCTTGCAGATGTTGGATCTTCATAGAAATAGCCTCAGTGGGTTCATACCTGAGGAAATTCTTAGCCTTTCTTCCTTGACAACACTCTTGGACCTTTCTGAAAACCATTTTGTGGGTCCTCTTCCTTCCGAAGTAGGAAAGTTGCGAAATTTGGTTTTGCTTAACATTTCGAATAACAAGTTGTCGGGGGTGATTCCATCTAATCTTGGAGCTTGCACGAGTTTGGCTGTACTATCCATTTCGGGGAACGTCTTTGAAGGTGAAATTCCATCTACATTTAGGTCGTTGAAAGGGCTAGAAGTTCTCGATCTTTCGAGTAACAACTTAACCGGGACTATCCCCGAGTACCTAGGAGATTTTGTGTTCTTCAAAAGTTTGAACTTGTCTTTCAATGGTTTCGAGGGAAAGTTGCCTGATAAAGGAGCTTTTAGAAATGTAAGCAAAGTTTCCATTAACGGAAATGCTAAACTCTGCGGTGGACTTTCAGAATATCAGTCGCCCGAGTGTCCGATTGATCAAGAATCATCCAAGAAAAACAAAATTTCTCGTACCATGATAATCATTTATTCAGCACTTGGCGCGATTTTCGTACTAGTTGTGGCTCTGGTTTCTTATTTAATTTGGAAACGAAAATATAGTAAGAAGGTTTCCTCGGGGACTAATTCGGACAATGAAAATTTTTCACGAATTTCTTACAGAGTATTACATGAAGCAACAGACGGATTTTCGTCAGCAAATTTGATCGGTTATGGAAAGTTCAGCCTCATATATAAGGCGATTTTGAACCAAAACAATGGACTGGAAACTGTGGAAACTGTTGCTGTGAAGGTACTAAAACTTTCAGTTCGTGGCGCCGATAAGACATTCGTAGCAGAATGTGAAGCTTTGAGAAATATTCGACACAGAAATCTTGTGAAAGTCATAACTTCTTATTCTGGTGTTGATTATAATGGAAATGACTTCAAGGCTCTTATCTACGCTTATATGGTCAATGGCAGTTTGGATGAGTGGTTACATCAGAATCAGACGGTTAATCAAGATATCGAGGAGGAAACAAGGTCTCTAAACTTCATTCATAGGCTGAACGTTGTGATCGATCTTGTGACGACCCGAAAATTTTTGACCAAATTTAAACTTAATCTTTATATGATTTCGACACGATAAGCAAAGTCTGTAATGTTGAGTCTCGAAAATTTTGGAAACTATGTTCATATATTCAAATTACCCTTTGACTATTTCCGACGATTCAAGAACAACTATTTGTAAATATGTATGTATATATATATATATATATATATATATATATATATATATATATATATATATATATATATATATATATATATATATATATATATATGATTTGAAATATAATTTATGATGTAATTGTTAGAAATTAATTATGTAAAAATAATAATTATTATTTAAAACATATCTATATACAATAAAGTATATTAAAAATAAATATTAAATAATAGTAATACACATTGATATTCCGATTGATATTAAACAAGTTAAATTCAAACTGATATTATTTTAAAATAAACGGTGATCTGAAAATGAGTTCTATAAATTTTAGGCTTATTAAAGATATATTTAGGAACCATTTGTTGAATTTTAAAACTTTTCATATTTTACTTGAGATTGGGAGTGAATAATTAATGTAATTTTTATTTAATAGTTAATGCTCGAATTTTATATCATAATGACCAAAATAAATAAATATAGTTAATTTAAAAATATGAGATTTTTCTGAACACTTTTATCCGCCACTGGTTTCGCACAATACACCGTCCGTGAAAACTGTAAAGATTACAAAAAAAAACCCGGCTGCTAATTGAGCACCTTATTAACTAGACACTGTTTTTGCTTTCACTTTATCTAAATTTAAAATATATATATTATATATTTAGATATATAAGATATATAGATACATACTTACACTTACATACACACATACTAACATGAATCAAAAACCTTCAACCCACCACACATATGATCACCTCCGGCAACCACCATCATCGTACCTCCACCACCACGAGCCACCTTGTGTTGTTTATACGTTTTCGATCACCACCCTTGACTGCCATCGACACCCATTTCGAAACCTCACCACCATGGTCGCCATTCACCACTCTTATTTTCGGTTGTAAATCGTTGCTCCATGTGTTCTGTGTCGACTATCAACACCACAACCAAACACCATCCGTCAACACCTTCACCACCGAGAACCACCACAACAAGAAACACCTTATCACCACTCATTTCAACAACCCTTTTATGTACATGAATATGGGAAAACGGCTGGTATGCGTACTGTTGTCTAGCTAAAACCATCACCTAGATCACCAACTATCTACACACTTATTTATACCCACTTACATATATATAACCATCACATACACCATACAACCTTCATCACATGATCACTATAAACCGCTACTGTTTCACTTCTGTTAATACTATTTTGATCACAGAAACACCCTGTGAAAATTACTGCTACAGCTACCGTATATTACTCATGTCTGCTACAATATTTTTTGTTGTTGTAAATCTCGTCAACTATGCTGCTGTACTGCAACGACTGCTGCTGCAATAGTTG